>NW_026961319.1:357500-715000 GCF_963924245.1 Chroicocephalus ridibundus
TAGAAAAGCCAGAGCTCCCCTGGACTTCAAGGGCACAAGGACACGGAGTTCCTTCTTGAGGAACAGTTAAGGAAGTAAATGTAAATTATTGACCACCACAGAAGTGTGTCACCAGTGTTGAGTAGAGAGGAAGGATCACTTCCCACGACCTGCTGGCACCGCTCTTCCTAACGCAGCCCAGGAGGCTGTGGGCCTGCTTTGCTGCAAGGGCACACTGCTGGCTCTCGGTCAGCTGCTGCTCTACCAGAACACCAAAGGTACTGCTCTGCCAAAGTGTTGAGAAGCTCTCAGTCACTCAGCCCCCAACCTGTACTGGTGCAGGGGACTATTTCTCCCTGTGTCCAGGGCTTGCGTTTCCCTTTGCTGAACGTCGTGAGGCTTCTTTTCTGTCCAGTTTTGGGCATGCCAATGATTATCACAGTATGCCTGAATCAAAGGATGTCGATACCATGGGCATTTTCAACTACTGGAAAGTTGTTATTTCATGTGAAAACCAGTGCTAGCCTTGGGTGTCGCGACTGTGAAATAGCGGGGTCTCACCTCCCAAGGAGAAGCATAATAGAAGAATGCAGATGAAAGATCTCAGAGGAGCAGACTTTGGCCTAGTCTTGTGAATGTTTTGTGGGGAGCCCGTGTGAGCAGCACAGAAGGGCAGCAGAGGGTCTGCAGTACAGTGGTCTACAAGGACAGTGTCTTTCCAGTACCAGAGTGTGGTCATACCCATAGTCAGGACAGCAAGCAGAGCTATCAGAAGAAGAGCTGGGGGAAAGAAGACACTCATGGGGAAGCTCCGTAGAAAAAAGGAAGCATTCAAAAGGAGGCTGCAAGGATGAAAGCAAAGGAGGACTTGAGGAATATGGTTGGTTTTAGAAAAACCAGAATTCCCGTAGAGTTGACACTTGCGAGGGACTTGAAGGGCACAACAATGAGCAGTTATTCCTTCAGGAACAGTGAAACAATAAACAAAGATAATGCGTGGTCATGGCTGAATTTGCAAAGAGTAGGTGTAGATGGGTACGAGGTACTCTTGCCCTGCATCTTCACCAGCAAGGTCTCCCAGTTCCATGTGCCTAAGAGGCAGAACCCCACACGAAATCCAGCAGTGGCTGCAGATCAAGTCAGGGGCTACATGGGTAAGGTCAACCTTTGGTCGTCCATTGGACCAGATGGGATGAATCCAAGGATGTTGAGAGACCAGGCTGATGTCAGAGCAGGGCTGCTCTGATCCATTTTGGATCATTTTGTGTGGCTGGGCAGCAGCTCTGTGGAAATGGCCCTGGGGCTCCTTGAGTTTTATCAGGCTAAACAAGAGCCAGCAGCAAAGGCGGCCAACAGCATCTGAGGCCGTATGAGCAGGAGCACAGCCAGAAGAAGTGATTATCCTTCTCTGCTCAGCACCTTTTACACCACACCCTGCCCAGTGACAGTGAGACAAGGGCAAACAGGAACCAGCTCACTGGAGGGCCACCAAGGTGGTAACCCTGCCATTGTCCTTCAAGTGTTTGTGTGATTTCACTAACAACAGCAGCATATACCAGAACAAAAAAACATGAATGCAACAACATCATTGATCTGCCTAAATATAAATACCTGCACTGGAGCAGTCTACATCTGTGGTAGCCCCTCTGGGCAATGACAGTGGAATCAAAGAATCACAGCATCACAGAACAGTAGGGGTTGGAAGGTTTGAAGAGCTAAGACCTGTTCAGATGATGTTTAGACTTCTGTGACACTGACTGTGAACACATTCATGAGAGGCCTTTACGCTATTCACAACCAGTAACCTGAAGCCCTACGGCTACCTCTAAGTGAAGGTAGTCGGGTAGAAAACACTGATGGAAATGAGCAAGACGAATTGTAGCAGGGCTGAGTAGAGAGGAAGGACCTCCACCGACCTGCTGGAAGTGGTCTTCCTAGTGCAGCCCAGAAAGCCTTTGGCCACCTTTGCTGCAAAGGTGCAAAGCCTGGAGAAGAGAAAGCTTTGGGGAGACCTAATATCAGCCTTCCCACATCTTCTTGGCTGTCACCATGAAAAAGCATCCAGGCTCTTCACTATTGTGGGTGATGGGAGGATGAGGGCCAATGGCATCAGCTGAAACAAATGAGCAAAACTTTCTCCCTGTCAAGACAGGCAATCACTGGAGAAGATTTCCCAGAGAGCTCATGTCATCTCCACTCTTGGAGCTTTTCAATCCCAAAATGGAGGAAGCCCTGAGCAACCTGGTCTGACCCGACAGCTGGCCCTGCTGTGAGCAGGAGGGTGGTCTAGAGATCTCCTCGTCTTCCTTCCAGCATGAACGATTCTGTGTTTCAGTCCACCATCTTTCCTTCATGAGGGGAGGGAAATCAGTCAGGTTCCTGGTGACCTCAGAAATCAACCAGAAAATCCTGTCAGATGATCTGGGACTTTCTTGTCCCACTCCAGGCATAGTTACTCAGGTGCAGGGTTGCAAATAGCCCTGATCCTTTCCATTGCTTCACCATTTCTTTTTCCCTCTTTTCCCACTCACAAGCTCTTCCCCTTGACCATCCTTGTACCCTCCCATGCAAATAGCCCACCTCTATTTACCCTTTCCTCCATGGTCCTAGTTTGGCTTCCTTTGTACTTCCATTTGGCGTTTCTGAGCTTTTCACCATGGGAATCACCTTGGTGAACAATGCCATTGATCAAGTGCCTACCTTTTATATCACAGGACACAGTAGTGTCCTGCGATTCCTCATGCTGTTATCTTGTCACCACGTGTCAGGGAGAGCCATCTGCACGCACACATGAACGACTGGCCCAATGGAGCTTCATTCCTGGGGGACCCTGGAAAACTCTGGGATTCAGCAAATAGAAAGCTCACATAGTTTTACAAGGAGAAGTGGCCAGGCCTTTCCTGGGGGCAGGATTACCCCACAGATGAGGGCATGCTGTGACCTGACTGGCCGAGGACTGACCCCGAGGAGAAGGGCCTGGGCATTACGAGGGATGCAACTTTAGCCAGTGGCACATGCGGACCGTGAATTGGACTAGCTGCACACAGGGCTGCATTAGGGGGCACACGGCCACCCAGACAAGGCATTTATCAGCCCCCTTGACCCAGCACTGGTGTGGCCACGTCTGGACGTGTGTGCCTGTGTGTGGGGCTCTCTGTTCTGAAGGAAGGAGGAGGAACTGGAGAAGCTCTAAAGGACATCAGCCAGGATGGGGCTTGGGGCCTGTGTGGAGAAGCTGAGGGAGCTGGGCTTCTGTACCTTTTGAAGTGGAGGCCCAGGGCTCTCTAGCAGTAGCCTGCACCTGCTTGAATGGTGGCTTCATAGATGGCGGAGCTTTTCCTGGTAGGGGGAAGAGAAGGAAACCTCAACAAAGTGCAGCTTGGAAGGTTCGGACTGCATGCGAGGAAAAAGAAATCTCACTCAAATGGTTGTACTGTGGTGCAAGAGGTCACCCAGGGGGAGTCTGGATCAGCCCATGGCTTTGTGTTTCAAGGAACAGCTGGAGAGAGTGGAGAGACATCAGTACAGATATGGAAATGCCGGGGTGAGAGCGATGTGGGAAAGCATCATGGGTGTCTGCAGCCTGCAAGGAAAGAGGTGCAGGCATGGGACAGTGATGGTCAGCCTGCAGCAGAGATGGCCCAGGGCTCTGGCAAGGCTAAAAAGCCCAACAGCACCAAGGTCTTTCTCCCCTTGGCTATGGCAGTTGCCTCTGCCACCGAGGCCCACCAGAAGAAACTTTATTTTGAGGCTCTGGACTTGGTTTCTTCTTCACCATCACATGGGGGAGCCTTTAGGTGTTGCACAGTTTCCCTACACTTGGCCTTGCTCACCCTTACACCCCACTGCCCCCAGGAAGAGCCCTGAGCCACACCTGAAGTCTTCAATACTTCTACAGACCTGAAGTCTTCAATACTTCTACAGCTAATTGGGGTTTTTTTCATAGTGTAGTTAAGAAGGAAGATTTCAAAGAGAACCTAATAATTTTTTTATTACTATTACTATTTTAAATTTATTTTTCAGTTTAGAGAAGGGATGATAGAAGTCTTCTGCAATTGATATTGATCCAGAGGGTCTCCTCAGGAGGTCTGGATGGCTAGGAAAAGCAGTCCCTTGAGGTGACACTGTATGGACATTCTTGCTCCTCACCCCCACAACCCCACCATCTCTCTCATTGGCCAGCTGGGATTTACATCACTTGTCCTTCCATCAGACTTCTCCACTGATCTCTGCAGCTGGATGTTACAGCTCCATTGCACCAGCTCCCACCCGATCTCCCTAGAGACCTGGCTGCACCCAGGCACAGAAGGATTTTTTCACTTTGCAAGCAAGGAAAATTAAAGAATAATCATGTTTGATAAACACTAAAACACCCTCTGCAGCCATATGCCAAGTACAAGCTGCCTCTAATGAGGTTGCTTTTCTACGAGGGATAATCGTATGAGAAATAGGTACAAACAGATAGGTATAAAGAGTTGGCCACAGGAGCTAATTAGACTGAAAGACAGGCAAACTTTTATACTATGTGAAGCTCGAAGAAGCAGCTGGATGGGTGACAGGAACCTGAATGAACAAAGAGTAAGAGAAGGAGAAAACGGGAGTATAACTGAAAAGGCCTTTGTCTAGACAGTCTGCACCAGAAAAGATGACTTTAGAAGTGGTCATTGTATCAGGACAGGTGAAAACATATGAAAGATTAGAGAAATTAAGTACATCGTATGACAGGCAGAATAGTGGTAATGAAGTTACAGGGGAAGATTGAGATTTCTGTGGAATATCCTTTTTGACATGTCATGGGCTTGGTAGAGGTCTCTCGTGAGAGAGGACAAGCCAATGTTGCACCCAACTCTCTCTCTTGGGTGATATTCCTGGGCACCTGAGAGAGAATATCATGTCCAAAAGCAGTCAGCCTGGACATTCAAAGGGTAGATCATGGTTCACCAGTCTGACCACCTTCGTCATGGAGTACCATGCTTTGTGCATGAGGGGAGAAGAGTGGATGTCGTTCACTTCAACTTCAGCAAGATTTTTGACATGATCTCTCTTGTACTCAAGTGAGGACAGTACAGTCTGGAAGGGCAGACAAATGGACGGTCAAACACCAGTTGGATGACGAGGCTGGGAGAGCAATGGTGAAGGGCTCATACCCTACCTGGAGGCTACTGGGACATACTGGGGTACTGTGGGGCAGCACAGTGTGAGAAACGCTCCTTATCCAATAACAATGGCTCAGGCAGTGATTGATACGAAGCACATTTTATTTAGACATTCTTGCAAGAACGGGTGTCCTAGCAGGTAGGCAAACCTGAGGTCCCAAAATAACTTCTTTTTACTTCCTATCCCCGGCCAAAATTTCCCTCCCCTGTTTCCCCACTGGCTAGGTACTCCAGGGTTTACAGTCTATCCGATTCGCCTAAAACTACTTCAGTTCATCCCGCCTCTGTTTACTTCTCCCCATCACCCCTCCTAAACCCCTTACTTCACCTGTTTGTTTCTTCCCTTTTTGGTATTATTGCCCACAGTAGCTGGTCTCAGTTAAAGGTTCATCCTCCCGTTAAGCTACCGATCCAGCATAGACTGGTTTCTCCTTTGTCTAAGGGATGAGTATTCTTGCATGTGTCTTGATCAGCCTTTTTCTAATTAATCATTCTCTAGCTGCATTTTGCAGACTGGCCAAGTTGTTCCTCTGCAAAAACAATACTTAGATTTTTCTTACAAAATCTAAGGAGACTCTCCTGGGCCCTGTTCAGTTTAGCACCTGTATCCATGACCCAAAGGAGGTAACTCCCACCATGTTAAACAAGAACAAAGGCTGCATTCTGCACCTGGGATGAAATAATGCTGGACACAATACAGACTGGCAGAGGAGTGGCTAGAAAGCAGCCCTGCAGAAAGGGATCTGGGGGCGCTGGTCGACAGCAGGCTCGATGGGAGTCAGCAGTGTGCCCTGGCAGCCACGGGGGCAAACTGCATCCTGGGGTGCGTCACACACGGTATAAGCAGCTGGTGGTTATCCCACTGTATTCAGTGCTGATGCGACCTCTACCTTGAGCTCTGTGTGCAGTTCTGGGCCCCACAATGTAAGAAGGCTGTGAAGGTACCCAAACGTGTCCAGAGGAGGGCAACAAAGCTGGGGAAAGGGCTGGAAGGCATGTCCTGTGAGGAGCGGCTGAGGACTCTGGGTTTGTTCAGTTTAGAGAAAAGAAGGCTGAGGGGCGACCTCATTGCTCTCCACAGGGTCCTGAGGAGGGGAAGTAGAGAGGGAGGTGCTGAGCTCTTCTTCCTCATACCCAGTGATAGGACGCATGGGATGCTTTGTCAGGAGAGGTTTAGACTGGACAGAAGGCAGCAATTCTTTCCCAAAAGGGTGGTCAAACACTGGAACAGGCTTCCTAGAGAGGCGGTCGATGCCTTGTGTTTAAGTGTTTAAGAGGCCCATCGGTGTTTAAGAGGTGTTTGGACAATGCCCTAAATAACATGATTTTTCTTTTGGTCAGCCCTGAAGTGCTCAGGTATTTGGACTAAATGATCATTGTAGGTCCCTTCCAACCGAACGATTCTATTCTATTCTATTCTATTCTATTCTATTCTATTCTATTCTATTCTATTCTATTCTATTCTATATATACACCTGTAGAAGGTGGATCCCTGCAGAAGCTCTGCTTGGAAACTCAGCCCCTGGATACCAGCCTACCCAGTTGCAGCCTCCTGGACATACGAGTCCCTGAGGCCACAGCTCCATTCCAGATGCTGGTACAGACCACCCCAGTCACACTCACACACACGCACATGAACTCTTAAGTCCAGTCCCTCCAGTCTCTCCGGTTCTGGCACTAATGGCATACGGGCTGTCTGACCTCCTGGTCCTGCTCCGGCTGCTGCCCTCACACCACCGTGCTCACGCGTTCACACAGAAGATTCACTCACATGGAAAAGAGTTAGAAGTTTAATGAGAAGACAGGACAGACTGCACTGGTCGTGTCCTCCCCTAAACTTCCCATAATAAGTGGGACAAGGTGTTCATTCCTCAGGAGCCTGTAATTTGGGTTCCCATCTGCCACTGTGCCTTTGTGCTCTTCTTGGTTTCTGGAGATGGGTTCCAGGTGGTTCTCCTGTGATGGGTCTGGGAGCAGCTGGGGCAGGGTATTAACTGAGTTCCTCCTCCTGCCATTGTTAGTGCCTTCTTTGTGTGTGCAGATGAGCTAACCTAACACAATCCAACCAGAATATACATCTCATGAGGCATCTGTATTTGGAGATGACATACATATGCAATGGTATGGTTTAACATCTGATAGCAGATCATGGGAATTGCTCTCCAGAAATGCATCGTGATAAGGCAAAAAGCTTTATTGTTGCACGGGCAATGGCTTCATTCCGGGCCAGTATCACGGTCTTGTTTCTAAGACTGTAGATGAACGGATTTAAGAATGGGTACAGGACAGTGTTTAGCAAAGCTACCATACCAGAGAGAGAAATAGCTGTAGTCTTTGATCAAGCCCTGAGAAACCCTCTAGGATGAACTCAGTAACTGCCGTTGCATTTTCTGGTCCTGTGATAAATTTCAGTTCAGCCAGCTGAGACAGGAACACGGCAAAAAACCCAAGTGTGGTAATTCCACAGTCTGGATGAAAAGTTCTGTCCTTTTCTGCTTTTTCTCCTTTCCCTCTCTCTCCCTATATAACGCAGAGAGTACGGCTCACACCTTGGCTTCTGTGTTTCACATTTCTGTTGGAGGCCTCAGAGAAGTTGTTGTCTTCTTTCTACCTTTTTCAAACACTCACAAAGGATTCTTTCTCCAGAACAGAAGAGATTAAAGAGGCTGTTAGCTATTTCACCCCATTCCTGGGAAATTCCAACTTCACTCAGAGCTTTTGCAAACATCTGTCACGCCTATGTGCCAAACTCATCTCTTCTATTGCACAAGTGCTAAACCATCCAATCCAATCAAACCAAAGCTGCATGTTGAAAGCTATTCCTTCTACTTTTCAGTACTTGCCTTTTTGGACTAGGAATCCCTGAGAATCTGTTGATTTCAAAATAAGTAAAATCAAGTATCTCTCTTGTGATCCCCTGCTTTCTTCCACAGCTTATTGCTCTCTGTTGCTTCAGGAAAGAGGGAGGGGGTGGAATAGGGACCAAATATAACTTATCTTCTTATTCTTCTGCATAATGACTGAAATTTATTATGGTTCCACATAGTCTGTCACACGGTCTCATCTGACATCTGTCTGCACCGAAATGCAGTCGGTTCCAAACAGCTGCTCATTGCTATTACTATCAAATGGCCTGGCATAAATGCAGAGCAAGAGAAGAGTGGCTGGAAGAGATTTGTGACCTTTCTTTTGCATGCCATTATAGGTTAGGAGCACCCAGACTCCAGCATTTTCTCCCGTCTCCACTGACAACAGAGGGAGCCTTGGGAAAACAAGTTCTCACAGGCACCTGCAGCGAAGTAGATGAAACTCACAGTTCAAGTCCCAGATCTCTCATTTATTAAGTTACAATTTTTTAAACTAAAATACACACCTACCAGAAGGAAGCACAAGCAAAATACGTGCAATAAAGACTGATGTTTTTCCCTTCGTCTTTACATTTGTTCATAGACATAGAAAGGAGCAGAGCAGATGACTCCAAAGTAGGCTGATTCAAAATGCAAGGGGAGGAGAAGGAGGGGAGGATGTGGTGGGTTTGAAGCAGTGAAACAAAGCTTCTCCACAGACTGTGTTGTCCCCTCAGGCTCCGTCCCGGGGCAGAATGGACAGCACTCTCACAAGGAGTAAAACGGGAAGTGCAGTATAGGAGAGTGCTCCATGTTTGTGTGGACATTTGAGCTCGGGGGTCGGGCTGGTCTTAGATCCCAAATGTCTGGCTTGTTCTGTGCCTCTAGTCCGGCATGGGGGAATCTCTGCACTGGGTTCACCTGGAAAACTTTCTGAGTTTAAACCACTGGCTGTATTTGAGCAAAAACTCAAGCTCAGTCACCTGCAGCAGGATGAACATAGTGAATGAGAGGTGACAGTCTCAGTTTCCTTTTTCTGGGTCAGTTCAAACACTCCGTGGGTTTGTCTTCTTACTCTGTTGGGTGACACCTAAATTATCCACAATTCTTCTTCTCCTGAAAGCACGTTCTTAAGGGAACCTGCAAATTTGCAGACAGCTTACAACAAAGCAGCTTCTCCTCAGGCCCTGCATCATCAAACACGCAGCTAGCGTATGCGATAGTGAGTAAGGAATAGAGGATAAGCAGGTGAAGCATATCCAGGGGAAGAAGGCCTTATTGTGGCTTGGCACAGAGGTTGTCCTCAGGGTGGTGCGTGTACTGTAGGCATAAACCACAGTACTCACCATGAAGGAGCTCAGCAACACAGCGGAGGAGAGAGCAACGCTCCTGTTCCATAGTAGCTGGTGCCCACGCAGGCTGCTCTCAGCAAAGGATGATGCCGCAGAAGCAGCAGTCTCTACCTGGGGCACAGAGGGTCTAATGGCATACGAGAATGTGGGGCTGAGCATGGGTAGAGATGTCATTCCCCAGCAGCTAAAGATGAGGATGGAGCACAACCAGGAGTTCATAAGGACAGAGCAGTATGAGTGAGGGGTTGAAAATGACCCCGCAGCAATCAAAACGCATCGCAATACATAGGTTAAACTCACCTGTGCCCAGGAAGTCAGAGAAGAAGGTCTGGGACTTGTAAGCAGCTGCAGAGGCACATCACTCTCCAACATGGGACTGCCAAACATGTTAGGGGCAATGACCAAAGCGAACCAACTATCCAAGAAGGACAAGGTGCTGAGGATGGGATACGTGGGGGTGTGTTATTAGTGGTGGAGCCAAATGATGGCAATGGTGACTGCATTCCCCATGACAGTGAGCAGATCAACCACCAGCAGCAGTGTGAAAAGGAGGATTTTCAATGCTTGAATGACTGAGAACGTCTTTAGGAAAGATATAGGAGGGTTGTGAGGATCCATTTTGGTACCCGGTCACTTGAAGGTGTGGCAAGAGTAACCAATACCATGCCTGGTGAAACTCATCTTGTTACGTTTGTCAGCCTGCCTTCCCTTTCTTAGGCTTCCTCTTCCTTCTTGAAATGGGACACCAGAATTGTGCTCTGTAGGGAGTCTGCTTTTCTCTGTGTTTTTACCCAATGACATGAAAAATATTGATCCAGCCCACTTCTCTTCAGACACAGGGAATGCCTCTCCAGCCTGGCTGCTTTGCATGGGTATTCTGGACTGCCAGCTGGAAACTGACATTTCTGGCAAAAGCTGTGTGAATTCTGTTCCATTTCTAACGGTGGCGTAGCTGGGCATCAAGCCTGTGCTGGCGTGCAACCAGAGCACTTAAGTCATTAATCCCCTGGCTGATCCAGGGACTCTCCCATCTCATCATGCACACGGACGAGAGGAGAGACTGGTCTGAGACAGTGGACTGACTTGAAACCAAGGGATTGAGCTCAGTCAACCACTTTTAGAATTAACCACCTCCAAGATTAGCCAAAATGAGTCACCTTCAAAATTAACTGGTGGACTTGGCAGTGTTAGGTTAAGAGTTGGACTTGACGATCTTAAGGGCCTTTTCCCACCTAAAGGATTCTATGATTCTACGATCATTTTGGAAGCATCTCTTCTGCAGACCCACAGAGCCACTGCAATGGTCTCCTTCCAATTTCCCTTTAAGCCTTCTCTTGACTAGGATGCCTACAGCACTGTAATGGGTATATTACTCAAATACTAAATTAAGGCACTCAGTTAAGTTCCTGGTGTTTGTAGTCATGGAAAACTCGTCTTGAGTCTGAAGGAAAACAGAATCAGCAACAAAGCGGTTTGGCAACCAAACAGGAAAAGAGAGCAAAGGGGACAAAGGCACTGTGTACGTGTAAACAGGTTTCTAGTCAGCAGGCTGCTCTGATGGAGCCCTGCACGAGCCTGTGCCCTCTTCTCATTAGAGCCTATTTCCAGCTCCCTTCTGTGCGGGTGCATTCTCTGTCCATAGTGGACATGTGTGAATGGCAGTGAGCTTCAAGCTGGAACCACGGGTGAGTAGGTGGTCGGTGGCCAGCCCAGCCCACACCACAACAGTAGGCTACGGGGTCTGTGTTCAGCAACTGGAGCAGGGCTGCAAACATCCTGCACTCCCATGCCTGGGCACCTGCCATGGGGAGATCATGAGGATCACGGCCCAGGTGCTGCATAGAATTAGTGCCTAAGGCAGACCTGGGTCTCCTCCTAGAGAGACTGATGGGCTGCAGAAGGCTGACTGGCTCCCTCCCGCCCACTGGCAGCACAAGACTCACAGGGTCCTGCTGACCACAGGCCTCAATGCTGCAAGAGCTGAGGAACTCATGGAGGACCAGTGTGGGGCAACTGGGCAAAACAGGCTCTAAGTCCTTGTCAGGCCTGGCTCTCCAGACTGTACCTGCACAGGCTGATCAGGATATACTTCTTCAGCTGCTGCCACCATTGGGAGGACACCAGTGAGAACCCACAGCTTCCTTCAGTCAGGGAAGCAGTCTCTGAAAGCAAGTGGTGCTGTAGAGGAAAAAGGTGGCCGAGGTTCCTGGGAGTCCCTTTCAGAACCCAAGTGTGAAAGGAAAAATGCTCTTGGTTTTGACAGAAAAGTCCATCTGGAGTCAAAGTGTGGCTCAGATCTTAACTAGAGCCAAGGGTGAGGGTGAATTGGAAGAGGATGATCTTTAAGGTCCCTTCCAACCCCAACCATTCTGTGATTCTGTGATTCCGTGATTAAAATAAACCACTCCTCAACTGTGTGCGAGTACAATCTGCCACCAGTGAGGTTCCCCTTCCACAAGGCACAACCATGCAAGAAATCTTTTGCACAGAAAGTAAATTAAAAAGTAACCACAATTAAGGAGCGTGGTACAGACAGAATTAGACACATTCCTGGAATACAGACAAGCTTTGAACTCCCTGAAGCTCAAAGCATCTTCTGGACTGTTGAGGTGTGTCTAAGTGATGAAAGAGGAAGGGCAGGGGAAATCTAGAGAGCAATCGCATGTGCTTCTGTTCAGATGTGCTGCTGGAAAGGTGACTCCAGACATGGTCTATTTATTAAAGAGATGTGGAAATACGTGAAAGATGAGGGAGATCAAATGCACAGCCTGATCAAGAGAGTACTGACGATGCAAACAGAGTGGAAGGTCAATAGCTCTCCTCTTCCTATTAATGCACACCCTGAAAACTCCTCATTTTGATCTCATGGGAAAACACTGCCATGATATTTAAATTATTTAAGTTATTTTGTGTTAGCTGATGAGATCGTGCTCATAGACGCGCCAAAATTTCCCAGTTCTTTAGGCAGAGCTCCGCTGTCTGACCACCAGTGCCCAGCGGGGCCTCCAGAGGATGCAGTGTCTCTGAAGCACATGCCTGGGACTGGCCGCTATCACAGAGGACCTGCTGGAGAGCAGAGCCCCTCGGAAGCTGCAGATGCAGCCTGGGCAGAGGGTCCCAGGGCACCAACACTGGCACCACGCGCCCGTGTCCCTCTAACTGCATCCCACCCCAATTTTATCATCAATTGCCTTTGCAAACAAACACAGTACAAAATATCCCCCAGAGATCAGTAAATTAGAACAAGGCAAATCCAAGCAAGGAGGATAACACCAACAAAAGTGTTTGAAGCTTCAAGTTGCGAGAGGACATGATCCCAAGGACAAACAGAGGCTGGGTGGAGAACAGATTGAGAGCAGCCAAGAAAAGAAGCAGTTGCCCAGAGAAGTCTTGGAGGCTCCATCCCTGGAGGTGTTCAAGACCAGGTTGGATGGGGCTTTGAGCAGATGAAGTGCGACACCTACAAACGCCCATTTCTCATGGAGGATGCTGCCGAGAGCACCACCGGTTATTATTTGGTCACTGTCCTGCCAGAACTGAGCCATTTCCTTCCCTCTAATGCTACCGGGGGGAAAGCGGTCAAGAAGAGAAGGGAGAGAATCCAGAAGCCCAAAAAGCTGCTGTGAAACTGAGGAATTTTTGACCCCCACTATGCCAGGGGTGACTGTGGAAAAAAGTGTTAAGAGAAACCTTTGTCCTGTGTCTCTGAGTTCATCTCCATGTCTCCCCAGGGCTTCCACCCCAGAGATGCTCCTGCTTCCTCCTCAGCCAAACGGGATCTGTCCTGGAGGTTTGGGAGCTTTGCCTGAAAACGGCTGCCCATATTGAGGCACCTGAAACCGTAAGGAAGAGGAGGTGAGGAAGGCAAGTTGGGAACAGATACAGCACGATCAGCAGAGACTTAGGAAGGGGGGAGATGTGAGGAGCTGCACTAAATAAGTTACGTCTTTCCCAGCAAAGCATGACTAGCTCTCCTCTATCAACCTCTACGGTCCCTTCCCAGCACCACCACCATCACCGTGCTGCCCCGAGAGTCCTTTTGCGCCCCATTGGGCAAGAAAGTTTGTCCTTCTTCTCTCAAAACCTGACCAAACTGGCGAGGTTCACTCCCAGAGCAGCAGTGAGCTGCAAGAGCTGTGGCCACCGAGCAAGAACTGCGTCGAAATGTTGTGTAGAACACGGGAGGCTGGCAACGCTGTTTGTGTTGTAAGCACAGCCAGTGCTTCACTGGGCATTTTGTTGTGCTTCTGGCCAACACAGGTGTATCCTCTGGCCATAACAACCATGCTGTTGACTTCAGCAGAATTGACCAAGCAATAGGGAGAAGGTCGATGTCAACTGCGAGGGCCTGCACAGCCCAGGCACTGCATCAACCTCCCACCGACTCCCCAGCTGCGGTTCCCTCATCCTCCATTTTTCAAAGCATTTGCTCTTATTCTGACTGCTGGGCCACAACTCATGACTGAATGTGGATTTTAGTGCTATCCTTCATCAGACAAAACCCAAAGTCCCTGGCTGCTCTGCCTGAAAGACAGAAACAAACCGCTCAAGATAAAAGTCGTTCCGCTGAGACAGTCCTTTAGCGTTCTTTGCCATCTCCATCCTTGCTCAACCCCAACTATTGCCTTAGAATTTCCAGGCTCCCCAAAATCTCCCAGAGTTAGAGAATTTCTCCACGCATGAGAAATGCCCCATCCCGAGGGCTGATGGTCCCCTGGGCCTGACGCACGAGGCAGCAGCAACCCCTCAGGACATGGCCCGGCCTGTGGGAAAGCACAACATCAATGAACCCCAAGCTTTGGAGATATTTAGTCCCCAAACCAGCCGCAGCACATTGCTCTGTGCGGCGAGCTGCCACGACTACCCTCAGTGAACATCTTTTGGCTGTGAGCTCCCCAGACCCATCTCTAACAGCGAGAAGTTCGTTTGGATGGACTCTTAATCTCCCTTGCCTCCCACAGGCAACGAGACACCAATTATTTCCACTCGAGCGAGTGGTTCCTGTTCGGCAGCTTTGGATTATCCCTGACCTGTGCACGAGCCCTGATATCCATCATCAAATTGAAAGTTAACCATGGCTCGGTAGGTAATCAAGCTTTACGTACTGGCTCTGTTGCTAAGGATGATTGTAGATAGTCGCTGAGTAGTTGCTAAGGAGAGGATCAAGGGGAATTGTTTGAAGGAACATCTGCAGCCTCATTCTTTGGTCTACCTGGCACACTAAGACCTGAAATGAACATCTAATCAAGATGTTTCTACAAACAATGCCAATTTGGCAGTGAAAACCCAAGTCCAGGCATCCTTTGGGGATTCACAACCACTGCAGAGCCGCAGGCTGGTGGCCCTGCTGTCCCTGTCACAGGACTCCAACTGACAGCAGTTACCAAGGCCCTTTGGGAAGACTGCACTGGGTGTCACC
The DNA here is from genome assembly GCF_963924245.1 of Chroicocephalus ridibundus. Taxonomy (NCBI): domain Eukaryota; kingdom Metazoa; phylum Chordata; class Aves; order Charadriiformes; family Laridae; genus Chroicocephalus; species Chroicocephalus ridibundus. The sequence goes on from NW_026961319.1 coordinate 372,253, forward strand.
TTCTCTGAAGAGGACCTGCTGCGTCCCTCTGGCTGGCATTAGCAGCAGAGCCCTCTGGTTCTCCAGCCCACACTTTGCCCCCTTGGACGCAGGAGAGACCGGCTTTCAGCTGCTGCTTTAACAGCTGCCTTTGCTGTGCTCCTTTTCTGTCTCCCTTCCTACCGCATCCGTCAGGATGTGCTTCTTCTTCTCATTCCAGACGGAGCCCAAAGCCTCACAGTACACTGCCACCCCCACGTACCCATCCTAGGATATGTTGAAGAAATAACAATTAGCAAATAGGAATTCTACCCATAGTGCGTATCTGGCCAGGCTATAAAGCTGTAAGAGCTCATCCTACTGTCCCGAAGGCATAGACCAGCTGATACTTTGATCCCATATCTACCTCCTGTATGATCTGTCCTGAAGGTCAAATCATCGTTACCTTTGGAAGAGGATGGAGGTTGAGGAGAAGTGGGCAGTAAACGATGAATGGTTGGGAAAAAGCAGCCAAGCAAGTGGCAAAGGAAGGAGCCGAGTTGTCCCAAGGCCAGCTCAGCCCAAGGAGCTTCAGGATGCCAAGCCCTGGCCAGGTGAGCTCACAAGCAGCAGGCGGGTGCTGCATCACTGCCCCTTTGTGACAGGGGCCACCCCCGCATGCATGGGGACGCACTGCGTCCCCGCAGCCGCCACAGCCCGGGCACCTCCTGCAGCCACCAGCCGGCAGCTGTTGGGCTGCCCCAGGCACTGCTGGCCAAGGGCTGGCCACAGGCTGACTCTGAACAAGCGCTACCAGAGAACCACCTTGAGCAACTGCACTGGGTGGACCTTGGGTGGCCGCCAGGCCCCCACCCAGCTGCTCTCCCACCCTGCAGCTCCAAAAAGCCTTTTCTGGGTGGCTTTTTAGCATCTGGTTTAACCCCTCAACCTGCCTGGACAGCAGTGACTGTTTCTTCTGCCCCAACAAGGCAGCTGGTTGGTATTCCTGCCCCCCTTGAGCTCCCCAGTTGGGCCCCTGCACCGCCTGGGTCCTCTAGTCTTCCCCACTCTTGCTCGGGGCAGTGAGTTCCTCCTGCTCAGCTCAGGGCAGGGAGTTTTCCTCCTGCTCCACTCAGGGAGGCTTTCTTCTTTATATCCTTCGCTTTGGGCTTCCAGTGTGGCCTCAGCCTTGCCGGGGTGACTTCTGTTCATCGTGTCCCTCTCAGGACAGCTGGTTTTTCCCCTCTCTTGCCTGGGGAGGCTCCTTTTGCCCCTGCCCTATACCAGGTGCCTGGATTTACTCCTGCCCTGCTCAAGGTGGCTCTTTGTGCCTCTGCCAAAATCGGTGTGACTCGCTTTGCTCCTGCCCCACTTGGGGCATTTAGTTTTTTCTCGCTCCTGCTCAGGGCATCTCCTTCTGCCCCTGGCCCTGCTCCACTCATTAGAAATTTTCTAACTCTGGGAGATTTTGGGGAGCCTGGAAATTGCAAGGGAATAGTTAGTGGTGTGCGATGATCAGTATGGCGAGGAAGGCTAAAGGATTGTCTCAGAGGAAGGATTTTTATCTTGAGCAGTTTGTTTCTGTCTTTCAGGCAGAACAGCCAGGGACTTTGGGTTTTGTCTGATGAAGGATAGCACTAAAATGTACATTCAGCCATTCAGCCGAGGAGGAAGTGGGAGCATCTCTGCTGTAGAAGATCTGGGGAGACATGGAGATGAACCCGTAGACACAGGACAAAGGTTTCTCTAACACTTTTCTTCCACAGTCACCCCTGGGATTCTAGGGATTGAAAATTTTTCATTTTCACAGCAGTGTTTTGGGTGTTCAGATTCTTTCCCTTCTTTTCTTGGCCGCCTTCCCCCCTGGTAGCATTAGAGGGAAGGATATGGCTCAGTTCTGGCAGGACAGTGACCAAATAATAACCGGTGGTGCTCTCGGCAGCATCCTCCATGAGAAATGGGCATTTGTAGGTGTCGCACTTCATCTGCTCAAAGCCCCATCCAACCTGGTCTTGAACACCTCCAGGGATGGAGCCTCCAAAACTTCTGTGGGGAACGTGTTCTTTTCTGGGCTGCTCTTGATCCACTCTCCGCTCAAAATCCGTTTGTGCTTGGGATGATGTCCTCTTGCAGCTTGAAGCTTCAAACCCTTTTGGTGGTGTTATCCTCCTTGCTTGGATTTGCCTTGTTCTAATATACTGATCTCTGGGGGATATTTTGTACTACCTTCATGTTCAAAGGCAAGGGATGATAAAATTGGGGTGGTATGCAGTCCTATCATTCTACTGAATGAGAGAGAGTCTCTCTCATTCTATCTTTAGCACAATCTTTAGGTGTGTTTATTTGATGTTTTTTTCACCTCTCTAAAATATTTCTTGCATGGTTATGCCTTGTGGAAGGTGAACCTCATTGGTGGCAGATTGTACTTGGCACACAGTTGAGGAGTGGTTTATTTTAATGGTGAATCTGATCATTTACTTTTGTTTGTTCACAAACAAGACAATCCCTGTTTGCCTGTGTGCAGCAGGTCTCTGAGGAAAGCAGGTGGGAGCTGGTCAAAGGAGCTGGAACATCCAGCTGCAGACTGCGGTGGAGAAGTGTGATGGAAGGAAAAGGGATGCAAGTCCCAGGTGGCCGATGAGAGCCATGGTGGGGTTGGGGAGGTGAGGAGCAAGGGTGGCCATCCTGTGTCAGACCTCAAGGGACAGCTTCTGCCACCAGCCCAGATCTCCTTAGGAGAGACCCTGGATCCATATCAGTCAGAGAATGCTGCTGTCACCTCTTCTCTAAACTGAAACACAATAAACTACACCCTTGAAAATGAACAGCCTTTTTCATTAGAAGCTCTTTGAAATCTTTCTCCATAAGAACACTAGGAAACGTCTCTAATTGACTGTAAAAGAGTAGAAAAGGAAGAGACGTGGTCAGTTCAGGCTTACTTTGTTGCAATGAGCCCCATGGTGCATTTGGTGCTGAGCCCTTGAGCCTCAGGTTGCACAAAGCTCTCAGGAAGTCAAAGTGAGAAGAAAGAAAGTACCTTGAAGTATGAATGAGTCCCTCTGAGGCAAACCCTGAGAAAGCCTCCCCAGGGGCTCGTTAGAGCAGCTGAGAGGAGGCCATGATTGCAGGCAGGCAAAGGTGCTGTGCAGGCAGCTGAGCTGCTGAGAAAGCCCTGGCTTTGTTTGATGGAGCAGAAAGGCCAAGCCCTGAGCCCCAGGCCCTGGCAAGGCAGATCCCGTCCCTCCCGCATGGCTCAGGGCTCTTCCTGGGGCAGGGGCATCTGGGGGGTGTGATGGTGAGTGAAGGACACCGGTGGGACAGTGCCCAGCCTTGCTGGGGGTGTGCAAGGAGGCCATGAGGAGGTGCCCCCAGTGCCTTAGGACAACATGTCTCCTCACAGGCCTTGGTGGCAGAGACCACTGCTGTGCCCAAGGGGACAAAGACTTGCGTTCTCTTGGTGATTTCCAGCCTTGCCAGTGCCCTTTGCCATCTCCACCACAGCTTGTCCTACACTGTCCCACAGCTGCTTCTTTTTCCCTGCTGGCTAGAGGCACCCATCTCCCTTCCCCACCTGGCTCTCACCCTGGCAGTTCCGGACACTCACTGACGTCTGTCCACCCTCACACTCTGCTCCTTGACACACAAAGACATGGACTCATCTCAGACTCCTTCTGGATGTCTTCTGGAAATGAATTCTGCTGCTGCAGGAAATACAATGGCTGCCATAGGATGGAGGATACCAGCTCGCCAGACAGTGATGGGCATCACACACTCGCCATGCCCACCCCCATCCAGGACTGGGGTCAGGGGCCCAGGCATCTTAGCTCTGCTGGAAATCCCTCCAGTGAGTCCAGAAATCCCAACTCAGGGAAGAGAAAGCCCAAGACACTTCACTGCTGGGAAGGCAAATGCTGGCTGAAGCCTTGGGACAATTAGTGTGGATGTCCCACCACCTATGGAATAGTCCAGGAAATTTTTCAGGAAGAAGAGACCTCACAGGCACCAAACACAGCCACAAGCCTCATCCTGGCCTAAAAAGGTATGCAGAAGGAAATGACCTCACAAACGCAGACCCCAGTCATGAGCCTGCTGCTGGACAATCATGTGCCTGAGGAACCATAACCCCAGAAGCAACTTCTAGCTGCTGGCATGTTCCATACATGCTGGCATGGTCCATCCTGTGTGTTGCATTCATACCCATGCTGCTGGCATGTCCCTTACTTGGGACCTCACAAGAACCAAGCCTGGTCATCAACCCTCTGCTGGCCTAAGGGGTGCTCTGGAACACAGGCCTTCAAACACCTCTGAGCTTGCTCATGGTCTCTCAGGTCCTCAGGCAGCAGCACGCTCACAACTGGCATTCAGGCTATTCGCCTGCTGCGGGGCTGTCAAGGACTCAGGCAGACGTGATCTCCCAAGCACCGAACTCATCCATGAGGCTGGTGCTGGCCTATCAAGCACTCAGACCTTTGTGGTGACCTCCAAACCAGTATCAAAGTGATCTGCCTGTTTCTGGCCTATCAGAGATTGTGGCAGCACTGACCTCATAACCAACATCCACACCATGTGCCTGCTGCTGGCCTCTCAGGTACTCATGGAGAAAGGAGCTCGTAGGCACCGAACCCAGCCTTGAGCCTGGGGTTGGCCGGCCACCTGCAGAGACAGGGGTGACCCCAAAATGAGCATCCAAAGCAGATGCCCGCTGTTAGAGCAGCGGTGACCTCACAATCAACATGCCAGACCTTGGCCTGCTGCTGGCCTGTTGGGTTCTCAGGCAGAAGGCACCTCACAAGCATCTACCCTAGACATTGCTGCACTGCCATGTCCTCACAGAATCATGTAGATTGAAAGGGATCTTTGGAGATCGACTAGTTCAATCCCCCTGCCCTAGAGGGAGTCAGCCAGAGCAGGTCACTTAAGAAGATGTCCAGGCTGGTTTTTAGTATCTCCACGACAGGACACTCCACAGTCATGCACCCCTCATGCCGAAACCTGTTTTCTTGAGTTCAGTTGGAATTTCTTGGTTTTGATGATTGGGGCATAGAGCACATTGCCTGTGTGGGGCCGGTGGGGAAGATGGGCTTCTTCAACCAGGTGAAACTCCTCCAGTGAGGGTCATCGTCCAAAAGGGATAACAGCACTACAAGCATGGGAGAGAGATGATCGGGATATGATAGATATAAACACATGGAAGGATTTGGCTGAAGAGATTATCAGCCTGCTGAAGGACCAGGGCATTCTTCCAACTGCCCGAAGCTCAAAGAGCACCTGGGGAGTTTAGAGAGATGTGACTGAGCGAGGAGTAAGGGGACAGGGAAACTGGAGAGCAAGGGGAAGGCCGGCCCTGCTGCCCCATTAATGGTCCAATAGCCCCACTGTGCTGGAACCGCATGGGACAGGTGTCCTCAAGGGTGGGGAGACATCCTCCCTGCAGGCACAGAAATGCTCCCTAGCTCTTCTCCAGAGACACCCCTCCTTCCAGGAGAGCCTTTCCCCAGGTGAGCGTGTCCAGGCTGGCCTGGCTGGACATTCCTGGTTCCCACCCCGTGCTTCCTGCAGGGCCCTGAGCTGTCGGTGCTGCTCTGCAGAGGGAGGGGCTGTGGTGCCCTGGGGCCATGGGGTGACCCTGCACTGGCCATGCTGGTCAGGGTGAGGAGAAGATCCCCATTCCATCTTCCCTCCTGGATCATTCAGAAAGGACCGGGCTGGGCAGGACCAAGGGGTGTCTCCAGTGGCACAAAGGGCAGGGGAGGGCTGCACGAGATCCAGCCCATGGGGCTTTCCACGAGGGTGTCCTGAACCACTCTCCAGTCTTCTGTCCCTTTGCCTGCTGGCTCCTCACAGCCTCTCCTGGCAGCCCACACTTGTTTGTCCATTGGCTCCTGACGTTCCTCTTTTCCTCAGGGAGACATTCCCTTGGATGGTCACTCATTTGATGAGGTGCCCCTCACTGCCCACCCACCCTCACACACTGTCCCTGCAGATCCCCTGAGCTCTCTTGGCAGCTTCCAATTCTTTTCCAGGATGAAATCTGGCACCAGCCCTGCTGCAAGTGGGGCAGCACCAGGCCCACATGGCAAACACCTGTTGCTGTTTGAGTGGACTTGTTCAACCTTGAAGAGAGGTCTTCATTCAACTCTTGGTCCAAAAACTATTCCCATGGGAATCTGAGGCTGTTGCCCTGAAACCATCAAGAACCACAGAAGGGAAAAAGTCCTTTTGAGGGAGTGGCTCCTTGGGTGCAACTCCTGAGAATGGCTTTGTAAGAGGCGTCCAGCGTTCTGGCCCTGCCCTGAGGAGCCATTTTATGCTGCTATTTTCACAGAGACCAGCTCTAATAAAGAGGATCTCATCGCCTGCTGCTACCCACAGTCACAGGGATGCCACTGTAGAGACAACAGGACTGTCACAAGGTACACGAAGCCTCAGGGGGAACACAAAGGCAAGGGCACAGCAGGACAGTGGGGATGGGATGTGAGGAGAGACCAGCACTGAAAGGCCTCGTCCTGCTGCTGTCCTTGGCCATGGATCCAGGGAAGCAGCAGCCCCGACTCGCAGGCGGCACGGACAGAGTGCCCAGTGAGGGCAGCCAGGGGCAGCCCCAAGGGCCCCAGGGGCGGATCCTCCATGGGGCAGTTGGACATTTGCCTCCAGAACCCCTCCTGCATACTGGGGTTGCTCACCCAGCTCCAGAGGGTAGTGAAGAGATGGGAGCTGAGACTAATAATTTTTTCCAGATATCTTTATTGAGCTTATCTAAAAAGAGAGCCAGGATCCATATGCAAATGAGGTCTTTGGGTCACGAAAAAAAGAAGTAGGAAGCCAAGAATTGTAATAACAAAGGTCTAGAACAGAAAAAACCAAAACACATAAAAACAATCAAATGAAGAAAAAAACCCAACATCAACAAAAAAATCCCACAAAGAGAAAGTAAAGAAACATATGAAGAAAAATTAGTCCTGCTTTTTCCTGAGATGCAGTGGGAGCGCCATTGGCACAGTGGACACCTTATGAATCTAGGGAAGATTCTACTCAAATAGTTTCCTCAGGGCATCCTTGAGCTCTTTGTTCCTCATGCTGTAGATGAGGGGGTTCACTGCTGGAGGAACCAGTGAGTACAGCACTGCCACCACCAGATCGAGAACTGGGGAGGAGATGGAGGGGGGCTTCAGGTAGGCAAACATGGCCGTGCTGATAAAGAGGGAGACCACGGCCAGGTGAGGGAGGCACGTGGAAAAGGCTTTGTGCCGTCCCTGCTCAGAGGGGATCCTCAGCACGGCCCTGAAGATCTGCACATAGGACAGCACGATGAACACAAAACACACAAAAGCTAAAAAACAACTTAATATTAGAAGCCCAGCTTTCCTGAGGAAGGAGACTGAGCAGGAGAGTTTGAGGATCTGGGGGATCTCACAGAAGAACTGGTCCACAGCATTGCCCTGGCAGAGGGGCAGGGAAAATGTACTGGCCGTTTGCAGGAGAGTAGTGAGAAACCCACTGCCCCAGGCAGCTGCTGCCATGTGGACACAAGCTCTGCTGCCCATCAGGGTCCCGTAGTGCAGGGGTTTGCAGATGGCAACGTAGCGGTCATAGGACATGACAGTGAGAAGATAAAACTCTGCTGAAGCACAGAAAATTAAAAAAAAGACCTCTGCAACACATCCCCAGTAGGAGATGGCGCTCTTGTCCCAGAGGGAATTAGCCATGGATTTTGGGAGAGTGGTGGAGATGGATCCCAGGTCAAGAAAGGAAAGGTTGAGGAGGAAGAAGTACATGGGGGTGTGGAGGCGGTGGTCACAGGCGATGGCGGTGATGATGAGGCTGTTGGCCAGGAGGGCAGCCAGGTAGATGCCCAGGAAGAGCCCGAAGTGCAAGAGCTGCAGCTCCCGTGTGTCTGCAAATGCCAGGAGGAGGAACTCGGTGATGGAGCTGCCGTTGGACATGTGGTGCCTCTGGGTGTGGAGCACTGAACAAGGAGGAAAAGACAGTGAGAAGTTAGGGGAAACTTTTCTGAGCAAAATCAACAGCATTTCTCAGACTTCACACTCTGCACTGCTTTTCCACTTCTATCAGATCTTCATTCAGCTCTGTGGCTGGAGCTCAGACTGTTTCTGGCCGAGTGTGCCAGGAGGAGCGGGACCTCTGCCCGCTGGCTGCCCAGGAGTCAGCCCTGCTCTGCAGCAGCAGATTCGTGGGAATGGGGTGGGCAGTCCTGGTGTTCCAATTTGTCAGATAAACCTCTCCTCATGGACAAAGGGCTTGTCAGTCTCTGCACTCCCATTGCCATGAAACCACAGTTGCAAGAGTGTTGGAGAGAGGTTCTTATACAGCTCTCCCCTGTCTCAGCTGGAGATTCTCTTGCATTTCAGAAACCCTCACCATTTCTGCTGCATTCAGGGACAGCAAAGGGAGTCCTGCCAGGCAAGGGGATTGTCTGAGGGTTAGTGCAGAGAGAGGGGAGCTGGTCTGTCCCTCTGTCTTGTTCCCAGCTGCCCTCTGCTTGGGCCTTTCTGAGACAGAGGGGAATTGCACTCGCGTGTTGACATGGAAAGACACCAGGCACTGCTGAGAGCAGAGAAACCCACTGCCGAGAGCTCAGTGTCTCACCCTTTTCTCCAAGGTCTCAGCACCCCACTTCTCGCCAAGGACACACATGGCTCCTTTCACAAACCCAGCAGCGTTTCCTTGGTCGTAGCGTCTCTGCGCTTCTCCACAGGGCATTCAGGTAACAGCAGGATGCTCCAGGATGGATTGGCATCCTGGAGGGCAGCACAATGCTTGGAAGGACACCCCAAGGAGATACCCAAGTGTCCTAGTGATGGTATGTCAGAAAGGGAGAGTCAGCTCATTCCCCAGCCACATAGACTACTTTGCCCACAGCCCCACGCGTTAGAGGAGAGCTTGGACACTTCATTCCCAGGGAAACACTTTCATGGGAGAAATCACAAGACCGGTGCCTGACTCGGCTGCTGCAACTCCCATCCCCAGAGAGCCTGGCTGAGAGAACAAGACAAAAATCACAATATAACAGACAAGCGGAGAAACAAGGAAAAACGCAGTGAGGGTCTGGCTGAGAGAGGCCAGGGCAGAGACAGCCGGGCACTCAGGACAGCGTTACCCCTACCCTGCTGTGCCCGTCACCTCCCCAACATGAACTTTGCTGGGCCAGTTCTCTCAGCCCCTGTGCTCTGGAGAGAAAAATGGACACACGGCACATGGTTAGAGAGCTGCAGCACGGCTCTGCTGGAGCTCTGGCTTCACAGGAGGGTCATGCCTTGAACCACAGAGCCCTGAGGGCTGAGGCTTTGCTGGGTGGGAGAGGAGGTGAGGGGGCTTGCTCAGGGGAAGGGGTCTGCATTGGAGGGGATCATACGGAGTTTTATGAAACCTTCCTCCCACAGCATTTCTGGTTTCTCTTTCCTCTCATTCCCTGATCCTATCCCTGCTGCCGGGAGATTCTCCTCCTGGGAGGTGTTTCCCTGTCCCATGTCTTTTCCCTGTCAGCTCTCACAGACCCCATCCCAACCCCTGTGCACTCCCCTTGGCCCCACAGAAACCTTCCTGTTTGCCGGGCACTGCCTGGGTTCATGTTCCTGTTTGCAGGTGGAAAAGGGCAGGTCAGAACAACCCCGATGGGTCCAGCAGAGCTGATGCTGGTGCTGCCCATGGGCAGAGGAGTGGCTGAAGGCACTCCGGGAGGTTCCTGGCAGACCTACTGACCACTCAAAGCTACAGCTCAGGAGTCTCACTGACTTCTTCCAACTTCAGAGCTCCCTATACATTTATCCCTTTCTCTGCCTCCCCACCCTCTCACTAGGAAAATAAAAACACAAACGCAGGAAAGCTCCTTATCTGTAACATAATTCCTGCCTTGAGCTTCCCCTTGAAAAGTGCCCTCAGAAATGTCCTGGGGGTGAAGTGCAGCTGAGAGCAGCCCTGACCCACGCAGCACCCCCTTGACAGCAGGACACTCTCCTGCCAGGAGCTGCCTCTTCCACCCACACCTTCTCCCCGCACTGCTGCTGGCAGCTCCTCAGGGAAACCGAGGGCTCATCCTGACAGGAGATAAGTCCCTGCCACAGCACAAAGCACCCTTGGGTGCAGGGACCCTGCTCTGAAGGACAGACCCCTGGCTGCACACCCACCTTCACACTCTGCAGCCATCCCCGGGTGAAGGCAGCTGATGTGCCCTGTCCCTTTGACAGAGCCATGGGGAAGCCCTGCTCCAAAGCAAGTCCTTTTTCTCTATGTTGGAGAACCTCTGAGAGACCTCCTGATAGATCCCAGAGGCTGTGGGATGTGCCAGCTTCAGGAGATCATTCCAGGAACCGCAGCTGCATTGCCCTGCAGCCAGAGACTTACCCTGTTCAGGGCTGGGAAGATTTTTCTGCAGCTGAGCTCTCCTCTCTCCTCCCACCCCAGACTGCCTTTACACCCTCTCTGCGCTTGGCAGAGGAGCTGCTCCTGGGCAGAGCTGTCTCTCTGCAGCGCTGCCCGCTTGCCATGAGCTCCCTCCATGCCAGGAGCCCAGCCCAGCTCAGCAGCAGAGGACCAGCCCAAGGCAGCCCTTTCTCTGCCCCCTCGGGGCTCCCTCCAGGTGTCCCTGGGGCTCCAGGGCAACCTGCTGATGTAATCCCTGCTGTTCCCTCCCTCACCTGGAGATACACTTATGTCCTGTGGCATTTCTTGTATTAGAAAAGAGTTGGCAGGAGAATCACCTCTTCTTGTCCCAATAGCAGACACCAGAAGAGTGAAAGGGAAGGATCTCATTTTTCCAAGCTCGGGGGATGATTCCATTGAGTGAATTAGGACATTTCACCCTGGGTCTGTAGTCTCAGGGCTGGCAAGACATTCAGTGCTCTTTTGTCAATCCCACATCTCTGCTCTGAAGCAAACTCTCTGCCCCCAGGGGGTCTTGGACTCTTGGTACCGGGTTTCCTTAAGGCAAGTAGGAGCTTGCCTGGTGACACAGCTGGGGTGCTTCAGCCCAAATGTGCAGCAATCCCCTCAGCCAGGGGCACAGACAGGATGAGCTGGAGCCATTACTGATGAGTACAGAACTCTGGCCGGGATGGCATACACTGCCCAGGCATGGTGGCCCGGCTCAGTACGGCTGGTGTCCAAGGACAGCATCCTCCAGGCACAGCAAGGATGGAAACTCAGGCTAAACTTGAGAGGCAATTCAAGGGCACCATGATGCGTGTTTGAAACATCCGGAACAGTTAAAGAAGAAACAAAGATAGTGTGTGGCCACCGCTGAGTTTCATGAGAGCAGGTGTGGATAGATCTGCGATTGTCTGTGTCCTCTTTGCCTCGATCTTTCCCTGCAAGGTCTCCCAGGCCTCTGTGACTTGAGGCAGGACCCAGGAGGAGAACAACCAGCGGTGGATGGGCATCAAGTCAGGAGTCACTTGAGCAAGCACCATCCTCACCAGTCTCTAGGACAGGATGGGTGGCATCCCAGGGAGCTGAGAGAGCAGGCCGATGTCACAGAGAGGCCCCTTCCATCATCCTTGAAAGTGGGGGCACTCCCTGATGACTGGCGGCACCCAAATATTGCATGCACCTTTCAGAAATGCCCCATGGATGAGCAGGGGAGTGAAAGGCTGTGCTCCAGAGCAGGTCCCCTCAGGTCACAATTCTTTCATGGCCGAAAGAGAAGGTGACAGGATTTAGCCAGGGGAGACTCTGCCTGGCCATCCGACTTGCTTTATGTGAAGAAAGGCCATGACTGTTAGGTGCAAGGAGAGACGTAGTTATCTTTGACCTGGAAGTCAGCAAGGTTTCCAGCATTGTCCCACAGAACACTCTCATGCCCAAGCTAGGATGGCTAATGCCTGCATGGATGGCTAATGGATAGCTAAACCCACCTGTACAGGCGGGCTCGGAGGGACATGGTCAATGAGTGTTACACTGCCTGGAGGCCTGTAGATTGTAAGGTTCTGCAGGGGTCTAGCCTGCAACCTGCCCTGTTTAATGTGTTTGTAATGACCCAGAGGAGACGAGAGAGTGCTTTTTCATAACAGTTGTAGATGACAGCATATGGAGGAGAACAGACACGATGCTGGAGCTCAAGGCTTCCACCCAAAGGACAAAGACAGGCTGGAAGGCTGGGCCAAAAGGAAGCACACAGTATCCAATGATGACAAAGCCAAAGTCCTCCCCTTGAGGTGCACTCATCCTGTGCAATGGCAGAGGGCATGGGGCTGCATGGCTGGATAGCAGCTCTGCAGGAAAGACTGTGGTGGTCCTTGGGTTTCATTGGGACAACCATGAGCCGTCAGCAAGGGAGGCCAAAAGCATTCCGGGCTGTATGAGCAGGAGCACAGACAGTGGAAGTGACGATCCCCTTCTGTGCAGGACTTTTTACACCACATCCAGGTTAATTCTTTGGTTTATGACACCCCCCCTTCCGCCGCAAGTACAGAGAGAAATTGGTAAAGTGGAGAAAGTTCCCTGGAGGCCCACAAAGGTGGTCAGGGCTGGAGCACATGTTTTGTGAGAAGAAGCCGAGAGAGCTGGGCTCATTCATTCCAAAGACTGAGTCAGGCTCACGTCCATGGCACAAGAAACGAGGACAAGAGGCAAGGGGATGACAAAAGAGAGGGTCAGGGTAGACACAGGGAGAAAGTTTTCCAGCATAAGGCTAGTCAAGTGCTGGAAGCTGTTTCCCAGGGAGTGTGCACTGGATCTCTTCTAGCAAGTGACCAGGATGTGTTTGGAGAAAGCCCTCAGTAACTGGTCTGGCCCTGCAGGAGGCTGCTCGAGACACCTCCCGACGTCCCATCCAGCTAAATATGACTGTCTTTTCTTCCCCTTCATTTTTTCAAATTAGGGAAAGCTCTCAGGTTGTCTCTGACCACAGAAGTCATTCACATCAGGTGCCAGGGTGCTTCACAGGTGTCCCCAGACAGCCCTGACCACATCCTTTTCATTCCTTGAAACCACAATTGCTTCTCTTTTTTTCTCTAAATCCCCTCCAAAATGAACGGCTTCCTTATTCATCCATTCCCCCTTGGCCATGCTTTTCTTTTTTCTTACAACCTTGGGGTATATCTGAGGTGGTTGGTGTGCTGATTTTCAAACTCAGATGCCAACTCCATTAGGCAAATCATTCTCTTTCATTACCTGTGGGATCCTGCAATTCCCCATATTCTTATCTGGTTTGAGGCACTGTCCACAAAACCTGCAATGTTGACCATTTGGACTTTGAGTCCAGAGGGACCTTGACACACGTGGGGACTTGGCCAAATGAAACCTCCTGAAGTTTCATAAGGCAAAGGGGGCAAGGTGTGCACTGGGGGCAGAACAAAGCCGGTGCCCTGGGACAGGCTGTGACGCGACTGGCTGAGGAGTGTCCTGGGCAGAAGGGTGTGGGAGTTATGGTGGATGCCATAGATGGATCCCAATGTGAAAGGAGGATGGAAAAACTGGAGAAAGTCCAGAGGAAGTCTGTCGGGATGGGGTTAGGGGCCTGAAGCACATGAGCTGTGTGGAGAGGCTGAGACAACCGCTCCTCTTTAGTCTGCTGAAGGGGAGGCACAGGGCAGCCTAAGAGCAGGTGGCATCTTCCTGGAGAGATGAAGGTGGAGGCAAACTCTTCTGCTGTGGCAGATGTTTGGCAGAGGCAACAGCGGCAAGCATCCTCCATGGAGCTTTATACCGAATATTAGGAAAAGCGGAGTAGGCGGACATTGCCTTGCAGCAGGACACCCATCGACTCTCTGTTATCTCCATCTTTGGAGGTTTTCAGCTCCCCAGAATGTCACCCAACCTGACCCTGCGATTGACAACCCTACCTTTGGGTGAGAGGCTGGACCAGAGGCTCCCCCACCAACCCCTTTCCCAAAAGCCCTTCCATGAGCCTGTGCCTTGCAGTGTGCCCCAGGAGAAGAGAGTCAGGTACAGGTGAGGCTTTCTACAGTAGAGGCTCATGGGACAATTCAGGGTGGCATTGTCCTGTGCTCAGTAGGTATCTCGTCCTACCTTTGATTACTCTTTACATTTCCCAGCCAGGCTCCTTACCCATGCGGTGCTTTAGGCTGTGGAGAAGCTCAAAACCAACTCTTTGACTCGGTTACTTTCATTTGACGTGCTGAAACGCAGGGCAGACGAAGGCAGTTCAGAGCTTCTAGGATCTCTGCTGCACGGTTAGGACTCAGCAGACTGGAAATGCAGGTAGCGGTGTTGTGTCAGTGTACTCCAGGGGTCAGGAGCAGTGGGTACCGGTCACAACACCGCATGAATAATTTGCCTTCCTTTGTGCCTTTCCAGAGATCTGGGATCTGTACCTTGGCCTCTACCAAGTACCCTATCCCCCCCTCCACCTCTTACTGGAACCAGGGAGAAAATATACGAAGCGGGCATGAATTCAGGGCAATTCTGTCTACAAGGTGTCGTCTTTAAATGATGACAAAGAGATAGCAGTGAGAGCAAAACCACTGTTCGAAGAACTTCATGCCAGAGGCTAACTACTGAAAATGACACCCACTCTGACAAGTAATAGTGACTGTCAGGAAGGAAATAGAAGAACTTTAGTTCATCATCATGAAGAATAAGAGTTCCCTTGCAGCACTGTCCTCTTTCTGTTCTTAGTGATAGTGCCATGAATTCCAAAACATGCTTGAGAGCTTCTCTCTTTTCCCTTGTCTCTGAAACTCAGCCTTCTCAGACCTGGAAAGGACTACTTCAAATCTCTGCCACCCAAACCTCTCCCATTGTTTCTCATGCTTTTGCCCCAAGACCTTTCTTCCCATTGCTTCAGCACGCTGTGGAGCCTCTTGTTTATCTGGGTGAAGTCAGGGTACTCTCTCGCACAGCCTGGCCTAAAAATCCTCTCTAGGTCATGATCCCGCTTGTATCACCTCATGTTACGTACAGCTCCAGCACCCTTCTGCAGAGCTCCAGTGACTGGGCAGGTTTCCTTTTTTTCCTGCTTATTCACCTTCGCTACATTTTTTTACTGTATTCATACCAATTATTGTCTGATGTAACGCATTTATCTCCTCACAACTTCACCCATTTCCAGTTGCAGTCTGAGACATCTCCCCTCTTGCAGCAGACATTGTGCAAAATCCTATGGAAACCCACTTCCCATGCTATGGAATGTCACTTCAGTGCTGCATGTTCATTCGGGTTAAAACAAACAAAAACAATCACAGAAAAAAACACGCTGGGCTAGTTTTTCAGAGAGGCAGTTTCAAAGTGGCAAAGCGGTTCAATACATAAATATTGAGAGCCAAGTTCACATTTCCAGCAAGGGGAAAGGTCCCAATTTGCTAATTAAACTCTTTGGCCCATCCTGCCTGGAGTTGTACAGCAGTTGTGTCACACAGTAGCCAGTGTCAGAGGGAAGAGGGAGGCAGCGGGAACTGGAATGGTTTGGGCTCAAATGGAACTCAGACCCTGAGCTGGCAGGACAACACTGGCCGCAGTCGGACACAGGTTCCCTGAGACGACTGTGAGCTCAGACCATGGGCGTGGAGGATGCACAAACCTCTTGAAGTCCCATCTCGGCAGCGGAAGAGGAAGGGTTTGTGAGAGACATGGGCATGCAGGGAACGAGCAGTGTGTGCATAGCAATGAGCGTGTGAAAGGCCGGAGAAGGACCTGAAATAGCAAGGGGTGTCATGCTGAAATGTCAGAGGTTGAATTTTCACTCTGAGGCAGCAGAATGAGGAGGATATGCACTTCAGTGCTGGGTTGTGGAGCTAAATAGAGGATTCTAGCATGTCTGGGGCTTGCAAATCTTGGGGGATAAATGAGCATTGACAACGCTTTTGGAAGAAACCAAATAGTTTGGAGGGGACTCACAGGAACTGGCAAATCCACAGAACTCCACAGCTTTTTTTTGGAGCTAATGAAGCCGGCACAGGCATGGGACAGTGTAGCTGCAGTGGGCATGGCTTTGGGCCTTGACACCCCAACAGACCTGAGTAGGCTTCTGCCTCTTCCACCGAGACCCATGAGAAGGCACTCGCTCCTTAAAGCTCCAGCACCTCGTTGCCTCCTCACCCACCCACCACAGAGCCTGCAAAGTGTCCTCCTGCTGACCAGTACCCGGCTTCACACACTCACACATTACACAGAGCCCTGAGCATTCCAAGAGGGAAAGGAGCTCCCTCCCCAAAGGATGGGGGTCAGGCCTTGGCCATCCTGCTTGGGGAAGCAAATCAAGGGCTTTCGCAATGACTTCCACGTTTAAATTTCCTCCTGTAGCAAGTGTCTCTGACATCCTTTCCTGCTTCAGCAGCCCCCAGGGACAGGAACTTTGTCTGCTCATTCCCTCCTCGGTCTCTTCAGAGGCAGAGATCAGCAGGGCCTGCTAACACCCCCAGAAACCTGGAGGTTTGCTTCTGGCTTTTACTTCTCCGGGGGCTTGCTCAGTCTTTCAGGATCTGCAGTGCAGGAACTCGGCACCAGAGGGCTCATTAACAGGCCAGACGCCCTAAGGAGCCAGCTCTGAGCCTAATTCTCCTTTAGTCTTCCATTCTTATGGGGTTCATGAGAGAGGTGTCAGGAGTGGAGTCAAAGTGAAAAGATGCCAAAGCCAAGAGCCCAAGTGAATGAAATACTGGATTTTCAATAGCCAGTTCTGCATTAACACAGTGCTGCAGCTGGGTTACAGCACTGTCCTCTTTCTGAGGAATTTGAAAAGTCACAGAATCACCGAATGATAAGGCTTGGAAGGGACCTCGGGAGATCGTCTAGTCCAAACCCCCTGCCAGAGCAGGGTCACCTAGAGCAGGTGAAAGTCTTCCCTACAGAAGTCTTCTCGAGGTGCTGATCCCAATGATATCACCTCATGTTATGTACGGCTCCATCCTCCTTCTGCAGAGCTTCATTGATGGGCAGTTTTCCTGTTTCTTTCATGGTGGTTAGCCTTCCCTGCCTTTTTGTATTGTATGCATATCAAATAGTGTCAGAAGCAACACATTTTTCCTCCACACCTTCACCCATTTCCGGCTGCAGTCTGAGATATTTCCCCTCTTGGAGCAGACATTGTGCAAAGCTGCTCCATGGAGGGAAACCCACTTTAGTGCTGCATATTCGTTTCGGTTAGAGAGAAGCACCAAAGAGAAACAAAAGTATGTTTCTTCTGTCAGTGAAGAGAAAGACTACGAGCCAGCAGTGTGCCGAGGTGGCCAAGGCGGCCAACAGCATCCTGGCCTTTACCAGGAACAGTGTGGTGAGTTGGACCATGGAAGTGATCATCCCCTTGTGCTGGGCCCTGGTGAGGCCCCACCTGGAGTGCTGTGTCCAGTTTTAGGCCCCTCACTACAGGAAAGACGTTGTGGGGCTGGAGCGTGTCCAGAGGAGGGCAAGGGAGCTGGCGAGGGGTCTGGAGCACAAGTCCTGTGAGGAGCGTCTGAGGGAAATGGGGGTGTTCAGCGTGGAGAAAAGGAGGCTGAGGAGAGACCTTCTTGCTCTCTGCGACTCCCTGAAAGGAGGGTGTAGAGAGGTGGGGGTCGGTCTCTTCTCCCAACTATCAAGTGATAGGACAAGAGGAAACGGCCTCAAGTTGCGCCACAGGATGCTTAGACTGGATATTAGGAAATTAGGAAGCACTGAAAGGGTTATCAAATATTGGAACAGGCTGCCCAGGGAAGTGGTGGAATCCCCATCCCTGGAGGTATTTCCAATTAGACGGGTCAAGGTAGTGCTTAGCAACATGGTTCAGTAATGGTTTTTGTCAGTGTTAGGTTGATGGTTGCACTTGCTCATCTGAAAGGTCCCTTCCAACCTAGACAATTCTATGGTACTGTGACCCCCCAGTTTCTCTAGGAGGTGGTCTGGGCTACCTTTTTCTTCCAGTACCCAAGTTGCAGATGATGTGGTCCCTCTAGTATCCAGTCCAAAATTAGGCCCCCGCAGGTGTATTCTACTTTCTGGTTTCTCTGGTGTTTGCTTGTGGGTAAACCACTAACATACGCACCAATGTTATATGCATATGCACCATTATCACCAGTTGCTGGCCCCCCAACGTTCAAAAGGTCTGATGACTTGTGCTTCCCACTCCAGTGTCTGGCACTTGAACCTCCATCTGTGCAGAGAGCAGAGATCTCCCTCGCCCCACAAATCTCTTCGAAAAGGAGGTATTAAGAAAACCAGGACAGGCTGTGGTGATCAGTTGTGGGCCACAGCCAGGGAAGTGTCATGACCAGCCACCTGTTTACACATGACCATCTCATTTCATCCCTTTTCTCTCTGTTTTCCCATGCTTCTTCCTCCACAAACCACCTTGATCCCAACCTTTCCCTTCCTTTGGTCCTTTCCTAGAAATCCCACGGCAAGTCTTGCACAATCCAAAAATGTGCTTTCTGGCTTCCCAGCACGAGTGTCAGACCTCTAATGCAGAAACCCCCCTCCTCAGTTGGATGAATCAAAGAATCATAGAATGGTTGTGCTTGGAAAAGTCCTAAACAATCATCTAGTCCAACCCCCCTGCCATGGGCAGGGACATCTTTCATTAGTTCCAGTTGCTCAAAGCTCCTGACCTTGGATACTTCCAGGGATGGGGCATCCACCACTGCTCTGGGCAACCTGTTCCAGGGTCTCGCCACACTCATCATAAAGCATTTCTTCCTTATGTCCAATCTAAATCTACCATCATTCAGTGTAAGCCATTGTCCCTTGTTCTGCTGTTACAGGCCTTGGTAAAAGTCTCCCTCCATCTTTCTTGGCCTATGACCACTATGTGTTCATCTGCAAACAGCGTGGAGAGAGCCCAGAGCTCTCCCAAGATGGGGTTTGGAGGCCTCAAGCACTTGAGCAGTATGGAGAGGCTGAGGGCCCTGGGCACAGTGGTGTGGAGACTGAGGACAGTACAGGAGAAGCCTGAGCGTGCTTGAAGGGTGCTTTCAGAGCTGGTGGAGCTTTTCTTCGTAGTGGAAAACAGCATGAGAAAGAAATAATGCCCAACATGCAGCTGGGGAGGTGCAGACTGGACACAAGGAGAAAGAAATGTCACTCAAAGGGCAATGCTGTGGTGCAACACGACACCCAGAAGGAGCCTGGATCAGCCTAAGGCTTTGTGTTTCAAGGAAGAGCCAGGGAGTATGGAGAGATCTGAGCAAAGGAAGGTGAGAGCAAGGTGGGGCAGCCGGGTGGATGACTACAGCCTGCAAGGAAAGAGGCAGAGGTGATGGGACACCGTAGGACAGCCTGTGGTGGAGAAGACAGAGGGATGTGGCAAAGCTGAAAGGCCCCTGGCAGAGCCAAGCTCTTCATGCCTTGGGCTATGGCTGTTGTCTCTGCCACTGATGCCTATGAGGAGACAACCAGTCCTTCCAGCACTGGGGTCTCATTGCCTCCTTGTCCATACTCAGGAGCCTGGCTGGTCTCGTACCATAGCCCTGTCCTTGGCATTGCACATCTCCACATCCCCCTGTGCCAGGAAGAGCCCTGAGGAATGGGTGAGGGACAGGATCTCCCTTCCTGGGGGTTGGGGGTCGTGCCTTGGCCCTTTGGGTGATGGGGTCAGGGCTTGGCCCTTTGTGCTAATGAAACACATCCAGGTTTACTCAGCATCAGAGCCACCTTCACCTTGCTTTCTCTGATCTGTCATCACTGCCTCCAGGTTTCTGCGCTAACCAGACCCAGGGGACAATGTCTCAGTGGTGTCCCTCAGTGGGACCCATTAAGACTACAAGAAACTTTGGAGTTTGAATTTGACTTTGACTCCTTGAGAGGTTTCTTCAACTTCCTCTCAGCGACTGAAGTTCATGGACTTGGCATCAAACCCACCAGAGGGGTCATTAAAAGGCCTTGGGCTGGTCCTCTGCGTCTGAGCTGGGCTGGGCTCCTGGCATGGAGGGAGCTCATGGCAAGCGGGCAGCGCTGCAGAGAGACGGCTCTGCCCAGGAGCAGCTCCTCTGCCAAGCGCAGCAGGGCTGAGGGCACTGCCAGGGTGTCTCAGGGAGATGAGCGAGGCAGAGAGAGAGCTTGAAGGTGTCAGGATTGGGAGGACGACTGAGAGCTCACTGGAGGAGAAATCTTTGCGGCCCTTGACAGGGTGAGTCTCTGGGTGCAGGGCGATGCAGGTGGAGTTCCTGGAGGCATCTCCTAAAGCTGGCACAGCCACAGCTTCTGGGATCTGTAAGGGGGCAGAGGGGGCTGGTATGAAATGTGAAGAGCTGATAAGCTGGGTGTGCAGCCAGGGGTGCCCAGGGCTGTCTTTCAGAGCACGGTCCCTGCATCCCATGGGTCTGTGTGCCGGGGCAGGGACTCTGCCGCCTGCAGGGTCAGCTCTCATCCAGCCTGGGGAGACCCCACGGGCATGTGGGGACGCAGCAGGGAAGGGTCCTGCTATTGAGAGGGTGCTGCATGGGTGAGAGCTGCTCACAGCTGCAGATCACTGCAGGACATTCACAGGAGACTTTTCAAGAAGCACAGCACGGCAGGGGCTACCTGAAAGGGAAGGACCCTCTTCTTCCAAACTTCTGCTCTGGGTTGTCTGGGTGGGTGATGGGACACAAAAATTCATCTCTCAGTTGAGGAGAAGGAATTGAAAATCCAACTCTGTTTCTTTTAGAGGTGAATAATCCAGAAAGTATTGGAAATCAACATCTGGATCTCTGCCCCTACAAAGATACTGCCCTCAGCAGCACAAAGCTGATCTCACAAAAAGGGTCTGAATGAAATTATTCCATGGAAAGAGAAGTCATTTTGGGGAAAATTTTGGAAAAAGGAATAGGATGGGATCAACGAAGTCTGCCTTAACTTGTGAATGTCTTCTCCTCTTTAAACAGTCCCCCATGCACGGACTAAGCACATGTCCAACAGCAGCTCCATCAGCCAGTTCCTCACTGTCATGGCCTATGACCGCTACGTTGCCATCTGCAAACCCCTGCACTACGGGACCCTGATTGGCAGCAGAGCTTGTGTCCACATGGCAGCAGCTGCCTGGGGCAGTGGGTTTCTCACTGCTCTCCTGCACACGGCCAGTACATTTTCCCTGCCCCTCTGCCAGGGCAATGCTGTCGACCAGTTCTTCTGTGAAATCCCACAAATCCTCAAGCTCTCCTGCTCACATTCCTACCTCAGAGAAGTTTGGCTTCTTGTATTAGGTTGTTCTTTAGCTTTTGTGTGTTTTGTGTTCATCGTGCTGTCCTATGTGCAGATCTTCAGGGCCGTGCTGAGGATCCCCTCTGAGCAGGGACGGCACAAAGCCTTTTCCACGTGCCTCCCTCACCTGGCCGTGGTCTCCCTGCTTGTCAGCACTGGATTATTTGCTCACTTGAAGCCCCCCTCCATCTCATGGTCATCCCTGGATCTGGTGGTGGCAGTGCTGTACTCAGTGGTGCCTCCAGCAGTGAACCCCCTCATCTACAGCATGAGGAACAAAGAGCTCAAGGATGCCCTGAGGAAGCTATTGGGATCCCATCTCCTTTAGATTAATAAGGTGCCCATTATGCCAATGGGGTTCCACTGTATCTCAGGAAAAGCCAGGATGAACTTTTTTTCATATGTTTCTTTACTTTCTCTTTGTGGGATTTTTTTTGGTTTTGTTTTTGTTTTATTTTGGTTTGGTTTGTTTCTTTGTTTTCATGTGTTGGTTTTTTTTGTTGTCGACCTGTGATGTTATTATTCTTGGCCTTCTACTTCTTTTTTTCTTGACCCAAAGATCTTATTTATATATGGATCCAGGCTCCCTTTTTAAAAAAGCTCAATAAAGAAATGTGGAAAAAACCTATTTGTCTCACCTCCCATCTCTTTACTTCTCCTCTGGAGCTGGGTGAGCAGCCCCAGCATGCAGGAGGGGTTCAGGAGGCAAATGCTCATCTGCCCCATGGAGGATCAGCCCCAGGGTCCCTTGGGGCTGCCCCTGGCTGCCTCGCTGGGCACTCTGTCTGTGCCGCCTGCGAGTCGGGGCTGCTGCTTCCCTGGAGCCATGGCCAAGGACAGCAGCAGGACAAGGCCTTTCAGTGCTGGTCTCTCCTCACATCCCATCCCCACTGTCCTGCTGTGCCCTTGCCTTTTTGTTCCCCCTAAGGCCTCGTGTACCTTGTGACAGTCCTGTTGTCTCTACAGTGGCACCCCTGTGGCTGCAGGCAGGAACAGGCCATGTGAACCACTGTGTCAGAGGGGACTCCTCAAGGCAGGGGCAGAGGCTGAATGACTCTTCCAAAGCTGGTATCAGGAACACACCCAAGGAACGGTTCCATGAAAAGTCCTCATGGTGTTCTAGGGTCAGAGTTGCATGGGAATCTCTTAGGGATGAAAGGCTGGACCTAGAGCTCCCTTCTTGGTGGCACACGTCCAAGCAGAGTGCAAATGGTTTTTGCTTATCCTTCCTGGTATTGTCCCACTTGTGATGGGGCTGATGGCCAATGCTATCCTGGAGAGGAACCTGGAGTTGCCAGGAGAGCTCAGGGGATCTCCCAGAAAAGTACGTGAGTCTGGATGAGCAGTGATTGGCACCTCATCAAATGAGTGACCATCCAAGGCGGAGTGTCCTTGAAGGAAAGGTGAACCTGAAGAGCCCATGGGCTAACGAGGCCCCTGCAATGCCAGGAGCCAGCAGGCAAAAGAGACATAAGACTAAACAATGGTTCAGCCCAGTGCCCTGGAAACCCTGTGGGATTGATCTAGAGCAGCCCTTCCCTGCCTTTTGAGACACTGGAGACATCCCAGTACCCTGCCAAGCCCTGTCCTTGGCTACTGAGCAATCAGGGGAGATGGAAGGGGGCTCAGCAGCAGCGATCCCTTTCTGGCTGGGTCTGCTCCCCATCCGACCAGCATGGCCAGTGCAGGGTCACCCCATGGCCCCAGGGCACCACAGCCCCCTCCCTCTGCAGAGCAGCACCGCCAGCTCAGGGCCCTGCAGGGAGCACAGGGTGGGAACCAGGAATGTCCAGCCAGGCCAGCCTGGACACGCTCACCTGGGAAAAGGCTCTCCAGGAGAAGGGGTGTCCCTGGAGAAGAGCTAGGGAGCATTTCTGTGCCTGCAGGGAGGAATCCATGAGAAGGAGAAACCTCTTTCTGCAGGCCCCCACTCTGGGCAGGCTGCTCTGTGCCTGGAGCAGGACTCTTGTGCTGGCCTGGGGAGAGGGGCTGCCACTGAGGGGACACAGACCACCTGTGGCCCAGGCACTGAAGGGGGCCACCAAAAGAGGAGGGCTGAGGGGGACAGAGCCCTGAGGGCTGCCGGGGCACTTTGCCAGGGCCATGTCTCCCCACCCTTGACCACACCTGTCCCATGCGTTTCCAGCACGGTGGGACCATCAGACCGATAATGGGGCAGCAGGGCTGGCCTTCCCCTTCCTCTCCAGTTTCCCCGTCCCCTTACTCCTCGCTCAGGCACATCCCTCTAAACTCCCCAGGTGCTGCTTTGAGCTTCAGGCAGTTGGAAGAATGCCCTGGTCTTTCAGAAGGCTAAGAATCTCTTCAGCCAAATCCTTCCATGTGTTTATATCCATCATATGCCATCCATCTCTCTCCCATACTTGGAGTGAGGTTATCCGTTTTGGATGATGACCCTCACTGGAGGAGGTTCACCAGGTTGAAGAAGCCCACGTCCCTCATCATCCTCACACAAGGCTTATGCGCTAGGCCCCAGTCCTCAAAGACAAAATTTCCAACTGCTTGGAGTTCCGGGATTGAACTAGACGATCTCCAAAGATCCCTTTCAATCTACATGATTCTGTGAGGACATGGCAGTCCAGCAATGTCTAGGGTAGATGCTTGTGAGGTGCCTTCTGCCTGAGAACCCAACAGGCCAGCAGCAGGCCAAGGTCTGGCATGTTGATTGTGAGGTCACTGCTGCTCTAACAGCGGGCATCTACTTTGGATGCTCATTTTGGGGTCACGCTGTCTCTACAGGTGGCAGGCCAACCCCCGGCTGAAGTCTGGGTTCGGTGCCTATGAGGTTGTTCCTCCATCAGTACCTGACAGGCCAGCAGCAGGCACATGGTGTGGATGTTTGTTAGGAGGTCAGTGCTGCCACAATCTCTGATAGGCCAGAAGCAGGCAGCTATTGATTTGGAGGTCACGTCTGCTTGAGCCCTTGATAGCCCCGCAGCAGGCGAATGGCCTGAATGCCAGTTGTGAGGGTGCTGCTGCCTGAGGACCTGAGAGACCATGAGCAAGCTCAGAGGTGTTTGAAGGCCTGTGTTCCAGAGCACCCCTTAGGCCTGCAGAGGGTTGATGACCAGGCTTGGTTCCTGTGAGGTCCCAAGTACGGGACATGCCAGCAGCATGGGTATGAATGCAACACACAGGATGGACCATGCCAGCATGTATGGAACATGCCAGCAGCTAGAGGTTGCTTCTGAGGTTATGGTTCCTTGGGCACATGATTGTCCAGCAGCAGGCTCATGACTGGGGTCTGTGTTTGTGAGGTCATTTCCTTCTGCATACCTTTTTAGGCCAGGATGAGGCTTGTGGCTGTGTTTGGTGCCTGTGAGGTCTCTTCTTCCTGGAAACTTTCCTGGACTCTTCCGTAGGTGGTGGGACATCCACAGTAATGGTCCAAAGGCTTCAGCCAGCATTTGCCTTCCCAGCAGTGAAATGCCTTCGATTTCTTTCCCCTGGGTTGAGATTTCCTGACTTATTGGAGAGATGTCTGGAAGAGCCAAGATGCCTGGGCCCCTAACCCCAGTCCTGGATTTGGATGGGCATGGTGAGTGTGTGATGTCCATCACTCTCTGGCAAGCTGGTATCCTCCATGCTATTGCAGCCATTGTATTTCGTGCAGCACCAGGATCCCTTTCCACAAGTCCTGCATAAGGAGTCTGAGATGAGTCCATGTCTTTGCGTGTCAAGGAGCAGAGTGTGAGGGTTGACAGACGTCAGTGAGTGTCTGGAACTGCCAGGGTGAGAGCAAGGTGGGGAAGGGAGATGGATGTCTCCAGCCTGCAGGGAAGAAGAAGCAGCTGTGGGACAGCGTAGGACAAGCTGTGGTGGAGATGGCAAAGGGCACTGGCAAGGCTGGAAGTCCCCACGCGAACGCAAGTCTTTGTCCCCTTGGGCACAGCACCCACCAGCATCCTTCACTCAGCATCACACCCCCCACCTCGCCCTGCCCCAGCAAGAGCCCTGAGCCATGCGGGAGGGACGGGATCTGCCTTGCCAGGGCCTGGGGCTCAGGGCTTGGCCTTTCTGCTCCATCAAACAAAGCCAGGGCTTTCTCAGCAGCTCAGCTGCCTGCACAGCACCTTTGCCTGCCTGCAATCATGGCCTCCTCTCAGCTGCTCTAACGAGCCCCTGGGGAGGCTTTCTCAGGGTTTGCCTCAGAGGGACTCATTCATACCTCAAGGTACTTTCTTTCTTCTCACTTTGACTTCCTGAGAGCTTTGTGCAACCTGAGGCTCAAGGGCTCAGCACCAAATGCACCGTGGGGCTCATTGTGACAAAGAAAGCCCTAAGAAACCACGTCTCTTCCTTTTCTACTCTTCTACAGTTAATTAGAGACGTTTCCTAGTGTTCTTATGGAGAAAGATTTCAAAGAGCTTCTAATGAAAAAGACCATTCATTTTCAAGGGTGTAGTTTGCAATTTTTCAGTTTAGAGAAGAGGTGACAGCAGCATTCTCTGACTGATATGGATCCAGGGTCTCTCCTAAGGAGATCTGGGCTGGTGGCAGAAGCTGTCCCTTGAGGTCTGACACAGGATGGCCACCCTTGCTCCTCACCTCCCCAACCCCACCATGGCTCTCATCGGCCACCTGGGACTTGCATCCCTTTTCCTTCCATCACACTTCTCCACCGCAGTCTGCAGCTGGATGTTCCAGCTCCTTTGCACCAGCTCCCACCTGCTTTCCTCAGAGACCTGCTGCACACAGGCAAACAGGGATTGTCTTGTTTTTGAACAAACAAAAGTAAATGATCAGATTCACCATTAAAATAAAACACCCCTCAGCTGTGTGCCAAGTAGAATCTGCCACCAATGAGGTTCACCTTCCACAAAGCATAACCAAGTAAGAAATATTTGAGAGAGATGAAAAACTATCAAGTAAGCACACCTAAAGATTGTGCTAAAGACAGAATGAGAGAGACTACTGAATGATAGGCAAGCTTTTAACTCCCTGAAGCTCAAAGCATCATCTGGATTGTTGAGAGGTGTCTGAATGATCAAAGAAGTGAAAGGGAAGCCTTGAGAGCCATCGCAAGTGCTTCTGTGCAGATGTAGTTCTGGAAAGGTGACTTCAGACACGGTCAGTTTAGTCAGGAGAGGTGGAAATACGTGAAAGATGAGGGAGACTAAATGCACAGCCTGAGAGGGAGCACTGAAAAAATGCAAATAGAGTTCTCCTGGTTTGGAAGGTCAATAGCTCTCCTCTTGCTATTGATACACATCCTGAAGACTCCTCATTTTGATCTCGTGGGGAAACAATGACATTTGATTTAAAGTATTAAATTTTTTCAGCTGATGAGGTTGAGTTGATACGTGTTAACACGTCTAAAAATTTCTGAGGTTTTGAGGCAGGGTTCTGCTGTCTGACCATCAGTGCCCAGCGGTACCTCCAGAGGACGCAGTGTCTCTGAAGCACATGCCTGGGACTGGCCGCTGTCACAGAGGACCTGCTGGAGAGCAGAGCCCCTCGGATGCTGCAGCTGCAGCCTGGGCAGAGGGTCCCAGGGCACCAACACTTGCACCATGCGCCCGTGTCCCTCTAACTGCATCCCACCCCAATTTTATCATCAATTACCTTTGCAAACAAACACAGTACAAAATATCCCCCAGAGATCAGTATATTAAAACAAGACAAATCCAAGCAAGGAGGATAAAACCACCGAAAGCGTTTGAAGCTTGAAGCTGCACGAGGACATCATCCCAAGCACAAACAGAGGCTGGGTGGAGAATGGATCGAGAGCAGCCCAGAAAAGAACACGTTGCCCACAGAAGTTTTGGAGGCCCCATCCCTGGAGGTGTTCAAGACCAGGTTGGATGGGGCTTTGAGCAGATGAGGTGCGACACCTACAAACGCCCATTTCTCATGGAGGATGCTGCCGAGAGCACCACCGGTTATTATTTGGTCACTGTCCTGCCAGAACTGAGCCATCTCCTTCCCTCTAATGCTACCACGGGGGGAAGGCGGCCAAGAAAAGAAGGGAAAGAATCTGAACACCCAAAAAGCTGCTGTGAAAATGAGGAATTTTTGACCCCTAGTATCCCAGGGGTGACTGTGGAAGAAAAGTGTTAGAGAAATGTTTGTCCTGCGTTTCCAGGTTCATCTCCATGTCTCCCCAGGGCTTCCACCCCAGAGATAATCTCGCTTCCTCCTCGGCCAAACGGGATCTGTCCTGGAGGTTTGGGAGCTCTGCCTGAAAACGTCTGCTGATGTTGAGGTGCCTGAAATCATAAGAAAGAGGAGGTGAGGAAGGGAAGTTGGGAACAGATACAGCAAGATCAGCAGAGACTTAGGAAGAGGGGAGATGTGAGGAGCTGCACTAAATAAGTTACGTCTTTCCCAGCAAAGCATGACTAGCTCTCCTCTAACAACTTCCACGGTCCCTTCCCAGCACCACCGGCATCACCGTGCTGCCCCGAGAGTCATTTTGCGCCTCATTGGGTAAGAAAGTTTGTCATTCTCTCAAAACCTGACCAAACTGGCAAGGTTCACTCCCAGAGCAGCAGTGAGCTGCAAGAGCTGTGGCCACTGAGCAAGAACTGCGTCGGAATGTTGTGTAGAACACGGGAGGCCGGCAACGCTCTTTATGATGTAAGCACAGCCAGTGCTTTCCTGGGCAATTCGTTGCGTTTCTGGCCAAAACGGGGGTATCCTCTGGCCAAAAAAAAACGACTGTTGACCTCAGAAGAATTGGCCAAGCGGCAGGGAGAACGTCAATGTCAACTGTGAGGAGCTGCACAGCCCAGGCGCTGCACCAACCTCCCACCGACTCCCCAACTGTGGTTACCTCGTCCCCCATTTGCCCAGCGTTTGCTGGGCCGTTCTGCCCGAAAGATAGAAACAAACTGCTCAAGATAAAAATCATTCCACTGAGACTGGCCTTGAGCCTTCTTTGCCATCTCCATCCTTGCACACCCCCAACTCTTCCCTTCGAATTTCCACGCTACCCCAAATCTCCCAGAGTTAGAGAATTTCTCCACACATGAGAAATGCCCCATCACGAGGGCTGACGGTCCCCTGGGCCCGACACACGAGGCGGCAGCAACCCCTCAGGACAGGGTCCGACCTATGGGAAAGCACAACATCAATGAACCCCAAAATTTGGTGATATTTAGTACCCAAACCAGCCGTAGCACATTGCTCTGTGCGGCGAGCTGCCACGACTACCCTCAGTGAACATCTTTTGGCTGTGAGCTCCCCAGACCCATCTTTAACAGCGAGAAGTTTGTTTGGGTGGACTTTTAATCTCCCTTCCCTCCCACAGGCAACGAGACACCAATTATTTCCACTCGAGCGAGCAGTTCCCATTCTGCAGCTTTGGATTATCCCTGACCTGTGCACGAGCCCTGACATCCATCATTGAAATTAAAGTTAACCATGGCTCGGTAGGTAATCAAGCTTTACGTACTGGTTCTGTCGCTAAGGATGATTGTAGGGATGGTGGGATGCCTTCACACGACTGGAGTGTCAGAATCGATGGCTACAAGCTCTTCAGGAGGGACAGAGGGCAAAGGAGAGGCGGAGGAGTGGCCCTGTATGTTACAGAATCTTATGAGAGCAGGAGGTGGGGGGTGTGATGCTGAGTGAAGGACACCGGTGGGACAGTGCCCAGCCTTGTTGGGGGTGTGCAAGGAGGCCAGGAAGCCCCCCCAGTGCCTTAGGACAACATGTCTCCTCACAGGCCTTGGTGGCAGAGACCAGTGCTGTGCCCCAGGGGACAAAGACTTGCGTTCTCTTGGTGACTTCCAGCCTTGCCAGTGCCCTTTGCCATCTCCACCACAGCTTGTCCTACACTGTCCCACAGCTGCTTCTTCTTCCCTGCTGGCTGGAGACACCCATCTCCCTTCCCCACCTTGCTCTCACCCTGGCAGTTCAACACTCACTGACGTCTGTCCACGCTCACACTCTGCTCCTTGACACACAAAGACATGGACTCATCTCAGACTCCTTCTGCAGGACTTGTGGAAAGGGATCCTGCTGCTGCACGAAATACAATGGCTGCCATAGGATGGAGGATACCAGCTCGCCACACAGTGATGGGCATCACACACTCACCATGCCCACCCCCATCCAGGACTCGGGTCAGGGACCCAGGCATCTTGGCTCTGCTGGAAATCCCTCCAGTGAGAAGAGAAATCCCAACCCAGGGAAGAGAAATGCCGAGACATTTCACTGCTGAGAAAGCAAAAGCTGGCTAAAACCTTGGGACCATTAGTGTGGATGTCCCACCACCTACGGAAGAGTCCAGGAAAGTTTCCAGGAAGAAGAGACCTCACAGGCACCAAACGCAGCCTAAAGCCACATCCTGGCCTAAAAAGGTATGCAGAAGGAAATGACCTCACAAACACAGACCCCAGTCATGAGCCTGCTGCTGGACAATCATGTGCCCAAGGAACCATAACCCCAGAAGCAACCTCTAGCTGCTGGCATGTTCCATACATGCTGGCATGGTCCATCCTGTGTGTTGCATTCATACCCATGCTGCTGGCATGTCCCTTACTTGGGACCTCACAGGAACCAAGCCTGGTCATCAACCCTCTGCTGGCCTAAGGGGTGCTCTGGAACACGGGCCTTCAAACACCCAGGAGCTTGCTCATGGTCTCTCAGGTCCTCAGGCAGCAGCACCCTCACAACTGGCATTCAGGCCATTCGCCTGCTGCGGGGCTATCAAGGACTCAGGCAGACGTGATCTCCCAAGCACCGAACTCATCCATGAGGCTGGTGTTGGCCTATCAAGCACTCAGACCTTTGCGGTGACCTCCAAACCAGTATCAAAGTGATCTGCCTGTTTCTGGCCTATCAGAGGTTGTGGCAGCACTGACCTCATAACCAACATCCACACCATGTGCCCGCTGCTGGCCTGTCAGGTACTGATGGAGGAACAACCTCGTAGGCACCGAACCCAGCCTTGAGCCTGGGGTTGGCCTGCCACCTGCAGAGACAGGGTGACCCCAAAATGAGCATCCAAAGCAGATGCCCGCCATTAATGGCTCCACCATGCTGGAACCGCATGGCACAGGTGTGCTCAAGGGTGGGGAGACATGGCCCTGGCAAAGTGCCCTGGCAGCCCTCAGGGCTCTGTCCCCCTCATCCCTCCTCTTTTGATTGCCTCTCCCAGTGCCTGGGCCACAGATGGTCTGTGTCCCCTCAGTGGCAGCCCCTCTCCCCAGGCCAGCACAAGAGTCCTGCTCCAGGCACAGAGCAGCCTGCCCAGAGTGGGGGCCTGCAGAAAGAGGTTTCTCCTTCTCATGGATTCCTCCCTGCAGGCACAGAAATGCTCCCTAGCTCTTCTCCAGGGACACCCCTTCTCCTGGGAGAGCCTTTTCCCAGGTGAGCGTGTCCAGGCTGGCCTGGCTGGACATTCCTGGTTCCCACCCTGTGCTCCCTGCAGGGCCCTGAGCTGGCGGTGCTGCTCTGCAGAGGGAGGGGGCTGTGGTGCCCTGGGGCCATGGGGTGACCCTGCACTGGCCGTGCTGGTCGGATGGGGAGCAGACCCAGCCAGAAAGGGATCGCTGCTGCTGAGCCCCCTTCCATCTCCCCTGATTGCTCAGTAGCCAAGGACAGGGCTTGGCAGGATACTGGGATGTCTCCAGTGTCTCAAAAGGCAGGGAAGGGCTGCTCTAGATCAATCCCACAGGGTTTCCAGGGCACTGGGCTGAACCATTGTTTAGTCTTATGTCTCTTTTGCCTGCTGGCTCCTGGCATTGCAGGGGCCTCGTTAGCCCATGGGCTCTTCAGGTTCACCTTTCCTTCAAGGACACTCCGCCTTGGATGGTCACTCATTTGATGAGGTGCCAATCACTGCTCACCCAGACTCACGTACTTTTCTGGGAGATCCCCTGAGCTCTCCTGGTAACTCCAGGTTCCTCTCCAGGATAGCATTGGCCATCAGCCCCACCACAAGTGGGACAGTACCAGGAAGGATAAGCAAAAACCATTTGCACTCTGCTTGGACATGTGCCACCAAGAAGGGAGCTCTAGGTCCAGCCTTTCATCCCTAAGAGATTCCCATGCAACTCTGACCCTAGAACACCATGAGGACTTTTCATGGAACCGTTCCTTGGGTGTGTTCCTGATACCAGCTTTGGAAGAGTCATTCAGCCTCTGCCCCTGCCTTGAGGAGTCCCCTCTGACACAGTGGTTCACATGGCCTGTTCCTGCCTGCAGCCACAGGGGTGCCACTGTAGAGACAACAGGACTGTCACAAGGTACACGAGGCCTTAGGGGGAACACAAAGGCAAGGGCACAGCAGGACAGTGGGGATGTGAGGAGAGACCAGCACTGAAACGCCTCGTCCTGCTGCTGTCCTTGGCCATGGCTCCAGGGAAGCAGCAGCCCCGACTCGCAGGCGGCACAGACAGAGTGCCCAGCGAGGCAGCCAGGGGCAACCCCAAAGGCCCCTGGGGCTGATCCTCCATGGGGCAGATGAGCATTTGCCTACTGAACCCCTCCTGCATACTGGGGTTGCTTGACCAGCTCTAGAGGAGAAGTAAAGAGATGGGAGGTGAGACAAATAGGTTTTTTCCACATTTCTTTATTGAGCTTTTTTAAAAAGGGAGCCTGGATCCATATATAAATAAGATCTTTGGGTCAAGAAAAAAAGAAGTAGAAGGCCAAGAATAATAACATCACAGGTCTCTGACAAAAAAGAAAACACAAAAACAAAGAAACAAACCAAACCAAAATAAAACAAAAACAAAACCAAAAAAAATCCCACAAAGAGAAAGTAAAGAAACATATGAAAAAAAGTTCATCCTGGCTTTTCCTGAGATACAGTGGAACCCCATTGGCATAATGGGCACCTTATTAATCTAAAGGAGATGGGATCCCAATAGCTTCCTCAGGGCATCCTTGAGCTCTTTGTTCCTCATGCTGTAGATGAGGGGGTTCACTGCTGGAGGCACCACTGAGTACAGCACTGCCACCACCAGATCCAGGGATGACCATGAGATGGAGGGGGGCTTCAAGTGAGCAAATAATCCAGTGCTGACAAGCAGGGAGACCACGGCCAGGTGAGGGAGGCACGTGGAAAAGGCTTTGTGCCGTCCCTGCTCAGAGGGGATCCTCAGCACGGCCCTGAAGATCTGCACATAGGACAGCACGATGAACACAAAACAAACAAAAGCTAAAGAACAACCTAATACAAGAAGCCAAACTTCTCTGAGGTAGGAATGTGAGCATGAGAGCTTGAGGATTTGTGGGATTTCACAGAAGAACTGGTCCACAGCATTGCCCTGGCAGAGGGGCAGGGAAAATGTACTGGCCGTGTGCAGCAGAGCATTGAGAAACCCACTGCCCCAGGCAGCTGCTGCCATGTGGACACAAGCTCTGCTGCCCATCAGGGTCCCGTAGTGCAGGGGTTTGCAGATGGCAACGTAGCGGTCATAGGACATGACAGTGAGAAGATAAAACTCTGCTGACATAAAAAAGAAAAAGAGAAAGACCTGTGCAGCACATCCCCAGTAGGAGATGGCCCTGATGTCCCAGAGGGAATTGGACATGGCTTTGGGGACAGTGGTGGAGATGGAGCCAAGGTCAAGAACAGAGAGGTTGAGGAGGAAGAAGTACATGGGGGTGTGGAGGCGGTGGTCGCAGGCGATGGTGGTGATGATGAGGCCGTTGGCCAGGAGGGCAGCCAGGTAGATGCCCAGGAAGAGCCCAAAGTGCAAGAGCTGCAGCTCCCGTGTGTCTGCGAATGCCAGGAGGAGGAACTGGCTGATGGAGCTGCTGTTGGTCATGTGCTTAGTCCATGCATGGGGGACTGTTTAAAGAGGAGAAGACATTCACAAGTTAAGGCAGACTTCGTTGATCCCATCCTATTCCTTTTTCCAAAATTTTCCCCAAAATGACTTCTCTTTCCATGGAATAATTTCATTCAGACCCTTTTTGTGAGATCAGCTTTGTGCTGCTGAGGGCAGTATCTTTGTAGGGGCAGAGATCCAGATGTTGATTTCCAATACTTTCTGGATTATTCACCTCTAAAAGAAACAGAGTTGGATTTTCAATTCCTTCTCCTCAACTGAGAGATGAATTTTTGTGTCCCATCACCCACCCAGACAACCCAGAGCAGAAGTTTGGAAGAAGAGGGTCCTTCCCTTTCAGGTAGCCCCTGCCGTGCTGTGCTTCTTGAAAAGTCTCCTGTGAATGTCCTGCAGTGATCTGCAGCTGTGAGCAGCTCTCACCCATGCAGCACCCTCTCAATAGCAGGACCCTTCCCTGCTGCGTCCCCACATGCCCGTGGGGTCTCCCCAGGCTGGATGAGAGCTGACCCTGCAGGCGGCAGAGTCCCTGCCCCGGCACACAGACCCATGGGATGCAGGGACCGTGCTCTGAAAGACAGCCCTGGGCACCCCTGGCTGCACACCCAGCTTATCAGCTCTTCACATTTCATACCAGCCCCCTCTGCCCCCTTACAGATCCCAGAAGCTGTGGCTGTGCCAGCTTTAGGAGATGCCTCCAGGAACTCCACCTGCATCGCCCTGCACCCAGAGACTCACCCTGTCAAGGGCCGCAAAGATTTCTCCTCCAGTGAGCTCTCAGTCGTCCTCCCAATCCTGACACCTTCAAGCTCTCTCTCTGCCTCGCTCATCTCCCTGAGACACCCTGGCAGTGCCCTCAGCCCTGCTGTGCTTGGCAGAGGAGCTGCTCCTGGGCAGAGCCGTCTCTCTGCAGCGCTGCCCGCTTGCCATGAGCTCCCTCCATGCCAGGAGCCCAGCCCAGCTCAGACGCAGAGGACCAGCCCAAGGCCTTTTAATGACCCCTCTGGTGGGTTTGATGCCAAGTCCATGAACTTCAGTCGCTGAGAGGAAGTTGAAGAAACCTCTCAAGGAGTCAAAGTCAAATTCAAACTCCAAAGTTTCTTGTAGTCTTAATGGGTCCCACTGAGGGACACCACTGAGACATTGTCCCCTGGGTCTGGTTAGCGCAGAAACCTGGAGGCAGTGATGACAGGTCGGGAAAAGCAGGCTGAAGGTCTGATGCTGAGTAAACCTGGATGTGTTTCATTAGCACAAAGGGCCAAGCCCTGACCCCATCACCCAAAGGGCCAAGGCCTGACCCCCAGCCCCCAGGAAGGGAGATCCTGTCCCTCACTCATTCCTCAGGGCTCTTCCTGGCACAGGGGGATGTGGAGATGTGCAATGCCAAGGACAGGGCTATGGTACGACACCAGCCAGGCTCCTGAGTATGGACAAGGAGGCAATGAGACCCCAGTGCTGGAAGGACTGGTTGTCTCCTCAAAGGCATCAGTGGCAGAGACAACAGCCATAGCCCAAGGCATGAAGAGGTTGGCTCTGCCAGGGGCCTTTCAGCTTTGCCACATCCCTCTGTCTTCTCCACCACAGGCTGTCCTACGGTGTCCCATCACCTCTGCCTCTTTCCCTGCAGGCTGTAGTCATCCACCCGGCTGCCCCACCTTGCTCTCACCTTCCTTTGCTCAGATCTCTCCATACTCCCTGGCTCTTCCTTGAAACACAAAGCCTTAGGCTGATCCAGGCTCCTTCTGGGTGTCGTGTTGCACCACAGCATTGCCCTTGGGGTGACATTTCTTTCTCCTTGTGTCCAGTCTGCACCTCCCCAGCTGCATGTTGGGGCATTATTTCTTTCTCATGCTGTTTTCCACTACAGAGAAAAGCTCCACCAGCTCTGAAAGCACCCTTCAAGCACGCTCAGGCTTCTCCTGTACTGTCCTCAGTCTCCACACCACTGTGCCCAGGGCCCTCAGCCTCTCAATACTGCTCAAGTGCTTGAGGCCTCCAAACCCCATCTTGGGAGATCTCTGGGCTCTCTCCACGCTGTTTGCAGATGAAAACATAGTGGTCATAGGCCAAGAAAGATGGAGGGAGACTTTTACCAAGGCCTGTAACAGCAGAACAAGGGACAATGGCTTACACTGAATGATGGTAGATTTAGATTGGACATAAGGAAGAAATGCTTTATGATGAGTGTGGCGAGACCCTGGAACAGGTTGCCCAGAGCAGTGGTGGATGCCCCATCCCTGGAAGTATCCAAGGTCAGGAGCTTTGAGCAACTAGAACTAATGAAAGATGTCCCTGCCCATGGCAGGGGGGTTGGACTAGATGATTGTTTAGGACTTTTCCAAGCACAACCATTCTATGATTCTTTGATTCATCCAACTGAGGAGGGGGGTTTCTGCATTAGAGGTCTGACACTCGTGCTGGGAAGCCAGAAAGCACATTTTTGGATTGTGCAAGACTTGCCGTGGGATTTCTAGGAAAGGACCAAAGGAAGGGAAAGGTTGGGATCAAGGTGGTTTGTGGAGGAAGAAGCATGGGAAAACAGAGAGAAAAGGGATGAAATGAGATGGTCATGTGTAAACAGGTGGCTGGTCAGGACACTTCCCTGGCTGTGGCCCACAACTGATCACCACAGCCTGTCCTGTTTTCTTAATACCTCCTTTTCGAAGAGATTTGTGGGGCGAGGGAGATCTCTGCTCTCTGCACAGATGGAGGTTCAAGTGCCAGACACTGGAGTGGGAAGCACAAGTCATCAGACCTTTTGAACGTTGGGGGGCCAGCAACTGGTGATAATGGTGCATATGCATATAACATTGGTGCGTATGTTAGTGGTTTACCCACAAGCAAACACCAGAGAAACCAGAAAGTAGAATACACCTGCGAGAAAATTATTTTTCAGGGCCTAAGTCTGGACTGGACACTAGAGGGACCACAACATCTGCAACTTGGGTACTGGAAGAAAAAGGTAGCCCAGACCACCTCCTAGAGAAACTAGGGGGTCACAGTACCATAGAATTGTCTAGGTTGGAAGGGACCTTTCAGATGAGCAAGTGCAACCATCAACCTAACACTGACAAAACCCATCACTGAACCATGTCGCTAAGCACTACGTTGACCCGTCTAATTGGAAATACCTCCAGGGATGGGGATTCCACCACTTCCCTGGGCAGCCTGTTCCAATATTTGATAACCCTTTCAGTGCTTCCTAATTTCCTAATATCCAGTCTAAGCATCCTGTGGCACAACTTGAGGCCGTTTCCTCTTGTCCTATCACTTGATAGTTGGGAGAAGAGACCGACCCCCACCTCTCTACACCCTCCTTTCAGGGAGTCGCAGAGAGCAAGAAGGTCTCCCCTCAGCCTCCTTTTCTCCACGCTGAACACCCCCATTTCCCTCAGACGCTCCTCACAGGACTTGTGCTCCAGACCCCTCGCCAGCTCCCTTGCCCTCCTCTGGACACGCTCCAGCCCCACAACGTCTTTCCTGTAGTGAGGGGCCTAAAACTGGACACAGCACTCCAGGTGGGGCCTCACCAGGGCCCAGCACAAGGGGATGATCACTTCCATGGTCCAAGTCACCACATTGTTCCTGGTAAAGGCCAGGATGCTGTTGGCCTTCTTGGCCACCTGGGCACACTGCTGGCTCGTAGTCAGCCGGCTGTTGACCAACACCCCCAGGTCCTTTTCTGCCGGGCAGCTTTTGAGTGACTCCTCCCCAGGCCTGTAGCGCTGCATGGCGTTGTTGTGAAACAAGTGCAGGACGTTGCACTTGGCCTTGTTGAACCTCATACCATTGGCCTCGGCCCATCGTTCCAGCCTGTGCAGATCCCTCTGCGGAGACAACCTACCCTCAAGCACGTCGACACATTCGTCCAGATAATTGATAAAGGCATTAAAGAGAATGGGCCCCAGCACCGAGCCCTGGGGAACACCACTTGTGACCGGCTGCCAACTGGATGGAACTCCATTCACCACCACTCTTTGGGGCCCGCCTTCCAGCTGGTTTTTCACCCGGTGAATTGTTCACACATACAAGCCATGAGCAGCCAGTTTCTCCAGGAGAATACTGTGGGAAACAGTATTTCCCACATTTGAGCCCAAATGATTTCAATTTGCACTGCCTCCCTCTCGCCTCTGACACTGGGTATTGTGTGACACAACTGTCCTGGCTCTCCAGGCACGATGGGCAACAGTTTGATGCCTCAGCCGGAGCTTTTCCTCTTGCTGGAAATGGGAGTGCAGCAGGGTCAAGCCAAGAGGCCCAAGAAACCCAGCTTCCCACAGGGAAAACTACTGAAAACCTCCCATAGGCTGTGGGACTTTCTCTTCACTGACATAAAATTTGTCAGTTCAAAATATACAGCTGTGCCCATTTTTCCTCCCTTTTTTTAACTTGGCTTTTCTGGATTTAATCTTTTACGCCACTTTGAAACTGTTTGAAAAACTAGCTCAGCGTGTCTTTGGTGCTTCTCTCTAACCCAAACGAATACGCAGCACTAAAGTGGGTTTCCCTCCATGGAGCAGCTTTGCACAATGTCTGCTCCAAGAGGGGAAATATCTCAGACTGCAGCCGGAAATGGGTGAAGGTGTGGAGGAAAAATGTGTTGCTTCTGACACTATTTGATATGCATACAATAGAAAAAGGCAGGGAAGGCTAACCACCATGAAAGAAACAGGAAAACTGCCCATCAATGAAGCTCTGCAGAAGGAGGATGGAGCCGTACGTAACGTGAGGTGATATCATTGGGATCAGCACCTCGAGAAGACTTTTGTAGAGAAGACTTTCACCTGCTCTAGGTGAACCTGCTCCGACAGGGGGTTTGGACTAGACGATCTCCCGAGGTCCCTTCCAACCCTTATCATTCGGTGATTCTGTGACTTTTCAAATTCCTCAGAAAGAGGACAGTGCTGTAACCCAGCTGCAGCACTGTGTTAATGCAGAACTGGCTATTGAAAATCCAGTATTTCATTCACTTGGGCTCTTGGCTTTGGCATCTTTTCACTTTGACTCCACTCCTGACACCTCTCTCATGAACCCCATAAGAATGGAAGACTAAAGGAGAATTAGGCTCAGAGCTGGCTCCTTAGGGCGTCTGGCGTGTTAATGAGCCCTCTGGTGCCGAGTTCCTGCACTGCAGATCCTGAAAGACTGAGCAAGCCCCCGGAGAAGTAAAAGCCAGAAGCAAACCTCCAGGTTTCTGGGGGTGTTAGCAGGCCCTGCTGATCTCTGCCTCTGAAGAGACCGAGGAGGGAATGAGCAGACAAAGTTCCTGTCCCTGGGGGCTGCTGAAGCAGGAAAGGATGTCAGAGACACTTGCTACAGGAGGAAATTTAAACGTGGAAGTCATTGCGAAAGCCCTTGATTTGCTTCCCCAAGCAGGATGGCCAAGGCCTGACCCCCATCCTTTGGGGAGGGAGCTCCTTTCCCTCTTGGAATGCTCAGGGCTCTGTGTAATGTGTGAGTGTGTGAAGCCGGGTACTGGTCAGCAGGAGGACCCTTTGCAGGCTCTGTGGTGGGTGGGTGAGGAGGCAACGAGGTGCTGGAGCTTTAAGGAGCGAGTGCCTTCTCATGGGTCTCGGTGGAAGAGGCAGAAGCCTACTCAGGTCTGTTGGGGTGTCATGGCCCAAAGCAATGCCCACCGCAGCTACCCTGTCCCATGCCTGTGACAGGTTCTTTAGCTCCAAAAAAAGCTCTGGATTTATGAGGATTTGCCAATTCCTGTGGGTTTCCCCTCCCAACCTATTTGGTTTCTTCCAAAAGCCTTGTCAATGCTCATTTATCCCCCAAGATTTGCAAGCCCCAGACATGCTAGAATCCTCTATTTAGCTCCACAACCCAGCGCTGAAGTGCGTATCCTCCTCATTCTGCTGCCTCAGAGTGAAAATTCAACCTCGGACATTTCAGCATGACACCCCTTGCTATTTCAGGTCCTTCTCCGGCCTTTCACACACTCATTGCTATGCACACACTGCTCGTTCCCTGCATGCCCATGTCTCTCACAAACCCTTCCTCTTCCCCTGCCGAGATGGGACTTCAAGAGGTTTGTGCATCCTCCACGCCCATGGTCTGAGCTCACAGTCGTCTCAGGGAACCTGTGTCCGACTGTGGCCAGTGTTGTCCTGCCAGCTCAGGGTCTGAGTTCCATTTGAGCCCAAACCATTCCAGTTCCCGCTGCCTCCCTCTTCCCTCTGACACTGGCTACTGTGTGACACAACTGCTGTACAACTCCAGGCAGGATGGGCCAAAGAGTTTAATTAGCAAATTGGGACATTTCCCCTTGCTGGAAATGTGAACTTGGCTCTCAATATTTATGTATTGAACTGCTTTGCCACTTTGAAACTGCCTCTCTGAAAAACTAGCCCAGCGTGGTTTTTTATGTGTTTGTTTTTGTTTGTTTTAACCCAAATGAACATGCAGCACTGAAGTGACATTCCATAGCATGGAAAGTGGGTTTCCATAGGATTTTGCACAATGTCTGCTGCAAGAGGGGAGATGTCTCAGACTGCAACTGGAAATGGGTGAAGTTGTGAGGAGATAAATGCGTTACATCAGACAATAATTGGTATGAATACAGTAAAAAAATGTAGCAAAGGTGAATAAGCAGGAAAAAAGGAAACCTGCCCAGTCACTGGAGCTCTGCAGAAGGGGGCTGGAGCTGTACGTAACATGAGGTGATACAAGCGGGATCATGACCTAGAGAGGATTTTTAGGCCAGGCTGCGCGAGAGAGTACCCTGACTTCACCCAGATAAACAAGAGGCTCCACAGCGTGCTGAAGCGATGGGAAGAAAGGTCTTGGGGTAAAAGCATGAGAAACAATGGGAGAGATTTTGCTGGTTTTGCTCTCACTGCTATCTCTTTGTCATCATTTAAAGACGACACCTTGTAGACAGAATTGCCCTGAATTCATGCCCGCTTCGTATATTTTCTCCCTGGTTCCAGTAAGAGGTGGAGGGGGGGGGATAGGGTACTTGGTAGAGGCCAAGGTACAGATCCCAGATCTCTGGAAAGGCACAAAGGAAGGCAAATTCTTCATGCGGTGTTGTGACCGGTACCCACTGCTCCTGACCCCTGGAGTACACTGACACAACACTGCTACCTGCATTTCCAGTCTGCTGAGTCCTAACCGTGCAGCAGAGATCCTAGAAGCTCTGAACTGCCTTCGTCTGCCCTGCGTTTCAGCACGTCAAATGAAAGTAACCGAGTCAAAGAGTTGGTTTTGAGCTTCTCCACAGCCTAAAGCACCGCATGGGTAAGGAGCCTGGCCGGGAAATGTAAAGAGTAATCAAAGGTAGGACGAGATACCTACTGAGCACAGGACAATGCTACCCTGAATTGTCCCATGAGCCTCTACTGTAGAAACCCTCACCTGTACCTGACTCTCTTCTCCTGGGGCACACTGCAAGGCACAGGCTCATGGAAGGGCTTTTGGGAAAGGGGTTGGTGGGGGAGCCTCTGGTCCAGCCTCTCACCCAAAGGTAGGGTTGTCAATCC
This sequence comes from Chroicocephalus ridibundus, assembly GCF_963924245.1. Lineage (NCBI taxonomy): Eukaryota > Metazoa > Chordata > Aves > Charadriiformes > Laridae > Chroicocephalus > Chroicocephalus ridibundus. The sequence goes on from NW_026961319.1 coordinate 412,532, forward strand.
CAGGGTCAGGTTGGGTGACATTCTGGGGAGCTGAAAACCTCCAAAGATGGAGATAACAGAGAGTTGATGGGTGTCCTGCTGCAGGGCAACGTCCGCCTACTCTGTTTTTCCTAATATTCAGTATAAAGCTCCATGAAGGATGCTTGCCGCTGTTGCCTCTGCCAAACATCTGCCACAGCAGAAGAGTTTGCCTCCACCTTAATCTCTCCAGGAAGATGCCACCTGCTCTTAGGCTGCCCTGTGCCTCCCCTTCAGCAGACTAAAGAGGACCGGTTGTCTCAGCCTCTCCACACAGCTCATGTGCTTCAGGCCCCTAACCCCATCCCGACAGACTTCCTCTGGACTTTCTCCAGTTTCTCCGTCCTCCTTTCACAATGGGATCCATCTATGGCATCCACCATAACTCCCACACCCTTCTGCCCAGGACACTCCTCAGCCAGTCGCGTCACAGCCTGTCCCAGTGCACCGCCTTTGTTCTGCCCCCAGTGCACACCTTGCCCCCTTTGCCTTATGAAACTTCAGGAGGTTTCATTTGGCCAAGTCCCCAGGTGTGTCAAGGTCCCTCTGGACTCAAAGTCCAAATGGTCAACATTGCAGGTTTTGTGGACAGTGCCTCAAACCAGATAAGAATATGGGGAATTGCAGGATCCCACAGGTAATGAAAGAGAATGATTTGCTTAATGGAGTTGGCACCTGAGTTTGAAAATCAGCACACCACCCACCTCAGATATACCCCAAGGTTGTAAGAAAAAAGAAAAGCATGGCCAAGGGGGAATGGATGAATAAGGAAGCCGTTCATTTTGGAGGGGATTTGGACAAAAAAAGAGAAGCAATTGTGGTTTCAAGGAATGAAAAGGATGTGGTCAGGGTTGTCTGTGGACACCTGTGAAGCACCCTGGCACCTGATGTGAATGACTTCTGTGGTCAGAGACAACCTGAGAGCTTTCCCTAATTTGAAACAATGAAGGGGAAGAAAGGACAGTCATATTTAGGCTGGATGGGACGCCGGGAGGTGTCTCGAGCAGCCTCCTGCAGGGCCAGACCAGTTACTGAGGGCTTTCTCCAAACACATCCTGGTCACTTGCTAGAAGAGATCCAGTGACATAAACCAAAGAAGTAACCTGGATGTGGTGTAAAAAGTCCTGAGCAGAAGGGGATCGTCACTTCCACTGTCTGTGCTCCTGCTCATACAGCCCGGAATGCTTTTGGCCTCCCTTGCTGATGGCTCATGGTTGTCCCAATGAAACCCAAGGACCACCACAGTCTTTCCTGCAGAGCTGCTATCCAGCCATGCAGCCCCATGCCCTCTGCCATTGCACAGGATGAGTGCACCTCAAGGGGAGGACTTTGGCTTTGTCATCATTGGATACTGTGTGCTTCCTTTTGGCCCAGCCTTCCAGCCTGTCTTTGTCCTTTGGGCGGTAGCCTTGAGCTCCAGCATCGTGTCTGTTCTCCTCCATATGCTGTCATCTACAACTGTTATGAAAAAGCACTCTCTCGTCTCCTCTGGGTCATTACAAACACATTAAACAGGGCAGGTTGCAGGCTAGACCCCTGCAGAACCTTACAATCTACAGGCCTCCAGGCAGTGTAACACGCATTGACCATGTCCCTCCGAGCCCGCCTGTACAGGTGGTTTTAGCTATCCAGTAGCCATCCATGCAGGCATTAGCCATCCTAGCTTGGGCATGAGAGTGTTCTGTGGGACAATGCTGGAAACCTTGCTGACTTCCAGGTCAAAGATAACTACGTCTCTCCTTGCACCTAACAGTCATGGCCTTTCTTCACATAAAGCAAGTCGGATGGCCAGGCAGAGTCTCCCCTGGCTAAATCCTGTCACCTTCTCTTTCGGCCATGAAAGAATTGTGACCTGAGGGGACCTGCTCTGGAGCACAGCCTTTCACTCCCCTGCTCACCCATGGGGCATTTCTGAAAGGTGCATGCAATATTTGGGTGCCGCCAGTCATCAGGGAGTGCCCCCAGTTTCAAGGATGATGGAAGGGGCCTCTCTGTGACATCGGCCTGCTCTCTCAGCTCCCTGGGATGCCACCCATCCTGTCCTAGAGACTGGTGAGGATGGTGTTTGCTCAAGTGACTGGTAACTGGTACTGGAAACCTGGTACCAAGTGTCCAAGACCCCGTGTGGGTAGAGACATTGCGTCAGAGCAAAGATGTGGGATTGACAAAAGAGCACTGAATGTCTTGCCAGCCCTGGGACTGCAGACCCAGGGTGAAATGTCCTAATTCACTCAATGGAATCATCCCCCGAGCTTGGAAAAATGAGATCCTTCCCTTTCACCCTTCTGGTGTCTGCTATTGGGACAAGAAGAGGTGATTCTCCTGCCAACTCTTTTCTAATACAAGAAATGCCACAGGACATAAGTGTATCTCCAGGTGAGGGAGGGAACATCAGCGATTACATCAGCAGGTTGCCCTGGAGCCCCAGGGACACCTGGAGGGAGCCCCGAGGGGGCAGAGAAAGGGCTGCCTTGGGCTGGTCCTCTGCTGCTGAGCTGGGCTGGGCTCCTGGCATGGAGGGAGCTCATGGCAAGCGAGCAGCGCTGCAGAGAGACAGCTCTGCCCAGGAGCAGCTCCTCTGCCAAGCGCGGCAGGGCTGAGGGCACTGCCTGCAGGCAGCGAGGGCAGAGGAGGGAGGCAGAGAGGGTGTAAAGGCAGTCTGGGGTGGGAGGAGAGAGGAGAGCTCAGCTGGAGAAAAATCTTCCCAGCCCTGAACAGGGTAAGTCTCTGGCTGCAGGGCAATGCAGCTGCGGTTCCTGGAATGATCTCCTGAAGCTGGCACATCCCACAGCCTCTGGGATCTATCAGGAGGTCTCTCAGAGTTTCTCCAACATAGAGAAAAAGGACTTGCTTTGGAGCAGGGCTTCCCCATGGCTCTGTCAAAGGGACAGGGCACATCAGCTGCCTTCACCCGGGGATGGCTGCAGAGTGTGAAGGTGGGTGTGCAGCCAGGGGTCTGTCCTTCAGAGCAGGGTCCCTGCACCCAAGGGTGCTTTGTGCTGTGGCAGGGACTTATCTCCCGTCAGGATGAGCCCTCAGTTTCCCTGAGGAGCTGCCAGCAGCAGTGCGGGGAGAAGGTGTGGGTGGAAGAGGCAGCTCCTGGCAGGAGAGTGTCCTGCTGTCAAGGGGGTGCTGCGTGGGTCAGGGCTGCTCTCAGCTGCACTTCACCCCCAGGACATTTCTGAGGGCACTTTTCAAGGGGAAGCTCAAGGCAGGAATTACGTTACAGATAAGGAGCTTTCCTGCGTTTGCATTTTATTTTTGTTTCCTAGTGAGAGAGTGGGGAGGTACAAAAACTGATAAACATTTAGGGAGCTCTGAATTTGGAAGAAGTCAGTGAGACTCCTGAGCTGTAGCTTTGAGTGGTCAGTAGGTCTGCCAGGAACCTCCTGGAGTGCCTTCAGCCACTCCTCTGCCCATGGGCAGCACCAGCATCAGCTCTGCTGGACCCATCGGGGTTGTTCTGACCTGCCCTTTTCCACCTGCAAACAGGAACATGAACCCAGGCAGTGCCCGGCAAACAGGAAGGTTTCTGTGGGGCCAAGGGGAGTGCACAGGGGTTGGGATGGGGTCTGTGAGAGCTGACAGGGAAAAGACATGGGACAGGGAAACACCTCCCAGGAGGAGAATCTCCCGGCAGCAGGGATAGGATCAGGGAATGAGAGGAAAGACAAACCAGAAATGCTGTGGGAGGAAGGATTCATGGAACTCCGTATGATCCCCTCCAATGCAGACCCCTTCTCCTAAGCAAGCCCCCTCGCCTCCTCTCCCACCCAGCAAAGCCTCAGCCCTCAGGGCTCTGTGGTTCAAGGCATGACCCTCCTGTGAAGCCAGAGCTCCAGCAGAGCCGTGCTGCAGCTCTCTAACCATGTGCCGTGTGTCCATTTTTCTCTCCAGAGCACAGGGGCTGAGAGAACTGGCCCAGCAAAGTTCATGTTGGGGAGGTGACGGGCACAGCAGGGTAGGGGTAACGCTGTCCTGAGTGCCCGGCTGTCTCTGCCCTGGCCTCTCTCAGCCAGACCATCACTGCGTTTTCCCTTGTTTCTCCACCTGTTTGTGATATTGTGATTGTTCTCTTGTTCTCTCAGCCAGGCTCTCTGGGGATGGGAGTTGCAGCAGCCAAGTCAGGCACCGGTCTAGTGATTCGTTCCCATAAAGTGTCTCCATGGAAATGAAGTGTCCAAGCTCTCCTCTAACGCGTGGGGCTGTGAGCTATGCAGTCTCTATCATCCCGTGAGGAAGGAGATGACTTTCCCTTTCTGACATACCATCACTAGGACACTTGGGTGTCTCCTTGGGGTGTCCTTCCAAGCACTGAGCTGCCCTCCAGGATGCCAATCTGTCCTGGAGCATCCTGCTGTTACCTGAATGCCCTGTGGAGAAGCGCAGAGACGCTACGACCAAGGAAACGCTGCTGGGTTTGTGAAAGGAGCCATGTGTGTCCTTGGCGAGAAGTGGGGTGCTGAGACCTTGAGAAAGGGTGAGACACTGAGCTCTCGGCAGTGGGTTTCTCTGCTCTCAGCAGTGCCTGGTGTCTTTCCATGTCAACACGCGAGTGCGATTCCCCTCTGTCTCAGAAAGGCACAAGCAGAGGGCAGCTGGGAACAAGACAGAGGGACAGACCAGCTCCCCTCTCTCTGCACTAACCCTCAGACAATCCCCTTGCCTGGCAGGACTCCCTTTGCTGTCCCTGAATGCAGCAGAAATGGTGAGGGTTTCTGAAATGCAAGAGAATCTCCAGCTGAGACGGGAGAGAGCTGTAGAAGAACCTCTCTCCAACACTCTTGCAACTGTGGTTTCATGGCAATGGGAGTGCAGAGACTGACAAGCCCTTTGTCCATGAGGAGAGGTTTATCTGACAAATTGGAACACCAGGACTGCCCACCCCATTCCCACGAATCTGCTGCTGCAGAGCAGGGCTGACTCCTGGGCAGCCAGCGGGCAGAGGTCCCGCTCCTCCTGGCACAGTCGGCCAGAAACAATCTGAGCTCCAGCCACAGAGCTGAATGATCTCATGGAAATGGAAAAGTGGCAGAGAGTGTGAAGTATGAGAAACGGTGTTGATTTTGCTCTGAAAAGTTTCCCTTAACTTCTCACTGTCTTTTCCTCCTTGTTCAGTGCTCCACACCCAGAGGCAGCACATGTGCAACAGCAGCTCCATCAGCCAGTTCCTCCTCCTGGCATTCGCAGACACACGGGAGCTGCAGCTCTTGCACTTCGGGCTCTTCCTGGGCATCTACCTGGCTGCCCTCCTGGCCAACGGCCTCATCATCACCGCCATCGCCTGTGACCACTGCCTCCACACCCCCATGTACTTCTTCCTCCTCAGTCTCTCGGTTCTTGACCTGGGCTCCCTGTCCACCACTGTCCCCAAATCCATGGCCAATTCCCTGTGGGACATCAGGGCCATCTCCTACTGGGGATGTGCTGCACAGGTCTTTCTCTTTTTCTTTTTTATGTCAGCAGAATTTTATCTTCTCACTGTCATGGCCTATGACCGCTACGTTGCCATCTGCAAACCCCTGCACTACGGGACCCTGATGGGCAGCAGAGCTTGTGTCCACATGGCAGCAGCTGCCTGGGGCAGTGGGTTTCTCCACGCTCTGCTGCACACGGCCAGTACCTTTTCCCTGCCCCTCTGCCAGGGCAATGCTGTCGACCAGTTCTTCTGTGAGATTCCCCAGATCCTCAAGCTCTCTTGCTCAGACTCAGACTACCTCAGAGAAGGTGGGCTTATTGTGGTTAGTGCTTTTGTTGTTTTTGTTTGCTTTGTTTCCATCGTGCTGTCCTATGTGCAGATCTTCAGGGCCGTGCTGAGGATCCCCTCTCAGCAGGGACGGCACAAAGCCTTTTCCACGTGCCTCCCTCACCTGGCCGTGGTCTCCCTGCTTGTCAGCACTGGCATGTTTGCCTACCTGAAGCCCCCCTCCATCTCTTCCCCAGTTCTCGATCTGGTGGTGGCAGTGCTGTACTCAGTGGTGCCTCCAGCAGTGAACCCCCTCATCTACAGCATGAGGAACCAGGAGCTCAAGGGTGCCCTGAGGAAGGTGATTTCATGGACTTTTTTCAATACTGATAAACTTCCCATCTTTCTACGCAAGTGACTCCCACACCAGGCCCATGCGTTGTTTTAGTATCATGCTTGTTATTGCTATTTGGGGTTTTATGTTTGTAGAGCAATATTTCGATTTCACATACTTGATCTGAAGCTTGAACCTCCTCTGTCTCACCTGGAACCCATGTAGAAAAGTTTCTGTGTAACACTGGGCCCAGGCTGACTCCCTCAAAGCACCTCTGTCATAAAAAGGCATCTTTCCTGCGCACTTTCCTGCACACTGTTTTTCCAAAGGTCGTTCAGGATCAGGCCCAAGCTGTTGCATGCCAAAAGGGCCCATTACTCCATGGTTCCAAAAGAAACAAGCTCATTGTCCTGTTGTGACCTGTTAGAGGGTTGGATTTAGGACTCACCTCTTGGTGCCTAGTGACAGTGGAGATGGTGAATGGCCACTGGGGTCCAGACCCAGTTCTTTCCCACATGCGACAGGGCAGAAGACATCTTCCAGGAGAGGAATCTGTAGCTGCCTGGATATCCCAGGGGATCTCCATGGACAGTGTGTGCCTGGGGTGTGACTGGAGCTCCACAAAGCGTGGAATCACACAAAAGTGAAGTGCTAATTCCAGGTATTGACGGGGAAATGAGGACTCTGCAATCACAGGAGAGTCAGTGGGAACCCAGCTGGCACAGGGGAGAGAGACTGGGGAGACGCAGGAGCTGGCTGAGGAGCTGCAGGGCTAGGACTGTCATGCTGTCCTGGAGCGTGGGGCTGGTGGGGACAGAGAAGGGGTAAATACACTTGGTGTGCTGATGCACAATGTGAATGTAGAGAGCCAGAGAGTGAGTGGCCTGTGTTTCCTCCTGCCCTTGGGTCCAGGTAAAAAGCCCTGGGACTGATGGGGAGCCTGAACCTCCCTCTCTGCCCCGCAGCAGCTGCTGTGTCCTTCAGGGGGCTGGGGCTGTGCTGTGAGTGACCAGAGCTCTGCAGCACCCTGTGGTGGGCACTGCCGTGGGGCCAGCCCAGACTGGGCCATTGTGCTGGGAAGAGGGGAGGAGGAGAATTAGGGATTGCTGGGGAGGTGTTGGGCTGGGGTGGAATGTGCCCAGGAGAGGAAAGCGCCAGCGGAGAGCTCAGCCGTGTGGGTTTGCAGGGTGCGCGCACACAGCAGGGTGCTCATGGTGCAGAGCCATGGTGAAGGAAGCAAGGCACCAAAGGTGCAAAAGAGAGGGTCCTGGTCTGTGCCGTGCTCCTTGGACAGCCTGGGGAAGCTGCTCCAGGAGAATTGTCCCAGATCAGTCCCACACACCAGGCATCTCCATCTCTGGCCATGTACCCCGACCCTGAGGAGGGACCTTTGCTGCACGGTCACTCCTGTCTTCCCCCAGGGCTCTGTGATACACAACTCTACCGTCATCTTTAATAAAAAGGAAATAAAACCTTGAAAATCTCCATTGATTGAGATCTTACCAACTGGCCTGGTCCTTGCCCCAGTGTTTGGCTCTAACGGATATCTCCAGAACCCAAAGCTCTCGGCCTCTCTTCTTCCTTAAATGTGCTCCAGGCCCCATCCATCCTTCTGGCCTCTGCAGGGCTCGCTCCAGTCCGTCAGGGACTTTCTTGTGCTGGAGAGACCCACACTGGAGGCAGGCATCCTGATGTGGTTCTGTAGTGGGTTCACCTTGGCCGGCAGCCAGACGCCCACCCAGCTGCTCATTCCCTCCTCCGCTTCAACAGGGCAAAGGGAGAAAAAAAACCCAGAAATGTTCATGGGTCAAGATAAAGAAAAGGAGATCAGTTACCAATTACTGTCACGGGCAAAGACATGTTAACTTGGGGAAGATCAATTTAATTTGTTGCCAGTTAAAAAATGAGTTTGCTTGTGAGAAAGAATGACAAAACTATTAAAGACCGTTCTCCTCACGCTTTCTCATGGGCTCCAATTATTCCATTGCTCCCAGCTCATCTCCCCACCCCAACCCCAAGAGGAGCAGGGGGGTGGTGAAGAGGGTCTTAACAGTCAGTAAAGAACATCTCTGTCTCTCCTTCCTCCTCACACTTCTCCCTTGCTCCAGCTTGGGTCCTCTCCATGGGATCCCACCATATTTGAGGTCCATGCTATGTGTTGTTAATTTCTTTCTGTCTGACTTTTCTCCTTTATACTCACGGTATCACAGAAATGTTGAGGTTTCAAAGGACCTCTGGAAATCATCTAGTCCAAGCCCCCAGCTGAGAAAGGATCAACTAGAGCACGTTGCTCAGCAGCTTGTCCAGGTGCGTTTGGAATATGTCCATGGATGGAGACTCCACAACCACTTTAGGCAACCTTTTCCAGTGATTGACCACCCTCACAGTCAAAAAGTGGTTTCTTGGGTTCAGATGGAATTTTATATAGATTAAGAAGATCCCCCAAAGACGTTTCTTCTGCAGACTGAACACTCCCACATCTCTCAGCCTTTCCTCCTATGAAAGGTGCTGCAGTGCCTTAAACAATCGTTGTGGCCCTTTGCTGGACTTGCTTTGGTAGGTCAACAACGTTCTTGTGTGGGGGAGTCCAGCACTGGACACAGCACCCCAGGTGTGGCCTCACCAGTGCTGAGCAGAGCGGAAGGGTCACCTCCCTCCATCCACCAGCAAAGCTTTTCCTGCTGCAGCCCAGGAGGCTGTTGGCCTTTGCCACGGGGGTGCATTGCTGGATCATGCTCAGCTGCTCGTCCTCCAGCTGCTTGTCCACCCCTGTGCTTCTACATCAGCTGGCTAGAGCGGCCCAGACTCCCCTCACAGCTCACGCGTTAGGCCCCTCACTCCATCTTGGCACACCTCCTCTGCACCCTCTCCAGTCTCTCCTCTTTCATTTTGAAAGGTGACGCCCACTGGCTCCTATGGCAGCTGCCATGGTGCCCAGACCCTTCTCCTCAGAGCACTCCTTCATCACTCAGGTCCTTGCCCGTGCTGCTGCATGGAATTGTTCTCCAGCTTTTCCTTCTAAATTTTCAGATTTCTATTGGCCAGACTCCCAGGTGTGTCAAGGTCCCCCTGGACTGAACCTCCAACAGCGTAGCTTATAAAGTATGTGTGCCAATGGTCATCCTGAGTCATGGTGCTTCTAACAAGTCCAGAAACTAAGTAGCTGCAGATATGAAAAGAGTACTTCTGTTCTCACCTCGTGCTCACAGCAGCATCAGCCATGGAGTCAGACCATGTTGCTCAAAGCTTTATCCCATGGCAGCTGGAAAACATCTAAGGGCAGAGATGACACAATGTCTCTGGGAAACCTCCTCCAACACTTGGATGCCTTCATGGAGAAAAAGATTTTCATTTTCTCTCTCCTGAACCTTCCTTATTTCAACATCTGACCATTGTCTATTAACCTCCTGCCAAGCACCACTGGTACAAGCCTGGCTCTGTGGCCCTGAAAACCTCCCCACGGGGACAGACCGGCTGCTAGGAGGATCCCGAGACCTTCCCTTCTCCAGGCTAAACAAGGCCCTTCCCCTTCAGCCCCTAAGCATCTTGGTGCCCAACCGCTGAACTAGCTCCCAGCTATCAGAAACTTCCTTGCTGTGGTGGGTTGACTCTGGCCAATAGCCAATAGCCCAGCAGCCACACAGTCACTCAGGCATTCTTCCCCCTTCCTGAGTGGGACAAGGAAGAAATAAAGTGTGAAAAGTTTTGGGTCGACAACAGCAGTTTAATAGGTGAAGAGAAGAGATTAAGAAAACCTCAACAAGTGAAACACAGGCCATCACTCACCACCTCCCACAGGCAAACTGATGCCGGTCGCCAAGCAGCAGCCTCCTTGAATGACAAGAACTTCACCGTCTTCTTCCTCTGTCTCAAGTTTTTATTCCTGAGCATGAGGTCATATGGTATGGAATATGCCTCTGGTCGGTTTGGATGAGCGGTCCTGGCTGGGTCCCCCCTCGACTTCTTTCTCACCTCCCACCTACTCAGAATGAGAACTAGAGAAGGTCTTGACACTGTGCAAACTCTGTTCAGCAATACCCAAAACATTGGAGTATTGTCAGCACTGAGTTTTCTCAAGTGCCACGGGCACAGGAAACAACCATCCTCCGGGACTTCCTGTGGCTTGGTCCAGAAGAGAAGCCGTGCTGGGCTGGCCTTCTTCCTTTAGGAGAGTTAGACCTGCAGCCCATGGAGGACCCCGGTGGAGCAGGCTCCTGGCAGGAACTGCTGCCCAAGGAGAGGAGCCCATGCTGGAGCAGGTTTTCAAGCAGGACCTGTGGCCTGTGGGGGACCCACACTGGAGCAGTCCATGCCAGAACAACTGTACCCTGTGTACCCTGAGTACCCACCTTTCTGTCGCCACCGCTGAGTTTCATGAGAGCAGGTGTGGATAGATCTGCCATTGTCTATGTCCTCTTTGCCTCGATCTTTCCCTGCAAGGTCTCCCGGGCCTCTGTGACTTGAGGCAGGACCCTGGAGGAGAACAACCAGCGGTGGATGGGCATCAAGTCAGGAGTCACTTGAGCAAGCACCATCCTCACCAGTCTCTAGGACAGGATGGGTGGCATCCCAGGGAGCTGAGAGAGCAGGCCGATGTCACAGAGAGGCCCCTTCCATCATCCTTGAAAGTGGGGGCACTCCCTGATGACTGGCGGCACCCAAATATTGCATGCACCTTTCAGAAATGCCCCATGGATGAGCAGGGGAGTGAAAGGCTGTGCTCCAGAGCAGGTCCCCTCAGCTCACAATTCTTTCATGGCCGAAAGAGAAGGTGACAGGATTTAGCCAGGGGAGACTCTGCCTGGCCATCCGACTTGCTTTATGTGAAGAAAGGCCATGACTGTTAGGTGCAAGGAGAGACGTAGTTATCTTTGACCTGGAAGTCAGCAAGGTTTCCAGCATTGTCCCACAGGACACTCTCATGCCCAAGCTAGGATGGCTAATGCCTGCATGGATGGCTAATGGATAGCTAAAACCACCTGTACAGGCGGGCTCGGAGGGACATGGTCAATGCGTGTTACACTGCCTGGAGGCCTGTAGATTGTAAGGTTCTGCAGGGGTCTAGCCTGCAACCTGCCCTGTTTAATGTGTTTGTAATGACCCAGAGGAGACGAGAGAGTGCTTTTTCATAACAGTTGTAGATGACAGCATATGGAGGAGAACAGACACGATGCTGGAGCTCAAGGCTTCCACCCAAAGGACAAAGACAGGCTGGAAGGCTGGGCCAAAAGGAAGCACACAGTATCCAATGATGACAAAGCCAAAGTCCTCCCCTTGAGGTGCACTCATCCTGTGCAATGGCAGAGGGCATGGGGCTGCATGGCTGGATGGCAGCTCTGCAGGAAAGACTTTGGTGGTCCTTGGGTTTCATTGGGACAACCATGAGCCGTCAGCAAGGGAGGCCAAAAGCATTCCGGGCTGTATGAGCAGGAGCACAGACAGTGGAAGTGACGATCCCCTTCTGTGCAGGACTTTTTAGACCACATCCAGGTTACTTCTTTGGTTTATGTCACTGGATCTCTTCTAGCAAGTGACCAGGATGTGTTTGGAGAAAGCCCTCAGTAACTGGTCTGGCCCTGCAGGAGGCTGCTCGAGACACCTCCCGGCGTCCCATCCAGCCTAAATATGACTGTCCTTTCTTCCCCTTCATTTTTTCAAATTAGGGAAAGCTCTCAGGTTGTCTCTGACCACAGAAGTCATTCACATCAGGTGCCAGGGTGCTTCACAGGTGTCCACAGACAACCCTGACCACATCCCTTTCATTCCTTGAAACCACAATTGCTTCTCTTTTTTTGTCCAGATCCCCTCCAAAATGAACGGCTTCCTTATTCATCCACTCCCCCTTGGCCATGTTTTTCTTTTTTCTTACAACCTTGGGGTATATCTGAGGTGGTTGGTGTGCTGATTTTCAAACTCAGGTGCCAACTCCATTAGGCAAATCATTCTCTTTCATTACCTGTGGGATCCTGCAATTCCCCATATTCTTATCTGGTTTGAGGCACTGTCCACAAAACCTGCAATGTTGACCATTTGGACTTTGAGTCCAGAGGGACCTTGACACACCTGGGGACTTGGCCAAATGAAACCTCCTGAAGTTTCATAAGGCAAAGGGGGCAAGGTGTGCACTGGGGGCAGAACAAAGGCGGTGCACTGGGACAGGCTGTGACGCGACTGGCTGAGGCGTGTCCTGGGCAGAAGGGTGTGGGAGTTATGGTGGATGCCATAGATGGATCCCATTGTGAAAGGAGGACGGAGAAACTGGAGAAAGTCCAGAGGACGTCTGTCGGGATGGGGTTAGGGGCCTGAAGCACATGAGCTGTGTGGAGAGGCTGAGACAACCGGTCCTCTTTAGTCTGCTGAAGGGGAGGCACAGGGCAGCCTAAGAGCAGGTGACATCTTCCTGGAGAGATGAAGGTGGAGGCAAACTCTTCTGCTGTGGCAGATGTTTGGCAGAGGCAACAGCGGCAAGCATCCTCCATGGAGCTTTATACCGAATATTAGGAAAAACGGAGTAGGCGGTTGTTGCCCTGCAGCAGGACACCCATTGACTCTCTGTTATCTCCATCTTTGGAGGTTTTCAGCTCCCCAGAATGTCACCCAACCTGACCCTGGGATTGACAACCCTACCTTTGGGTGAGAGGCTGGACCAGAGGCTCCCCCATCAACCCCTTTCCCAAAAGCCCTTCCATGAGCCTGTGCCTTGCAGTGTGCCCCAGGAGAAGAGAGTCAGGTACAGGTGAGGCTTTCTACAGTAGAGGCTCATGGGACAATTCAGGGTGGCATTGTCCTGTGCTCAGTAGGTATCTCGTCCTACCTTTGATTACTCTTTACATTTCCCGGCCAGGCTCCTTACCCATGCGGTGCTTTAGGCTGTGGAGAAGCTCAAAACCAACTCTTTGACTCGGTTACTTTCATTTGACATGCTGAAACGCAGGGCAGACGAAGGCAGTTCAGAGCTTCTAGGATCTCTGCTGCACGGTTAGGACTCAGCAGACTGGAAATGCAGGTAGCGGTGTTGTGTCAGTGTACTCCAGGGGTCAGGAGCAGTGGGTACCGGTCACAACACCGCATGAAGAATTTGCCTTCCTTTGTGCCTTTCCAGAGATCTGGGATCTGTACCTTGGCCTCTACCAAGTACCCTATCCCCCCCCCTCCACCTCTTACTGGAACCAGGGAGAAAATACACGAAGCGGGCATGAATTCAGGGCAATTCTGTCTACAAGGTGTCATCTTTAAATGATGACAAAGAGATAGCAGTGAGAGCAAAACCAGCAAAATCTCTCCCATTGTTTCTCATGCTTTTGCCCCAAGACCTTTCTTCCCATTGCTTCAGCACGCTGTGGAGCCTCTTGTTTATCTGGGTGAAGTCAGGGTACTCTCTCGCGCAGCCTGGCCTAAAAATCCTCTCTAGGTCATGATCCCACTTGTATCACCTCATGTTACGTACAGCTCCAGCCCCCTTCTGCAGAGCTCCAGTGACTGGGCAGGTTTCCTTTTTTCCTGCTTATTCACCTTCGCTACATTTTTTTACTGTATTCATACCAATTATTGTCTGATGTAATGCATTTATCTCCTCACAACTCACCCATTTCCAGTTGCAGTCTGAGACATCTCCCCTCTTGCAGCAGACATTGTGCAAAATCCTATGGAAACCCACTTTCCATGCTATGGAATGTCACTTCAGTGCTGCATGTTCATTTGGGTTAAAACAAACAAAAACAAACACATAAAAAACCACGCTGGGCTAGTTTTTCAGAGAGGCAGTTTCAAAGTGGCAAAGCAGTTCAATACATAAATATTGAGAGCCAAGTTCACATTTCCAGCAAGGGGAAAGGTCCCAATTTGCTAATTAAACTCTCTGGCCCATCCTGCCTGGAGTTGTACAGCAGTTGTGTCACACAGTAGCCAGTGTCAGAGGGAAGAGGGAGGCAGCGGGAACTGGAATGGTTTGGGCTCAAATGGAACTCAGACCCTGAGCTGGCAGGACAACACTGGCCGCAGTCGGACACAGCTTCCCTGAGACGACTGTGAGCTCAGACCATGGGCGTGGAGGATGCACAAACCTCTTGAAGTCCCATCTCGGCAGCGGAAGAGGAAGGGTTTGTGAGAGACATGGGCATGCAGGGAACGAGCAGTGTGTGCATAGCAATGAGCGTGTGAAAGGACGGAGAAGGACCTGAAATAGCAAGGGGTGTCATGCTGAAATGTCCGAGGTTGAATTTTCACTCTGAGGCAGCAGAATGAGGAGGATACGCACTTCAGCGCTGGGTTGTGGAGCTAAATAGAGGATTCTAGCATGTCTGGGGCTTGCAAATCTTGGGGGATAAATGAGCATTGACAAGGCTTTTGGAAGAAACCAAATAGGTTGGAGGGGAAACCCACAGGAACTGGCAAATCCACAGAACTCCACAGCTTTTTTTTGGAGCTAATGAAGCCGGCACAGGCATGGGACAGTGTAGCTGCAGTGGGCATGGCTTTGGGCCTTGACACCCCAACAGACCTGAGTAGGCTTCTGCCTCTTCCACTGAGACCCATGAGAAGGCACTCGCTCCTTAAAGCTCCAGCACCTCGTTGCCTCCTCACCCACCCACCACAGAGCCTGCAAAGTGTCCTCCTGCTGACCAGTACCCGGCTTCACACACTCACACATTGCACAGAGCCCTGAGCATTCCAAGAGGGAAAGGAGCTCCCTCCCCAAAGGGTGGGGGTCAGGCCTTGGCCATCCTGCTTGGGGAAGCAAATCAAGGGCTTTCGCAATGACTTCCACGTTTAAATTTCCTCCTGTAGCAAGTGTCTCTGACATCCTTTCCTGCTTCAGCAGCCCCCAGGGACAGGAACTTTGTCTGCTCATTCCCTCCTCGGTCTCTTCAGAGGCAGAGATCAGCAGGGCCTGCTAACACCCCCAGAAACCTGGAGGTTTGCTTCTGGCTTTTACTTCTCCGGGGGCTTGCTCAGTCTTTCAGGATCTGCAGTGCAGGAACTCGGCACCAGAGGGCTCATTAACACGCCAGACGCCCTAAGGAGCCAGCTCTGAGCCTAATTCTCCTTTAGTCTTCCATTCTTATGGGGTTCATGAGAGAGGTGTCAGGAGTGGAGTCAAAGTGAAAAGATGCCAAAGCCAAGAGCCCAAGTGAATGAAATACTGGATTTTCAATAGCCAGTTCTGCATTAACACAGTGCTGCAGCTGGGTTACAGCACTGTCCTCTTTCTGAGGAATTTGAAAAGTCACAGAATCACCGAATGATAAGGGTTGGAAGGGACCTCTGGAGATCGTCTAGTCCAAACCCCCTGCCAGAGCAGGGTCACCTAGAGCAGGTGAAAGTCTTCCCTACAGAAGTCTTCTCGAGGTGCTGATCCCAGTGATATCACCTCATGTTATGTACGGCTCCATCCTCCTTCTGCAGAGCTTCATTGATGGGCAGTTTTCCTGTTTCTTTCATGGTGGTTAGCCTTCCCTGCCTTTTTGTATTGTATGCATATCAAATAGTGTCAGAAGCAACACATTTTTCCTCCACACCTTCACCCATTTCCGGCTGCAGTCTGAGATATTTCCCCTCTTGGAGCAGACATTGTGCAAAGCTGCTCCATGGAGGGAAACCCACTTTAGTGCTGCGTATTCGTTTGGGTTAGAGAGAAGCACCAAGGACACGCTGAGCTAGTTTTTCAAACAGTTTCAAAGTGGCGTAAAAGTTTAAATCCAGAAAAGCCAACTTAAAAAAAGGGAGGAAAAATGGGCACATCTGTATATTCTGAACTGACAAATTCTCTGTCAGTGAAGAGAAAGTCCCACAGCCTATGGGAGGTTTTCATCAGTTGTCCCTGTGGGAAGCTGGGTTTCTTGGGCCTCTTGGCTTGACCCTGCTGCACTCCCATTTCCAGCAAGAGGAAAAGCTCCGGCTGAGGCATCAAACTGTTGCCCATCGTGCCTGGAGAGCCAGGACAGTTGTGTCACACAATACCCAGTGTCAGAGGCGAGAGGGAGGAGTGCAAATTGAAATCATTTGGGCTCAAATGTGGGAAATACTGTTTCCCACAGTATTCTCCTGGAGAAAATGGCTGCTCATGGCTTGGACGGGGGAACGATTCACTGGGTAGGTGAACTGGCTGGAAGGTGGGCCCCAAAGAGTGGTGGTGAGTGGAGTTCCATCCAGTTGGCAGCTGGTCACAAGTGGTGTTCCCCAGGGCTCGGTGCTGGGGCCCATTCTCTTTAATGTCTTTCTCAATTATCTGGATGAATGGAACGAGTGAACCCTCAGTAAGTTCGCAGAGGACACCAAGTTGGGAGGGAGTGTCGACCTGCTTGAGGGTAGGTTGGCTCTGCAGAGGGATCTGCACAGGCTTACGGACCGATGGGTCGAGGCCAATGGTATGAGGTTCAACAAGGCCAAGCGCCAGGTCCTCTACTAAGGTCACAACAACGCCATGCAGCACTACAGGCCTGGGGAGGAGTGGCTTGAAAACTGCCCGGCAAAAAAGGACCTGGGGGTGTTGGTCAACAGCTGGCTGACTACGAGCCAGCAGTGTGCCCAGGTGGCCAAGAAGGCCAACAGCATCCTGGCCTTTACCAGGAACAGTGTGGTGAGTTGGACCATGGAAGTGATCGTCCCCCTGTGCTGGGCACTGGTGAGGCCCCACCTGGAGTGCTGTGTCCAGTTTTAGGCCCCTCACTACAGGAAAGACATTGTGGGGCTGGAGCGGGTCCAGAGAAGGGCAAGGGAGCTGGCGAGGGGTCTGGAGCACAAGTCCTGTGAGGAGCGTCTGAGGGAAATGGGGGTGTTCAGCGTGGAGAAAAGGAGGCTGAGGGGAGACCTTCTTGCTCTCTGCAACTCCCTGAAAGGAGGGTGTAGAGAGGTGGGGGTCGGTCTCTTCTCACAACTATCAAGTGATAGGACAAGAGGAAATGCCCTCAAGTTGCACCAGGGGAAGTTTAGTCTGGATATTATTTCCTGGATAATAGGAAAAAATTTTACACTGAAAGGGTTATCAAATATTGGAACAGGCTGCCCAGGGAAGTGGTGGAATCCCCATCCCAGGAGGTATTTCAAATTAGACGGGTCAACGTAGTGCTTAGCGACATGGTTCAGTGATGGGTTTTGTCAGTGTTAGGTTGATGGTTGGACTTGCTGATCTGAAAGGTCCCTTCCAACCTAGACAATTCTATGATACTGTGACCCCCCAGTTTCTCTAGGAGGTGGTCTGGGCTACCTTTTTCTTCCAGTACCCAACTTCCAGATGTTGTGGTCCCTCTAGTGTCCAGTCCAGACTTAGGCCCTGAAAAATAACTTCCTCGCAGGCGTATTCTACTCTCTGGTCTCTCTGGTTTGGTGTTTGCTTGTGGTTAAACCACTGCCATACACACCAATGTTATATGCATATGCACCACTCTCACCAGTTGTTGGCCCCCCAACGTTCAAAAGGTCTGATGACTTGTGGTTCTCACTCCAGTGTCTGGCACTTGAAGGTCCATCTGTGCAGAGAGCAGAGAGCTCCCTCACCCCACAAAGCTCTTGGAAAAGGAGGTATTAAGAAAACAGGACAGGCTGTGGTGATCAGTTGTGGGGCACAGCCAGGGAAGTGTCCTGACCAGCCACCTATTTGCACATGACCATCTCATTTCAGCCTCTTTCCTCTCTCTTTTCCCATCTTGTTCCTCTAGAAACCTTTGGTCCTTTCCTAGAAATCCCACGGCAAGTCTTACACAGTCCTCAAATGCGCTTTCTGGCTTCCTAGCATGAGTCTCAGACACCCAAGACAAAAACCCCCCTCCTCCATAGGCAAGGTCATCCTGGCACGCTCTCCCATTGGCCCACTTAACTAACTAAATTGACACAACTATGTCAGGACTTTCTTGGAATTATTGTCTTACCTTTTGAGTTCTGAATTGCTCCTCTGAAAACATGGCAGCTCGTGTCCTACAAATGGCAATCCTTTCTTTTTTATGGAAGGGCTGGAGACAAGGTCAGATGAAAATGCCTACATGGTGTATGTAGGTAATTGCAGCCTTGTGCAGGAGGAGTGGGGGATATTAGAATCAAAGAATCATAGAATGGTTTGAGTTGGAAGGGATCTAAAAGATCATCTAGTCCAACCCCCTTCCATGAGCAGGGACACCTCCCACTAGTTCAGGTTGCTCAAAGCTCCTGACCTCAGACACTTCCAGGGGTGGGGCATCCACCACTGCTCTGGGCAACCTGTTCCAGGGTCTCGCCACACTCATCATAAAGCATTTCTTCCTTATGTCCAATCTAAATCTACCCTCTTTCAGTTTAAAGCCATTGTCCCTTGTTCTGCTGTTACCGGCCTTGGTAAAAAGTCTCCCTCCATCTTTCTTGGCCTATGACTACTATGTTTTCATCTGCAAACAGCGTGGAGAGAGCCCAGAGATCTCCCAAGATGGGGTTTGGAGGCCATCCTTTTCGACGCAAAGGAAGGTGAGAGCAAGGTGGGGCAGCCGGGTGGATGACTACAGCCTGCAGGGAAAGAGGCAGAGGTGATGGGACACCGTAGGACAGCCTGTGGTGGAGAAGACAGAGGGATGTGGCAAAGCTGAAAGGCCCCTAACAGAGCCAACCTCTTCATGTCTTGGGCTATGGCTGTTGTCTCTGCCACTGATGCCTATGAGGAGACAACCAGTCCTTCCAGCACTGGGGTCTCATTGCCTCCTTGTCCATACTCAGGAGCCTGGCTGGTGTCGTACCATAGCCCTGTCCTTGGCATTGCACATCTCCACATCCCCCTGTGCCAGGAAGAGCCCTGAGGAATGAGTGAGGGACAGGATCTCCCTTCCTGGGGGCTGGGGGTCAGGCCTTGGCCCTTTGGGTGATGGGGTCAGGGCTTGGCCCGTTGCACTAATGAAACACATCCAGGTTTACTCAGCATCAGAGCCACCTTCACCTTGCTTTTCCTGACCTGTCATCACTGCCTCCAGGTTTCTGCTCTAACCAGACCCTGGGGACAATGTCTCAGTGGTGTCCCTCAGTGGGACCCCTAAACACTACAAGAAACTTTGGAGTTTGAACCTGACTTTGACTCCTTGAGAGGTTTCTTCAACTTCCTCTCAGCGACAGAGGTTCATGGACTTGGCATCAAACCCACCAGAGGGGTCATTAAAAGGCCTTGGGCTGGTCCTCTGCGTCTGAGCTGGGCTGGGCTCCTGGCATGGAGGGAGCTCATGGCAAGCGGGCAGCGCTGCAGAGAGACGGCTCTGCCCAGGAGCAGCTCCTCTGCCAAGCGCAGCAGGGCTGAGGGCACTGCCTGCAGGCACCCGAGAGGAGCCAGGCACAGAGAGGACAAAGGCAGTCTGGGGTGGGAGGAGAGTTCTGAGCTTGTTCTTGGGGAAATCTTCACCCCTGTTGACACAGTCAGTCTCTGGCTGTAGGGCAAGGCAGGGGAGTCTCCTGGAGGGATGTTCTAGGGCTGGCTGAGAGGAGCTGTCAGGATGGCTCTCCTGGCTTCTCTGGTGTGGAGAAGGAGGACGTGCTTCAGAGCAGGGCTGCCCTGCTGCACCATGGCAGCGACAATGAAGGAGGGCTGCCTTCTGCGAGGGGCTGTGCAGGGTTTTGAAGACAGGTGGGTGTGCAGGCAGGGGTGCCCAGGGCTGTCCTTGAGAGCAGGGTCCCTGCACCCCAGGGGGCTTTGTGCCGGGGCAGGGACTCTGCTGCTTGCCAGGGTCAGCTCTCAGCCTGCCCAAGGAGTTCCCCACCCCCAAGCTTCTGTGGGGAGAAGCTCTGGGGAAAAGGAGAGACTCCCCTCAGGGCAGGGTCCTTTGGCTCTTTTGAGAGTGTGCTGTGTGGGTCAGGGCTGCCCACAGCTGCAGATCACCCCCAGAGCACTGGCAGAGGCAGCATTTACAGAGGAAAGACAAGGCAGGGGCTGCCTGGAAGATGAAGACATTGCAGGGTCTGTGCTCTCAGCTGTCTCCTGAGGGAAAGGAGCTGTCACTGTTCCACTGAGGAACCAGCAGATCTGCCAGAAAGCTCACAAAGCGCCTTCACCCCCTCCTCTCCCTACACACAGCACCAGCAGCACCTTTGCTTCCAGCATCAGGCTTTCTCTCATCTCCTCCTGAGGAGCCACAAAGAGGGAGATGGCCCTGGGCAGTGCCCTGCTGCCAGGAGGGGTCTGCAGGGCAGAGCTGAGCCCCCAGCGGGTGGGATGGGCTGTGGGAGCAGGGAGAGGGAGGAGACCTGGGCACAGAGAAGCGGCTCCTGGCAGGGGCAGCTCCAGGCAGCAGAGACATGGGCAAGGGCTGGGGGAAACTGCCAACACACACTGGGGAGGGGGCGCTCAGGCAGCTCTCCTTTGGTCCTTCACTGGGGATGTCTTCTGGGCATTCTCTGCTGGGCAATGAGCTGACTCTCCCCTCAGAACATCCCATCCTAGGGACCCCAGACTCTCTGCTTTGCCTGTCCTCTTGGCTTGCCAGCTGCCCCCAGAAAGGCAGAGCTCTCCTGTGGGATCCTGGGGAGGGCTGAGCCTTTCCTCGGGGGTCGGCACTCTCCTCACAGAGTCCTTTGCTTCTCTCTGTGAGGGGTTGTGTCCTGCTCTCCCCATCACAGCTCTAACTCTGCTTTGGGAAAGAGAAGAATTTGTATATTTGTCCTTTCAAACAGTGCTCCGCTCTTCCCATATGAGTTCAGTTATGTGTTTGTTTTTGTTGGTTTTTTTTGAGCGGAATTTGTGTGTGAAGTCATGTTCAAGGCAGCTTAAGCAGAAGCACAGGGCAGATGGAAAAAAGACTGATGGACACTGCAGCTCTCCTGACTCTGCACTAAAACACAGAGATCAGAGCCCTGTTTCCTGTCCTCTCTCAAGACTCCATAGTTTCAATCATAAAAATTAGAATTTCTTCCTCTCAAACGACCACTCACCAACTATGATGGTAGAAAAATAAAAAAAAAAACAATCACTGAAAAGCAGACTGTCTTTGCTATAAGGCGTCTGTCCTAATTTTGTCTTGTTTTTTCCCTCCTTTGGACAGAGCCCCCATGCCCAGAGGCAGCACATGTCCAACAGCAGCTCCATCAGCCAGTTCCTCCTCCTGGCATTTGCAGACACACGGGAGCTGCAGCTCTTGCACTTCACCTGAGAAAGGGTGAGACGCTGAGCTCTCGGCAGTGGGTTTCTCTGCTCTCAGCAGTGCCTGGTGTCTTTCCATGTCAACACGCGAGTGCGATTCCCCTCTGTCTCAGAAAGGCCCAAGCAGAGGGCAGCTGGGAACAAGACAGAGGGACAGACCAGCTCCCCTCTCTCTGCACTAACCCTCAGACAATCCCCTTGCCTGGCAGGACTCCCTTTGCTGTCCCTGAATGCAGCAGAAATGGTGAGGGTTTCTGAAATGCAAGAGAATCTCCAGCTGAGACGGGAGAGAGCTGTAGAAGAACCTCTCTCCAACACTCTTGCAACTGTGGTTTCATGGCAATGGGAGTGCAGAGACTGACAAGCCCTTTTTCCATGAGGAGAGGTTTATCTGACAAATTGGAACACCAGGACTGCCCACCCCATTCCCACGAATCTGCTGCTGCAGAGCAGGGCTGACTCCTGGGCAGCCAGCGGGCAGAGGTCCCGCTCCTCCTGGCACACTCGGCCAGAAACAGTCTGAGCTCCAGCCACAGAGCTGAATGAAGATCTGATAGAAGTGGAAAAGCAGTGCAGAGTGTGAAGTCTGAGAAATGGTGTTGATTTTGCTCAGAAAAGTTTCCCTTAACTTCTCACTGTCTTTTCCTCCTTGTTCAGTGCTCCACACCCAGAGGCAGCACATGTCCAACAGCAGCTCCATCAGCCAGTTCCTCCTCCTGGCATTCGCAGACACACGGGAGCTGCAGCTCTTGCACTTCGGGCTCTTCCTGGGCATCTACCTGGCTGCTCTCCTGGCCAACAGCCTCATCATCACCACCATCGCCTGTGACCACCGCCTCCACACCCCCATGTACTTCTTCCTCCTCAACCTTTCCTTTCTTGACCTGGGATCCATCTCCACCACTCTCCCAAAATCCATGGCTAATTCCCTCTGGGACAAGAGGGCCATCTCCTACTGGGGATGTGTAGCACAGGTCTTTTTTTTAATTTTCTCTGCTTCAGCAGAGTTTTCTCTTCTCACTGTCATGTCCTATGACCGCTACGTTGCCATCTGCAAACCCCTGCACTACGGGACCCTGATGGGCAGCAGAGCTTGTGTCCACATGGCAGCAGCTGCCTGGGGCAGTGGGTTTCTCAATGCTCTGCTGCACACGGCCAGTACATTTTCCCTGCCCCTCTGCCAGGGCAATGCTGTGGACCAGTTCTTCTGTGAGATCCCCCAGATCCTCAAACTCTCCTGCTCAGGCTCCTTCCTCAGGAAAGCTGGGCTTCTAATATTAAGTTGTTTTTTAGCTTTTGTGTGTTTTGTGTTCATCGTGCTGTCCTATGTGCAGATCTTCAGGGCCGTGCTGAGGATCCCCTCTCAGCAGGGACGGCACAAAGCCTTTTCCACGTGCCTCCCTCACCTGGCCGTGGTCTCCCTGCTTGTCAGCACTGGCATCTTTGCCTACCTGAAGCCCCCCTCCATCTCCTCCCCAGTTCTCGATCTGGTGGTGGCAGTGCTGTACTCACTGGTTCCTCCAGCAGTGAACCCCCTCATCTACAGCATGAGGAACAAAGAGCTCAAGGATGCCCTGAGGAAACTATTTGAGTAGAATCTTCCCTAGATTCATAAGGTGTCCACTGTGCCAATGGCGCTCCCACTGCATCTCAGGAAAAAGCAGGACTAATTTTTCTTCATATGTTTCTTTACTTTCTCTTTGTGGGATTTTTTTGTTCATGTTGGGTTTTTATGTTCATTTGATTGTTTTTATGTGTTTTGGTTTTTTCTGTTCTAGACCTTTGTTATTACAATTCTTGGCTTCCTACTTCTTTTTTTCGTGACCCAAAGACCTCATTTGCATGTGGATCCTGGCTCTCTTTTTAGATAAGCTCAATAAAGATATCTGGAAAAAATTATTAGTCTCAGCTCCCATCTCTTCACTACCCTCTGGAGCTGGGTGAGCAACCCCAGTATGCAGGAGGGGTTCTGGAGGCAAATGTCCAACTGCCCCATGGAGGATCAGCCCCAGGGGCCTTTGGGGTTGCCCCTGGCTGCCTCGCTGGGCACTCTGTCTGTGCCGCCTGCGAGTCGGGGATGCTGCTTCCCTGGAGCCATGGCCAAGGACAGCAGCAGGACGAGGCCTTTCAGTGCTGGTCTCTCCTCACATCCCACTGTCCTGCTGTGCCCTTGCCTTTGTGTTCCCCCTGAGGCTTCGTGTACCTTGTGACAGTCCTGTTGTCTCTACAGTGGCATCCCTGTGACTGTGGGTAGCAGCAGGCGATGAGAAACTCTTTATCAGAGCTGGAATCTGTGAAAATAGCAGCATAAAA
Source organism: Chroicocephalus ridibundus (assembly GCF_963924245.1). Lineage (NCBI taxonomy): Eukaryota > Metazoa > Chordata > Aves > Charadriiformes > Laridae > Chroicocephalus > Chroicocephalus ridibundus. Next base: position 435,962 of record NW_026961319.1, read on the forward strand.
TGGCTCCTCAGGGCAGGGCCAGAACGCTGGACGCCTCTTACAAAGCCATTCTCAGGAGTTGCACCCAAGGAGCCACTCCATCAAAAGGACTTTTTCCCTTCTGTGGTTCTTGATGGTTTCAGGGCAACAGGCTCAGATTCCCATGGGAATAGTTTTTGGACCAAGAGTTGAATGAAGACCTCTCTTCAAGGTTGAACAAGTCCACTCAAACAGCAACAGGTGTTTGCCATATGGGCCTGGTGCTGCCCCACTTGCAGCAGGGCTGGTGCCAGATTTCATCCTGGAAAAGAATTGGAAGCTGCCAAGAGAGCTCAGGGGATCTGCAGGGACAGTGTGTGAGGGTGGGTGGGCAGTGAGGGGCACCTCATCAAATGAGTGACCATCCAAGGGAATGTATCCCTGAGGAAAAGAGGAACATCAGGAGCCAATGGACAAACAAGTGTGGGCTGCCAGGAGAGGCTGTGAGGAGCCAGCAGGCAAAGGGACAGAAGACTGAAGAGTGGTTCAGGACACCCTCGTGGAAAGCCCCATAGGCTGGATCTTGTGCAGCCCTCCCCTGCCCTTTGTGCCACTGGAGACACCCCTTGGTCCTGCCCAGCCCGGTCCTTTCTGAATGACCCAGGAGGGAAGAGGGAAAGGGGATCTTCTCCTCACCCTGACCAGCATGGCCAGTGCAGGGTCACTGCATGGCCCCAGGGCACCACAGCCCCCTCCCTCTGCAGAGCAGCACCGCCAGCTCAGGGCCCTACAGGAAGCACGGGGTGGGAACCAGGAATGTCCAGCCAGGCCAGCCTGGACACGCTCACCTGTGGAAAGGCTCTCCTGGAAGGAGGGGTGTCTCTGGAGAAGAGCTAGGGAGCATTTCTGTGCCTGCAGCGAGGACGTCTCCCCACCCTTGAGGACACCTGTCCCATGCGGTTCCAGCACAGTGGGGCCATTGGACCATTAATGGGGCAGCAGGGCCGGCCTTCCCCTTGCTCTCCAGTTTCCCCATCCCCTTACTCCTCGCTCAGGCACATCTCTCTAAACTCCCCAGGTGCTCTTTGAGCTTCGGGCAGTTGGAAGAATGCCCTGGTCCTTCAGCAGGCTGATAATCTCTTCAGCCAAATCCTTCCATGTGTTTATATCTATCATATCCCAACCATCTCTCTCCCATGCTTGTAGTGCTGTTATCCCTTTTGGACGATGACCCTCACTGGAGGAGGTTCACCAGGTTGAAGAACCCATCTCCCCCACCGGCCCCACACAGGCAATGTGCTCTATGCCCCAATCATCAAAACCAAGAAATTCCAACTGAACTCAAGAAAACAGGTTTCGGCATCAAGGGTGCATGACTGTGGAGTGTCCTGTCGTGGAGATACTAAAAAGCAGCCTGGACATCTTCTTAAGTGACCTGCTCTGGCTGACTCCCTCTAGGGCAGGGGGATTGATCTAGATGATCTCAAAGATCCCTTTCAATCTACATGATTCTGTGAGGACATGGCAGTCCAGCAATGTCTCGGGTAGATGCTTGTGAGGTGCCTTCTGCCTGAGAACCCAACAGGCCAGCAGCAGGCCAAGGTCTGGCATGTTATTGTGAGGTCACCGCTGCTCTAACAGCGGGCATCTGCTTTGGATGCTCATTTTGGGGTCACCCCTGTCTCTGCAGGTGGCCGGCCAACCCCAGGCTCAAGGCTGGGTTCGGTGCCTACGAGCTCCTTTCTCCATGAGTACCTGAGAGGCCAGCAGCAGGCACATGGTGTGGATGTTGGTTATGAGGTCAGTGCTGCCACAATCTCTGATAGGCCAGAAACAGGCAGATCACTTTGATACTGGTTTGGAGGTCACCGCAAAGTTCTGAGTGCTTGATAGGCCAGCACCAGCCTCATGGATGACCTTGGTGCTTGGGAGATCACGTCTGCCTGAGTCCTTGATAGCCCCGCAGCAGGCGAATGGCCTGAATGCCAGTTGTGAGGGTGCTGCTGCTGCCTGAGGACCTGAGAGACCATGAGCAAGCTCCTGGGTGTTTGAAGGCCTATGTTCCAGAGCACCCCTTAGGCCAGCAGAGGGTTGATGACCAGGCTTGGTTCTTGTGAGGTCCCAAGTAAGGGACATGCCAGCAGCATGGGTATGAATGCAACACACAGGATGGACCATGCCAGCATGTATGGAACATGCCAGCAGCTAGAGGTTGCTTCTGAGGTTATGGTTCCTTGGGCACATGATTGTCCAGCAGCAGGCTCATGACTGGGGTCTGTGTTTGTGAGGTCATTTCCTTCTGCATACCTTTTTAGGCCAGGATGAGGCTTGTGGCTGTGTTTGGTGCCTGTGAGGTCTCTTCTTCCTGGAAACTTTCCTGGACTCTTCCATAGGTGGTGGGACATCCACACTAATGGTCCCAAGGCTTCAGCCAGCATTTGCCTTCCCAGCAGTGAAGTGTCTTGGGCTTTCTCTTCCCTGAGTTGGGATTTCTGGACTCACTGGAGGGATTTCCCACAGAGCTAAGATGCCTGGGTCCCTAACCCCACTCCTGGATGGGGGTGGGCATGGTGAGTGTGTGATGCCCATCACTGTCTGGCGAGCTGGTATCCTCCATCCTATGGCAGCCATTGTATTTCCTGCAGCAGCAGAAGCCATTTCCAGAAGACATGCTGAAGGAGTCTGAGGTGAGTCCATGTCTTTGTGTGTCAAGGAGCAGAGTGTGAGGGTGGACAGACGTCAGTGAGTGTCTGGAACTGCCAGGGTGAGAGCAAGGTGGGGAAGGGAGATGGGTGTCTCCAGCCAGCAGGGAAAAAGAAGCAGCTGTGGGACAGTGTAGGACAAGCTGTGGTGGAGATGGCAAAGGGCACTGGCAAGGCTGGAAGTCACCAAGAAAATCCAACTCTTTGTCCCCTGGGGCACAGCAATGGTCTCTGCCACCAAGGCCTGTGAGGAGACATCTTGTCCTAAGGCACTGGGGGGGCCTCTTGGCCTCCTTGCACACCCCCAGCAAGGCTGGGCACTGTCCCACCGGTGTCCTTCACTCACCATCACACCCCCCAGATGCCACTGCCCCAGGAAGAGCCCTGAGCCATGCGGGAGGGACAGGATCTGCCTTGCCAGGGCCTGGGGCTCAGGACTTGGCCTTTCTGCTCCATCAAACAAAGCCAGGGCTTTCTCAGCAGCTCAGCTGCCTGCACAGCACCTTTGCCTGCCTGCAATCATGGCCTCCTCTCAGCTGCTCTAACGAGCCCCTGGGGAGGCTTTCTCAGGGTTTACCCTCAGAGGGACTCATTCATACTTCAAGGTACTTTCTTTCTTCTCACTTTGACTTCCTGAGAGCTTTGTGCAACCTGAGGCTCAAGGGCTCAGCACCAAATGCACCATGGGGCTCATTGCAACAAAGAAAGCCTGAACAGACCACGTCTCTTCCTTTTCTATATTTTTACAGTCAATTAGAGATGTTTCCTAGTGTTCTTATGGAGAAAGATTTCAAAGAGCTTCTAATGAAAAAGACTGTTCATTTTTCAGGGGTGTAGTTTATTGTGTTTCAGTTTAGAGAAGAGGTGACAGCAGCATTCTCTGACTGATATGGATGCAGGGTCTCTCCTAAGGAGATCTGGGCTGGTGGCAGAAGCTGTCCCTTGAGGTCTGACACAGGATGGCCAACCTTGCTCCTCACCTCCCCAACCCCACCATGGCTCTCATCGGCCACCAGGGACTTGCATCCCTTTTCCTTCCATCACACTTCTCCACCGCAGTCTGCAGCTGGATGTTCCAGCTCCTTTGCACCAGCTCCCACCTGCTTTCCTCAGAGACCTGCTGCACACAGGCAAAGAGGGATTGTCTTGTTTGTGAACAAACAAAAGTAAATGATCAGATTCACCATTAAAATAAACCACTCCTCAACTGTGTGCCAAGTACAATCTGCCACCAATGAGGTTCACCTTCCACAAGGCATAACCATGCAAGAAATATTTTAGAGAGGTGAAAAAAACATCAAATAAACACACCTAAAGATTGTGCTAAAGATAGAATGAGAGAGACTCTCTCTCATTCAGTAGAATGATAGGACTGCATACCACCCCAATTTTATCATCCCTTGCCTTTGAACATGAAGGCAGTACAAAATATCCCCCAGAGATCAGTAAATTAGAACAAGGCAAATCCAAGCAAGGAGGATAACACCACCAAAAGGGTTTGAAGCTTCAAGCTGCAAGAGGACATCATCCCAAGCACAAACCGAGGTTGGGTGGAGAGTGGATCAAGAGCAGCCAAGAAAAGAACACGTTCCCCACAGAAGTTTTGGAGGCCCCATTCCTGGATGTGTTCAAGACCAGGTTGGATGGGGCTTTGAGCAGATGAAGTGCGACACCTACAAATGCCCATTTCTCATGGAGGATGCTGCCGAGAACACCACCGGTTATTATTTGGTCACTGTCCTGCCAGAACTGAGCCAACTCCTTCCCTCTAATGCTACCAGGGGGGAAGGCGGCCAAGAAAAGAAGGGAAAGAATCTGAACACCCAAAACACTGCTGTGAAAATGAAAAATTTTCAATCCCTAGAATCCCAGGGGTGACTGTGGAAGAAAAGTGTTAGAGAAACCTTTGTCCTGTGTCTACGGGTTCATCTCCATGTCTCCCCAGATCTTCTACAGCAGAGATGCTCCCACTTCCTCCTCGGCTAAATGGCTGAATGTACATTTTAGTGCTATCCTTCATCAGACAAAACCCAAAGTCCCTGGCTGTTCTGCCTGAAAGACAGAAACAAACTGCTCAAGATAAAAATCCTTCCTCTGAGACAATCCTTTAGCCTTCCTCGCCATACTGATCATCGCACACCACTAACTATTCCCTTGCAATTTCCAGGCTCCCCAAAATCTCCCAGAGTTAGAAAATTTCTAATGAGTGGAGCAGGGCCAGGGGCAGAAGGAGATGCCCTGAGCAGGAGAGGGAAAAAACTAAATGCCCCAAGTGGGGCAGGAGCAAAGCGAGTCACACCGATTTCGGCAGAGGCACAAAGAGCCACCTTGAGCAGGGCAGGAGTAAATCCAGGCACCTGGTATAGGGCAGGGGCAAAAGGAGCCTCCCCAGGCAAGAGAGGGGAAAAACCAGCTGTCCTGAGAGGGACACGATGAACAGAAGTCACCCCGGCAAGGCTGAGGCCACACTGGAAGCCCAAAGCGAAGGATATAAAGAAGAAAGCCTCCCTGAGTGGAGCAGGAGGAAAACTCCCTGCCCTGAGCTGAGCAGGAGGAACTCACTGCCCCGAGCAAGAGTGGGGAAGACTAGAGGACCCAGGCGGTGCAGGGGCCCAACTGGGGAGCTCAAGGGGGGCAGGAATACCAACCAGCTGCCTCGTTGGGGCAGAAGAAACAGTCACTGCTGTCCCGGCAGGTTGAGGGGTTAAACCAGATGCTAAAAAGCCACCCAGAAAAGGCTTTTTGGAGCTGCAGGGTGGGAGAGCAGCTGGGTGGGGGCCTGGCGGCCACCCAAGGTCCACCCAGTGCAGTTGCTCAAGGTGGTTCTCTGGTAGTGCTTGTTCAGAGTCAGCCTGTGGCCAGCCCTTGGCCAGCAGTGCCTGGGGCAGCCCAACAGCTGCTGGCTGGTGGCCCCAGGAGGTGCCCGGGCTGTGGCGGCTGCGGGGCCGCAGTGCGTCCCCATGCGTGCGGGGGTGGCCCCTGTCACAAAGGGGCAGTGATGCAGCACCCGCCTGCTGCTTGTGAGCTCACCTGGCCAGGGCTTGGCATCCTGAAGCTCCTTGGGCTGAGCTGGCCTTGGGACAACTCAGCTCCTTCCTTTGCCACTTGCTTGGCTGCTTTTTCCCAACCATTCATCGTTTACTGCCCACTTCTCCTCAACCTCCATCCTCTTCCAAAGGTAACGATGATTTGACCTTCAGGACAGATCATACAGGAGGTAGATATGGGATCAAAGTATCAGCTGGTCTATGCCTTCGGGACGGTAGGATGAGCTCTTACAGCTTTATAGCCTGGCCAGATACGCACTATGGGTAGAGTTCCTATTTGCTAATTGTTATTTCTTCAACATATCCTAGGATGGGTACGTGGGGGTGGCAGTGTACTGTGAGGCTTTGGGCTCCGTCTGGAATGAGAAGAAGCCCATCCTGACGGATGCGGTAGGAAGGGAGACAGAAAAGGAGCACAGCAAAGGCAGCTGTTAAAGCAGCAGCTGAAAGCCGGTCCCTCCTGCGTCCAAGGGGGCAAAGTGTGGGCTGGAGAACCAGAGGGCTCTGCTGCTAATGCCAGCCAGAGGGACGCAGCAGGTCCTCTTCAGAGAAGGTGACACCCAGCGCAGTCTTCCCAAAGGGCCTTTGTAACTGCTGTCAGTTGGAGTCCTGTGACAGGGACAGCAGGGCCACCAGCCTGCGGCTCTGCAACGGTTGTGAATCCCCAAAGGATGCCTGGACTTGGGTTTTCACTGCCAAATTGGCATTGTTTGTAGAAACATCTTGATTAGATGTTCATTTCAGGTCTTACTGTGCCAGGTAGACCAAAGAATGAGGCTGCAGATATTCCTTCAAACAATTCCCCTTGATCCTCTCCTTAGCAACTACTCAGCGACTATCTACAATCATCCTTAGCAACAGAGCCAGTACGTAAAGCTTGATTACCTACCGAGCCATGGTTAACTTTCAATTTGATGATGGATATCAGGGCTTGTGCACAGGTCAGGGATAATCCAAAGCTGCCGAACAGGAACCACTCGCTCGAGTGGAAATAATTGGTGTCTCGTTGCCTGTGGGAGGGAAGGGAGATTAAGAGTCCATCCAAACGAACATCTCGCTGTTAGAGATGGGTCTGGGGAGCTCACAGCCAAAAGATGTTCACTGAGGGTAGTCATGGCAGCTCGCCGCACAGAGCAATGTGCTGCGGCTGGTTTGGGGACTACATATCTCCAAAGCTTGGGGTTCATTGATGTTGTGCTTTCCCACAGGCCGGGCCCTGTCCTGAGGGGTTGCTGCTGCCTCGTGCGTCAGGCCCAGGGGACCATCAGCCCTCGGGATGGGGCATTCCTCATGCGTGGAGAAATTCTCTAACTCTGGGAGATTTTGGGGAGCCTGGAAATTCTAAGGCAATAGTTGGGGTTGTGCAAGGATGGAGATGGCAAAGAACGCTAAAGGACTGTCTCAGCGGAATGACTTTTATCTTGAGCAGTTTGTTTCTGTCTTTCAGGCAGAGCAGCCAGGGACTTTGGGTTTTGTCTGATAAAGGATAGCACTAAAATCCACATTCAGTCATGAGTTGTGGCCCAGCAGTCAGAATAAGAGCAAACGCTGGGAAAAATGGAGGATGAGGGAACCTCAGCTGGGGAGTCAGTAGGAGGTTGGTGCAGCGCCTGGGCTGTGCAGGCCCTCGCAGTTGACATCTACCTTCTCCCTATCGCTTGGCCAATTCTGCTGAAGTCAACAGCATGGTTGTTATGGCCAGAGGATACACCTGTGTTGGCCAGAAGCACAACAAAATGCCCAGTGAAGCACTGGCTGTGCTTACGTCATAAAGAGTGTTGCCGGCCTCCCGTGTTCTACACAACATTCCAACGCAGTTCTTGCTCGGTGGCCACAGATCTTGCAGCTCACTGGAGTGAACCTCACCAGTTTGGTCAGGTTTTGAGAGAAGAAGGACAAACTTTCTTACCCAATGGGGTGCAAAAGGACTCTCGGGGCAGCACGGTGATGCCGGTGGTGCTGGGAAGGGACCATGGAAGTTGTTAGAGGAGAGCTAGTCATGCTTTGCTGGGAAAGACGTAACTTATTTAGTGCAGCTCCTCACATCTCCCCTCTTCCTAAGTCTCTGCTGATCTTGCTGTATCTGTTCCCAACTTGCCTTCCTCACTTCCTCTTCCTTACGATTTCAGGCGCCTCAATATGGGCAGCTGTTTTCAGGCAGAGCTCCCAAACCTCCAGGACAGATCCTGTTTGGCCGAGGAGGAAGCAGGAGCATCTCTGGGGTGGAAGCCCTGGGGAGACATGGAGATGAACCCAGAGACACAGGACAAAGGTTTCTCTGAACACTTTTCTTACACAGTCACCCCTGGGATACTAGGGGTCAAAAATTCCTCATTTTCGCAGCAGCTTTTTGGGCTTTTGGATTCTCTCCCTTCTCTTCTTGACTGCCTTCCCCCCTGGTAGCATTAGAGGGAAGGAGATGGCTCCGTTCTGGCAGGACAGTGACCAAATAATAACCGGTGGTGCTCTCGGCAGCATCCTCCATGAGAAATGGGCGTTTGTAGGTGTCGCACTTCATCTGCTCAAAGCCCCATCCAACCTGGTCTTGAACACCGCCAGGGATGGAGCCTCCAAAACTTCTCTGGGCAACCGCTTCTTTTCTTGGCTGCTCTCAATCCATTCTCCACCCAGCCTCTGTTTGTCCTTGGGATCATGTCCTCTCGCAACTTGAAGCTTCAAACACTTTTGTTGGTGTTATCCTCCTTGCTTGGATTTGCCTTGTTCTAATACACTGATCTCTGGGGGATATTTTGTACTGTGTTTGTTTGCAAAGGTAATTGATGATAAAATTGAGGTGGGATGCAGTTAGAGGGACACGGGCGTGTGGTGCCAGTGTTGGTGCCCTGGGACCCTCTGCCCAGGCCGCAGCTGCAGCGTCCTGGGGGCACCGCTCTCCAGCAGGTCCTCTGTGACAGCGGCCAGTCCCAGGCATGTGCTTCAGAGACACTTCGTCCTCTGTAGGCCCCGCTGGACACTGGTGGTCAGACAGCGGAGCTCTGCCTAAAGAACTGGGAAATTTTGGCGCGTCTATGAGCGCAATCTCGTCAACTAACACAAAGTAACCTAAATAATTTAGATATCATGTCAGTGTTTTCCCATGAGATCAAAATGAGGAGTTTTCAGGGTGTGCATTAATAGGAAGAGGAGAGCTATTGACCTTCCACTCTGTTTGCATCGTCAGTACTCTCTCGATCAGGCTGTGCATTTGATCTCCCTCATCTTTCACGTATTTCCACATCTCTTTAATAAATAGACCATGTCTGCAGTCACCTTTCCAGCAGCACATCTGAACAGAAGCACATGCGATTGCTCTCTAGATTTCCCCTGCCCTTCCTCTTTCATCACTTAGACACACCTCAACAGTCCAGAAGATGCTTTGAGCTTCAGGGAGTTCAAAGCTTGTCTGTATTCCAGGAATGTGTCTAATTCTGTCTATAGCACACTCTTTAATTGTGGTTACTTTTTAATTTACTTTCTGTGCAAAAGATTTCTTGCATGGTTGTGCCTTGTGGAAGGGGAACCTCACTGGTGGCAGATTGTACTTGGCACACACTTGAGGAGTGGTTTATTTTAATCACGGAATCACAGAATCACAGAATGGTTGGGGTTGGAAGGGACCTTAAAGATCATCCTCTTCCAATTCACACTCACCCTTGGCTCTAGTTAAGATCTGAGCCACACTTTGACTCCAGATGGACTTTTCTGTCAAAACCAAGAGCATTTTTCCTTTCACACTTGGGTTCTGAAAGGGACTCCCAGGAACCTCGGCCACCTTTTTCCTCTACAGCACCACTTGCTTTCAGAGACTGCTTCCCTGACTGAAGGAAGCTGTGGGTTCTCACTGGTGTCCTCCCAATGGTGGCAGCAGCTGAAGAAGTATATCCTGATCAGCCTGTGCAGGTACAGTCTGGAGAGCCAGGCCTGACAAGGACTTAGAGCCTGTTTTGCCCAGTTGCCCCACACTGGTCCTCCATGAGTTCCTCAGCTCTTGCAGCATTGAGGCCTGTGGTCAGCAGGACCCTGTGAGTCTTGTGCTGCCAGTGGGCGGGAGGGAGCCAGTCAGCCTTCTGCAGCCCATCAGTCTCTCTAGGAGGAGACCCAGGTCTGCCTTAGGCACTAATTCTATGCAGCACCTGGGCCGTGATCCTCATGATCTCCCCATGGCAGGTGCCCAGGCATGGGAGTGCAGGATGTTTGCAGCCCTGCTCCAGTTGCTGAACACAGACCCCGTAGCCTACTGTTGTGGTGTGGGCTGGGCTGGCCACCGACCACCTACTCACCCGTGGTTCCAGCTTGAAGCTCACTGCCATTCACACATGTCCACTATGGACAGAGAATGCACCCGCACAGAAGGGAGCTGGAAATAGGCTCTAATGAGAAGAGGGCACAGGCTCGTGCAGGGCTCCATCAGAGCAGCCTGCTGACTAGAAACCTGTTTACACGTACACAGTGCCTTTGTCCCCTTTGCTCTCTTTTCCTGTTTGGTTGCCAAACCACTTTGTTGCTGATTCTGTTTTCCTTCAGACTCAAGAGGAGTTTTCCACGACTACAAACACCAGGAACTTAACTGAGTGCCTTAATTTCAGTATTACGAGTAATATACCCATTACGGTGCTGTAGGCATCCTAGTCAAGAGAAGGCTTAAAGGGAAATTGGAAGGAGACCATTGCAGTGGCTCTGTGGGTCTGTAGAAGAGATGCTTCCAAAGTGATCGTAGAATCATAGAATCCTTTAGGTGGGATACGCATACGCTAGCTGCGTGTTTGATGATGCAGGGCCTGAGGAGAAGCTGCTTTGTTGTAAGCTGTCTGCAAATTTGCAGGTTCCCTTAAGAACGTGCTTTCAGGAGAAGAAGAATTGCAGATAATTTAGGTGTCACCCAACAGAGTAAGAAGACAAACCCACTGAGTGTTTGAACTGACCCAGAAAAAGGAAACTGAGACTGTCACCTCTCATTCACTATGTTCATCCTGCTGCAGGTGACTGAGCTTGATTTTTTGCTCAAATACAGCCAGTGGTTTAAACTCAGAAAGTTTTCCAGGTGAACCCAGTGCAGAGATTCCCCCATGCCGGACTAGAGGCACAGAACAAGCCAGACATTTGGGATCTAAGACCAGCCCGACCCCCGAGCTCAAATGTCCACACAAACATGGAGCACTCTCCTATACTGCACTTCCCGTTTTACTCCTTGTGAGAGTGCTGTCCATTCTGCCCCGGGACGGAGCCTGAGGGGACAACACAGTCTGTGGAGAAGCTTTGTTTCACTGCTTCAAACCCACCACATCCTCCCCTCCTTCTCCTCCCCTTGCATTTTGAATCAGCCTACTTTGGAGTCATCTGCTCTGCTCCTTTCTATGTCTATGAACAAATGTAAAGACGAAGGGAAAAACATCAGTCTTTATTACACGTATTTTGCTTGTGCTTCCTTCTGGTAGGTGTGTATTTTAGTTTAAAAAATTGTAACTTAATAAATGAGAGATCTGGGACTTGAACTGTGAGTTTCATCTACTTCGCTGCAGGTGCCTGTGAGAACTTGTTTTCCCAAGGCTCCCTCTGTTGTCAGTGGAGACGGGAGAAAATGCTGGAGTCTGGGTGCTCCTAACCTATAATGGCATGCAAAAGAAAGGTCACAAATCTCTTCCAGCCACTCTTCTCTTGCTCTGCATTTATGCCAGGCCATTTGATAGTAATAGCAATGAGCAGCTGTTTGGAACCGACTGCATTTCGGTGCAGACAGATGTCAGATGAGACCGTGTGACAGACTATGTGGAACCATAATAAATTTCAGTCATTATGCAGAAGAATAAGAAGACAAGTTATATTTGGTCCCTATTCCACCCCCTCCCTCTTTCCTGAAGCAACAGAGAGCAATAAGCTGTGGAAGAAAGCAGGGGATCACAAGAGAGATACTTGATTTTACTTATTTTGAAATCAACAGATTCTCAGGGATTCCTAGTCCAAAAAGGCAAGTACTGAAAAGTAGAAGGAATAGCTTTCAACATGCAGCTTTGATTTGATTGGATTGGATGGTTTAGCACTTGTGCAATAGAAGAGATGAGTTTGGCACATAGGCGTGACAGATGTTTGCAAAAGGTCTGAGTGAAGTTGGAATTTCCCAGGAATGGGGTGAAATAGCTAACAGCCTCTTTAATCTCTTCTGTTCTGGAGAAAGAATCCTTTGTGAGTGTTTGAAAAAGGTAGAAAGAAGACAACAACTTCTCTGAGGCCTCTAACAGAAATGTGAAACACAGAAGCCAAGGTGTGAGCCGTACTCTCTGCGTTATACAGGGAGACTGAGGGAAAGGAGAAAAAGCAGAAAAGGACAGAACTTTTCATCCAGACTGTGGTATTACCACACTTGGGTTTTTTGCCGTGTTCCTGTCTCAGCTGGCTGAACTGAAATTTATCACGGGACCAGAAAATGCAACGGCAGTTACTGAGTTCATCCTAGAGGGTTTCTCAGGGCTTGATCAAAGACTACAGCTATTTCTCTCTCTGGTATGGTAGCTTTGCTAAACACTGTCCTGTACCCATTCTTAAATCCGTTCATCTACAGTCTTAGAAACAAGACCGTGATACTGGCCCGGAATGAAGCCATTGCCCGTGCAACAATAAAGCTTTTCGCCTTATCACGATGCATTTCTGGAGAGCAATTCCCATGATCTGCTATCAGATGTTAAACCATACCATTGCATATGTATGTCATCTCCAAATACAGATGCCTCATGAGATGTATGTTCTGGTTGGATTGTGTTAGGTTAGCTCATCTGCACACACAAAGAAGGCACTAACAATGGCAGGAGGAGGAACTCAGTTAATACCCTGCCCCAGCTGCTCCCAGACCCATCACAGGAGAACCACCTGGAACCCATCTCCAGAAACCAAGAAGAGCACAAAGGCACAGTGGCAGATGGGAACCCAAATTACAGGCTCCTGAGGAATGAACACCTTGTCCCACTTATTATGGGAAGTTTAGGGGAGGACACGACCAGTGCAATCTGTCCTGTCTTCTCATTAAACTTCTAACTCTTTTCCGTGTGAGTGAATCTTCTGTGTGAACGTGTGAGCACGGTGGTGTGAGTGCAGCAGCCGGAGCAGGACCAGGAGGTCAGACAGCCCGTATGCCAATAGTGCCAGAACCGGAGAGACTGGAGTGACTGGACTTCATGTGCGTGTGTGTGAGTGTGACTGGGGTGGTCTGTACCAGCATCTGGAATGGAGCTGTGGCATCAGGGACTCGTATGTCCAGGTGGCTGCAACTCGGTAGGCTGGTATCCAGGGGCTGAGTTTCCAAGCAGAGCTTCTGGAGGGATCCACCTTCTACAGGTGTATATATAGAATAGAATAGAATAGAATAGAATAGAATAGAATAGAATAGAATAGAATAGAATAGAATCGTTCAGTTGGAAGGGACCTACAATGATCATTTAGTCCAAATACCTGAGCACTTCAGGGCTGACCAAAAGAAAAATCATGTTATTTAGGGCATTCTCCAAACACCTTTTAAACACCGATGGGCCTCAAACACAAGGCGTCGAGCACCTCTCTCGGAAGCCTGTTCCAGTGTTTGACCACCCTTTAGAGAAAGAATTGCTGCCTTCTGTCCAGTCTAAACCTCTCCTGGCAAAGCGTCCCATGCATCCTATCACTGGGCATGAGGAAGAAGAGCTCAGCACCTCCCTCTCTACTTCCCCTCCTCAGGACCCTGTAGAGAGCAATGAGGTCGCCCCTCAGCCTTCTTTTCTCTAAACTGAACAAACCCAGAGTCCTCAGCCGCTCCTCACAGGACATGCCTTCCAGCCCTTTCCCCAGCTTTGTTGCCCTCCTCTGGACACATTTGGGTACCTTCACAGCCTTCTTACATTGTGGGGCCCAGAACTGCACACAGAGCTCAAGGTTGAGGTCGCATCATCGCTGAATACAGTGGGATAACCACCAGCTGCTTATACCGTGTGTGACGCACCCCAGGATGCAGTTTGCCCCCGTGGCTGCCAGGGCACACTGCTGACTCCCATCGAGCCTGCTGTCGACCAGCGCCCCCAGATCCCTCTCTGCAGGGCTGCTTTCTAGCCACTCCTCTGCCAGTCTGTATTGTGTCCAGCATTATTTCATCCCAGGTGCAGAATGCAGCCTTTGTTCTTGTTTAACATGGTGGGAGTTACCTCCTTTGGGTCATGGATACAGGTGCTAAACTGAACAGGGCCCAGGAGAGCTTCCTGTGCTGCCCCATAGTCCCCCAGTATGTCCCAGTGGCCTCCAGGTAGGGTATGAGCCCTTCACCATTGCTCTCCCAGCCTCATCATCCAACTGGTGTTTGACCATCCGTTTGTCTGCCCTTCCAGACTGTACTGTCCTAACTTGAGTACAAGAGAGATCTGTCGGGTCTGCCAGCGGAAAAGTACAAGTATGCAAGAAACTCGAGGGCATGCCGACCTTGCAGACCTGAGACAAATAACTCTGAGGAGTCAGGGAACAGCTGGCCTTGCAGATCTGGGACAAATAACCTTGAGGAAGTAGGGCGTAAGCAACAAGTTATAACTGTAGCTTCTAGCACATAGCAAAACTGTAGCTTCTAGCATGTAGCGAAACCGCAAGTAGGAGGGATTATTGTAATGAAACATTTAGAGCTAAGCCAATCAGAAATGATAGAATTTATGTAACTGTTAAGTAGCTGTATAAAAGGCTTTCCGACGCGTCTAATAAACTGACATTTTGCTTGCATCAAGCAGCGTCCCGTCTCTCAATCGCGGCAGAGATCATGTCAAAAATCTTGCTGAAGTTGAAGTGAATGACATCCACTCTTCTCCCCTCATGCACAAACGACGTTACTCGCTCCTTGAAAGTCCAGGCTTGCTACTTTTGGACATGGTCTTCTCTTTTAGGTGCCCAGAAATATCACCCAAGAGATATCGATGGTTTGCTCCTCACCAAACTGAGCTGGTACAGCCTGTAGTTCCCGGGGTTGCCCTTTTGGTTTCTTTCAGAGTTGGGTGCAACATTGGCTTGTCCTCTCTCACAAGAGACCTCTACCAAGCCCATGACATGTCAAAAAGGATATTCCACAGAAATCTCAATCTTCCCCTGTAACTTCATTACCACTATTCTGCCTATCATACGATGTACTTAATTTCTCTAATCTTTCATACGTTGTCACCTGTCCTGATACAATGACCACTTCTAAAGTCATCTTTTCTGGTGCAGACTGTCTAGACAAAGGCCTTTTCAGTTATACTCCCGTTTTCTCCTTCTCTTATTCTTTGTTCATTCAGGTTCCTGTCACCCATCCAGCTGCTGCTTCGAGCTTCATGTAGTTAAAAGTTTCCTTGTCCTTCAGTCTAATTGTCTCCTGTGGCCAACTCTTTATACCTATCTGTTTGTACCTGTTTCTCATACGATTATCCCTCGTAGAAGAGCAACCTCATTAGAGGCAGCCTGTACTTGGCATACGGCTGCAGAGGGTGTCTGAGTGTTTATCAAACATGATTATTCTTTACTTTTCTTTGCTTGCAAAGAGGAAAAATCCTTCTGTGCCTGGGTGCAGCCGGGTCTCTAGGGAGATCGGGTGGGAGCTGGTGCAATGGAGCTGTAACATCCAGCTGCAGAGATCAGTGGAGAAGTCTGATGGAAGGACAAGTGATGTAAATCCCAGCTGGCCAATGAGAGAGATGGTGGGGTTGTGGGGGTGAGGAGCAAGGATGTCCATACAGTGTCACCTCAAGGGACTGCTTTTCCTAGCCATCCAGACCTCCTGAGGAGACCCTCTGGATCAATATCAATTGCAGAAGACTTCCATCATCCCTTCTCTAAACTGAAAAATAAATTTAAAATAGTAATAGTAATAAAAAAATTATTAGGTTCTCTTTGAAATCTTCCTTCTTAACTACACTATGAAAAAAAACCCAATTAGCTGTAGAAGTATTGAAGACTTGAAGGAAATTGAAGGAAGAGAGATAGTTCGTTAGGGCTTTCTGTACTTTAATGAGCCCCGTGGTGGATTTAGCTCTGAGTCCACGAACCTCAGATACTGAGAGAAGATTGAAAAAACTGCTCAAGGAGTCAGAAGCAAAACTCAAAGTACCTGGAAGCATTAATGGGCCCCACTGAGGGCCACTGCTGACAAAGTCTCCCCATGGACTCGTTACAGGAGATAGCTGGAGGCTGTGACTGCAGGAAGGCAAAGGCACAGCGCAGGTGGCTGCAATGAAGAGAAAACTGTTCCTTTGTTTGATGAAGCAGCAAGGCCAAACCTGACCCTCAGGCCCTGGGAAGGCAGATCCTGCCCCTCAGGTGTGGCTCAGGGCTCTTCCTGGGGGCAGTGGGGTGTGAGGGTGAGCAAGGCCAAGTGTAGGGAAACTGTGCAACACCTAAAGGCTCCCCATGTGATGGTGAAGAAGAAACCAAGTCCAGAGCCTCAAAATAAAGTTTCTTCTGTTGTGCCTCGGTGGCAGAGGCAACTGCCATAGCCAAGGGGAGAAAGACCTTGGTGCTGTTGGGCTTTTTAGCCTTGCCGGAGCCCTGGGCCATCTCTGCTGCAGGCTGACCATCACTGTCCCATGCCTGCACCTCTTTCCTTGCAGGCTGCAGACACCCATGATGCTTTCCCACATCGCTCTCACCCCGGCATTTCCATATCTGTACTGATGTCTCTCCACTCTCACCGGCTGTTCCTTGAAACACAAAGCCATGGGCTGATCCAGACTCCCCCTGGGTGACCTCTTGCACCACAGTGCAACCACTTGAGTGAGATTTCTTTGTCCTCACATGCAGTCCGAACCTTCCAAGCTGCACTTTGTTGAGGTTTCCTTCTCTTCCCCCTACCAGGAAAAGCTCCACCATCTCTGAAGCCACCCTTCAAGCAGGTGCAGGCTACTGCTAGAGAGCCCTGGGCCTTCACTTCAAAAGGTACAGAAGCCCAGCTCCCTCAGCTTCTCCACACAGGTCCCAAGCCCCATCCTGGCTGATGTCCTTTAGAGCTTCTCCAGTTCCTCCTCCTTCCTTCAGAACAGAGAGCCCCACACACAGACACACGAGTCCAGACGTGGCCACACCAGTGCTGGGTCAAGGGGGCTGATAAATGCCTTGTCTGGGTGGCCGTGTGCCCCCTAATGCAGCCCTGTGTGCAGCTAGTCCAATTCACGGTCCGCATGTGCCACTGGCTAAAGTTGCATCCCTCGTAATGCCCAGGCCCTTCTCCTCGGGGTCAGTCCTCGGCCAGTCAGGTCACAGCATGCCCTCATCTGTGGGGTAATCCTGCCCCCAGGAAAGGCCTGGCCACTTCTCCTTGTAAAACTATGTGAGCTTTCTATTTGCTGAATCCCAGAGTTTTTCAGGGTCCCCCAGGAATGAAGCTCCATTGGGCCAGTCGGTCATGTGTGCGTGCAGATGGCTCTCCCTGACACGTGGTGCCCCTGACAAGATAGCAGCATGAGGAATCGCAGGACACTACTGTGTCCTGTGATATAAAAGGTAGGCACTTGATCAATGCCATTGCTCACCCAGGTACACATTCCCATGGTGAAAAGCTCAGAAACTCCAAATGGAAGTACAAAGGAAGCCAAACTAGGACCATGGAGGAAAGGGTAAATAGAGGTGGGCTATTTGCATGGGAGGGTACAAGGATGGTCAAGGGGAAGAGCTTGTGAGTGGGAAAAGAGGGAAAAAGAAATGGTGAAGCAATGGAAAAGATCAGGGCTGTTTGCAGCCCTGCACCTGAGTAACTATGCCTGGAGTGGGACAAGAAAGTCCCAGATCATCTGACGGGATTTTCTGGTTGACTTCTGAGGTCACCAGGAACCTGACTGATTTCCCTCCCCCATGTAGGAAAGATGGTGGACTGAAACACAGAATCATTCATGCTGGAAGGAAGACGAGGAGATCTCTAGTCCACCCTCCTGCTCACAGCAGAGGCAGCTGTCGGGTCAGACCAGGTTGCTCAGGGCTTCCTTCATTTTGGGCTTGAAAAGCTCCAACGGTGGAGATGACACAAGCTCTCTGGGAAATCTTCTCCAGTGTTTGCCTGTCTTGACAGAGAGAAAGTTTTGCTCATTTGCTTCAGCTGATGCCATTGGCCCTCATCCTCCCATCACCCACAATAGTGAAGAGCCTGGATGGATTTTCATGGTGAAAGCCAAGAAGCTGTGGGAAGGCTGATATTAGGTCTCCCCAAAGCCTTCTCTTCTCCAGCCTTTGTACCTTTGCAGCAAAGGTGGCCAAAGGCTTTCTGGGCTGCACTAGGAAGACCACTTCCAGCAGGTCGGTGGAGGTGATCCTTCCTCTCTACTCAGCCCTGCTACAATTCGTCTTGCACATTTCCATCAGTGTTTTCTACCCGACTACCTTCACTTAGAGGTAGCCGTAGGGCTTCAGGTTACTGGTTGTAAATAGGGTAAAGGCCTCTCATGAATGTTTTCACAGTCAGTGTCACAGAAGTCTAAACATCATCTGAACAGGTCTTACCTCTTCAAACCTTCCAACCCCTACTGTTCTGTGATGCTGTGATTCTTTGATTCCACTGTCATTGCCCAGAGGGGCTACCACAGATGTAGACTGCTCCAGTGCAGGTATTTATATTTAGGCCGATCAATGATGTTGTTGCTTTAGTGTTTCTTTGTTGTGGTACATGCTGCTGTTGTTAGGGAAATCACACAAACACTTGAAGGACAATGGCAGGGTTACCACCTTGGTGGCCCTCCAGTGAGCTGGTTCCTGTTTGCCCTTGTCTCACTGTCACTGGGCAGGGTGTGGTGTAAAAGGTGCTGAGCAGAGCAGGATAATCACTTCTTCTGGCTGTGCTCCTGCTCATTGCGCCTCAGATGCTGTTGGCCGCCTTTGCTGCTGGCTCTTGTTTAGCCTGATAAAACTCAAGGAGCCCCAGAGCCATTTCCACAGAGCTGCTGCCCAGCCACGCAAAATGATCCAAAATGGATCAGAGCAGCCCTGCTCTGACATCAGCCTGGTCTCTCAACATCCTTGGATTCATCCCATCTGGTCCAATGGACGACCAAAGGTTGACCTTACCTATGTAGCCCCTGACTTGATCTGCATCCACTGCTGGATTTCGTGTGGGGTTCTGCCTCTTAGGCACATGGAACTGGGAGACCTTGCTGGTGAAGATGCAGGCAAGAGTACCTCGTACCCATCTACACCTACTCTTTGCAAATTCAGCCATGACCACACATTATCTTTCTTTATTGTTTCACTGTTCCTGAAGGACTAACTGCTCATTGTTGTGCCCTTCAAATTCCTTGCAAGTGTCAACTCTACGGGAGTTCTGGCTTTTCTAAAACCAACCATATTCCTCAAGTCCTCCTTTGCTTTCATCCTTGCAGCCTCCTTTTGAATGCTTCCTATTTTCTATGGAGCTTCCCCATGAGTGTCTGGTTTCCCCCAGCTCTTCTTCTGATAGCTCTGCTTGTTGTCCTGACGATGGGTATGACCACACTCTGGTACATGAAAGACACTGTCCTTGCAGACCACTGTACTGCAGACCCTCTGCTGCCCTTCTGTGCTGCTCACACGGGCTCCCCACAAAAAAGTCACAAGACTAGGCCAAAGTCTGCTCCTCTGAGCTCTGTCATCTGCATTCTTCTATTATGCTTCTCCTTGGGAGGTGAGACCCCGCTACTTCATGGTCATGACACCCCAGGCTAGCACTGTTTTTTACATGAAAAAACAACTTTCCAGTAGTTGAAAATGTCCATGGTATCGACATCCTTTGATTCAGGCACACTGTGATAATCATTGGCATGCCCAAAACTGGACAGAAAAGAAGCCTCACGACGTTCAGCAAAGGTAAAAGCAAGCCCTGGACACAGGGAGAAATAGTCCCCTGCACCAGTACAGGTTGGGGGCTGAGTGACTGAGAACTTCTCAACACTTTGGCAGAGCAGTACCTTTGGTGTTCTGGTAGACCAGCAGCTGACCGAGAGCCAGCAGTGTGCCCTTGTAGCGAAGCAGGCCCACAGCCTCCTGGGCTGCGTTAGGAAGAGCCGTGCCAGCAGGTCACGGGGAGTGATCCTTCCTCTCTACTCAACACTGGTGACACACTTCTGTGGTGGTCAATAATTTACATTTACTTCCTTAACTGTTCCTCAAGAAGGAACTCCCCATCCTTGTGCCCTTGAAGTCCAGGGGAGCTCTGGCTTTTCTAAAACCTCCCTTATTTCTAAATTCCTCTTTTGTTTTAATCCTTCCTCAGCCTCTTGTATACTTCCTTTTCCTATGGAGCTTTCCCAGGGTGAGACCCCACTATTTCCCAGGTGAGACCCCACAAGTTCATGGTCACGACAGCCAAGGTTGACACTGGTTTTGACATCCATGTTCAGTTCTTCCTTCTTTGAGAGTACAAGATGCAGATTGGTATCACCATTGTAGACCAACCTGGCAGCTGTGCCTTGACCAAGACCTTCCAGAAACCTCCAGGACTGTTTGCATGCTGCTGTGGTCCCTTTCCACTGAATGCCAGGACAATTACAGTCTACAAGGGGACTTTAATAGGTTCTTTGTCTCCCACCACAATGTCACTCTTATTAGTCTCTCCCCTGACACTCACCCACCAGGGCTCACCCAAGTTGTTCGTTCCATAGAGGAGCTCCACACATCTCAGCAGCTCCTTCACACAGAGGACACATCCCTCCTGACCTTCCTGGACTCCTGATCACCCTGACCCCACCCATCACAGCAGCCCAGGCATATGAGCTGTCCCAACACCCCTCAGCTGTTTTTCCCTCCAAGTGGAAGGAAGAGGTTGCCCACACAGCTCCAGCTCCTCCTCTCTGGGCCCCAGGCTGAAGGCATCAGGGGCATGGCTGGGCTGCAGCACCTCAGCTGTGGCACATTTGGGTTGAGAGTAGAACCCTGCTTCCAAGGCCCCCTCAACTGTGCAAAGGCTTTGCTTCAGAGCAGAGACATGCTGGAGTCTAAGGCAGATGGCTGTGTGAAGAAGAAATGAAGTGCCCACCAAGAGAGCAAATGATGCTCACCCCAATGTCAAAGAGAAACAGAGCTGGGCTGTGCAGTGTGAGCAGGAGAGGGCTTTGCTGTCTGTTGTGTCTCTGCAGCCCTGAGGGCCTGTGCTGGAGGTGAAGCTGATCTCAGGAAGGAAGAGATGATGTTGACAATGTCCTTGAGCGTGGACATCCTGTGATTCAAGACCACTGTGAAAATCACTGGCCTGATCCATGGTTGTATCATCAAGGGGATGGTTAAACCCATAGGGGAGAGAAGAACCAGCAGAGTCTGAGAGTGAAGGAACACGTGTGGAGACCCTGGTGTGATGTGCTTGGTATTCATGCCCTGCCCGGCATCTACCGTAAAGAGAAGGGACAGCCCTTGCGTCAGTGCAGTGGTGGGATTCAGTCAGTGGCCCAAAGGCAGCGCCCCTGTCTGAGATGCCCTGGGGGATGCCTGTCCCACAGGGAGTCTGGATGGGGATGGGGTTCCTGTACAGGACCTGTGCTGTCCATGTCAGCTGCGTGCAGTTGTGCTGGAGAGCCCTGGCACCTCCCAGAGCACCACAGGCCTGAATGTGTTAATTAAAGTAAGATTCAGCTGCCCTGAGTTAGGTTAGGCAATGAAGGGTATGGGAGACATGTGGAAAATACAGCTGATGGAGATCAGAAAGAGAAAGACTCAGCTGTCCCTGTGCCACATGACTCCATTTGGTGAGCTGAATCCCTCTATGGGCTGCCCTGGACATTAGGAGGAGTTACAGGTTCCCTTGTCCTACGTGTGGGCACCTTCTGTCATTGAAGTTGGCCAAAGGAATTTCCCACCATCCTCCAGGAAGATGCCCCCAGAGGTCATCCTGTCTCTATGAATTGCTCCGCCAGAGCTAGAGCTTGCAGTGACCAGCATGCATCTTGGTCACATCTGGCACCTGATATATCACCGCTTATCTGTACCTGAACATATCCCTCTGGCCCAGCCTATACATTCCTTAGCAAGGGAGCTGAGACAAGGAGCTCACCTGCAGGAGCCTATTTTGGGCACATGTGAACTGATGCAAAAGGAATCCCACCTTCTGGGTGTTTGAGGTGTGCCTGGGATGGAGCTAACTCCTCTTTCATCCCAGAGGACTACAAAGGCAGGATGAGGTCCCTCCATTGACTCAGATGAATCCCTTCCATCAGAAACGGTAAAGGAGAATCCTTCCTGGTATTGTCTGGGTGTCCTGTCTAATATTAAAAAGAAAAAGCTATTTTTGGACCTCAGTACCTCTCTGATTGAGAAATGCAAATGTTGGAACAAAATGTCTTTTTGTAATGGGAGAAATAACACTGCGGAAAGTGTCTCTGCCCAGCTGAGGCAGGGAACAGCAGGGATTACATCAGCAGGTTGCCCTGGAGCCCCAGGGACACCTGGAGGGAGCCCCGAGGGGGCAGAGAAAGGGCTGCCTTGGGCTGGTCCTCTGCTGCTGAGCTGGGCTGGGCTCCTGGCATGGAGGGAGCTGATGGCAAGCGGGCAGCGCTGCAGAGAGACAGCTCTGCCCAGGAGCAGCTCCTCTGCCAAGCGCAGCAGGGCTGAGGGCACTGCCTGCAGGCAGCGAGGGCAGAGGAGGGAGGCAGAGAGGGTGTAAAGGCAGTCTGGGGTGGGAGGAGAGAGGAGAGCTCAGCTGGAGAAAAATCTTTCCAGCCCTGAACAGGGTAAGTCTCTGGCTGCAGGGCAATGCAGCTGCGGTTCCTGGAATGATCTCCTGAAGCTGGCACATCCCACAGCCTCTGGGATCTATCAGGAGGTCTCTCAGAGGTTCTCCAACATAGAGAAAAAGGACTTGCTTTGGAGCAGGGCTTCCCCATGGCTCTGTCAAAGGGACAGGGCACATCAGCTGCCTTCACCCGGGGATGGCTGCAGAGTGTGAAGGTGGGTGTGCAGCCAGGGGTCTGTCCTTCAGAGCAGGGTCCCTGCACCCAAGGGTGCTTTGTGCTGTGGCAGGGACTTATCTCCTGTCAGGATCAGCCCTCGGTTTCCCTGAGGAGCTCCCAGCAGCAGTGCGGGGAGAAGGTGTGGGTGGAAGAGGCAACTCCTGGCAGGAGAGTGTCCTGCTGTCAAGGGGGTGCTGCGTGAGTCAGGGCTGCTCTCAGCTGCAGTTCACCCCCAGGACATTTCTGAGGGCACTTTTCAAGGGGAAGCTCAAGGCAGGAATTACGTTACAGATAAGGGGCTTTCCTGCGTTTGTGTTTTTATTTTCCTAGTGAGAGGGTGGGGAGGCAGAGAAAGGGATAAATGTATAGGGAGCTCTGAAGTTGGAAGAAGTCAGTGAGACTCCTGAGCTGTAGCTTTGAGTGGTCAGTAGGTCTGCCAGGAACCTCCTGGAGTGCCTTCAGCCACTCCTCTGCCCATGGGCAGCACCAGCATCAGCTCTGCTGGACCCATCGGGGTTGTTCTGACCTGCCCTTTTCCACCTGCAAACAGGAACATGAACCCAGGCAGTGCCCGGCAAACAGGCAGGTTTCTGTGGGGCCAAGGGGAGTGCACAGGGGTTGGGATGGGGTCTGTGAGAGCTGACAGGGAAAAGACATGGGACAGGGAAACACCTCCCAGGAGGAGAATCTCCCGGCAGCAGGGATAGGATCAGGGAATGAGAGGAAAGAGAAACCAGAAATGCTGTGGGAGGAAGGATTCATAAAACTCCGTATGATCCCCTCCAATGCAGACCCCTTCCCCTGAGCAAGCCCCCTCACCTCCTCTCCCACCCAGCAAAGCCTCAGCCCTCAGGGCTCTGTGGTTCAAGGCATGACCCTCCTGTGAAGCCAGAGCTCCAGCAGAGCCGTGCTGCAGCTCTCTAACCATGTGCCGTGTGTCCATTTTTCTCTCCAGAGCACAGGGGCTGAGAGAACTGGCCCAGCAAAGTTCATGCTGGGGAGGTGACGGGCACAGCAGGGTAGGGGTAACGCTGTCCTGAGTGCCCGGCTGTCTCTGCCCTGGCCTCTCTCAGCCAGACCCTCACTGCGTTTTCCCTTGTTTCTCCACTTGTCTGTGATATTGTGATTGTCGTCTTGTTCTCTCAGCCAGGCTCTCTGGGGATGGGAGTTGCAGCAGCCGAGTCAGGCACCGGTCTTGTGATTTCTCCCATGAAAGTGTTTCCCTGGGAATGAAGTGTCCAAGCTCTCCTCTAACGCGTGGGGCTGTGGGCAAAGTAGTCTATGTGGCTGGGGAATGAGCTGACTCTCCCTTTCTGACATACCATCACTAGGACACTTGGGTATCTCCTTGGGGTGTCCTTCCAAGCACTGAGCTGCCCTCCAGGATGCCAATCTGTCCTGGAGCATCCTGCTGTTACCTGAATGCCCTGTGGAGAAGCGCAGAGACGCTACGACCAAGGAAACGCTGCTGGGTTTGTGAAAGGAGCCATGTGTGTCCTTGGCGAGAAGTGGGGTGCTGAGACCTTGAGAAAGGGTGAGACACTGAGCTCTCGGCAGTGGGTTTCTCTGCTCTCAGCAGTGCCTGGTGTCTTTCCATGTCAACACGCGAGTGTGATTCCCCTCTGTCTCAGAAAGGCCCAAGCAGAGGGCAGCTGGGAACAAGACAGAGGGACAGACCAGCTCCCCTCTCTCTGCACTAACCCTCAGACAATCCCCTTGCCTGGCAGGACTCCCTTTGCTGTCCCTGAATGCAGCAGAAATGGTGAGGGTTTCTGAAATGCAAGAGAATCTCCAGCTGAGACGGGAGAGAGCTGTAGAAGAACCTCTCTCCAACACTCTTGCAACTGTGGTTTCATGGCAATGGGAGTGCAGAGACTGACAAGCCCTTTTTCCATGAGGAGAGGTTTATCTGACAAATTGGAACACCAGGACTGCCCACCCCATTCCCACGAATCTGCTGCTGCAGAGCAGAGCTGACTCCTGGGCAGCCAGCGGGCAGACGTCCCGCTCCTCCTGGCACAGTCGGCCAGAAACAGTCTGAGCTCCAGCCACAGAGCTGAATGATCTCATGGAAATGGAAAAGTGGCAGAGAGTGTGAAGTATGAGAAATGGTGTTGATTTTGCTCAGAAAAGTCGCCCATAACTTCTCACTGTTCTTTCCTCCTTGTTCAGTGCTCCACACCCAGAGGCAGCACATGTCCAACAGCAGCTCCATCAGCCAGTTCCTCCTCCTGGCATTCGCAGGCACACGGGAGCTGCAGCTCTTGCACTTCGGGCTCTTCCTGGGCATCTACCTGGCTGCCCTCCTGGCCAACAGCCTCATCATTACCGCCATCGCCTGTGACCACCGCCTCCACACCCCCATGTACTTCTTCCTCCTCAACCTCTCTGTTCTTGACCTGGGATCCATCTCCACCACTGTCCCCAAAATCCATGGCCAGTTCCCTCTGGGACAACAGGGCCATTTCCTACTGGGGATGTGTAGCACAGGTCTTTTTTTTTCTTTTTCTGTGCTGCAGCAGAGTTTTCTCTTCTCACTGTCATGGCCTATGACCGCTACGTTGCCATCTGCAAACCCCTGCACTACGGGACCCTGATGGGCAGCAGAGCTTGTGTCCACATGGCAGCAGCTGCCTGGGGCAGTGGGTTTCTCAATGCTCTGCTGCACACGGCCAGTACATTTTCCCTGCCCCTCTGCCAGGGCAATGCTGTGGACCAGTTCTTCTGTGAGGTCCCCCAGATCCTCAAGCTCTCCTGCTCAGACTCAGACTACCTCAGGGAAGTTGGGCTACCTGTATTTGGTTGTTTTTTAGTGTTTGTGTGTTTTGTTTTGAATCTGTTGTCCTATGTGCAGATCTTCAGGGCCGTGCTGAGGATCCCCTCTGAGCAGGGACGGCACAAAGCCTTTTCCACGTGCCTCCCTCACCTGGCCGTGGTCTCCCTGTTTGTCAGCACTGGCATCTTTGCCTACCTGAAGCCCCCCTCCATCTCCTCCCCAGTCCTAGATCTGGTGGTGGCAGTGCTGTACTCAGTGGTTCCTCCAGCAGTGAACCCCCTCATCTACAGCGTGAGGAACAAAGAGCTCAAGGACGCCCTGAGGAAACTATTTGAATACAATCTTTAGATTAATAAGGTGTCCACTGTGCCAATGGAGCTCCCACTGCATCTCAGGAGAAAGCAGGACTAATTTTCCTTCAAATGTTTCTTTACTTTCTCTTTGTGGGATTTTTTTTTTGTTGTTGTTGTTCTTTTGGGTTTTTTCTTCGTTTGATTGGTTTTATGTGTTTTGGTTTTTTTGTTCTTGACGTTTGTTATTATTCTTGGCTTCCTACTGCTTTTTTTCTTGACCCAAAGACCTCGTTTACAGATGGATCCTGGCTCCCTTTTTAGATAAGCTCAGTAAATATACCTGGAAAAAATTATTTATCTCAGCTCCCATCTCTTCACTTCTCTTCTGCAGCTGGGCGAGCTGCCCCAACACATAAAAGGGGTTCAGGAGGAAAATGTCCAACTGCCCCATTAATGATCAGCCCTGGGGACCCTTGGGGCTGCCCCTGGCTGCCTCGCTGGGCACTCTGTCTGTGCCGCCTGCGAGTCGGGGCTGCTGCTTCCCTGGAGCCATGGCCTAGGACAGCAGCAGGACGAGGCCTTTCAGTGCTGGTCTCTCCTCACATCCCACTGTCCTGCTGTGCCCTTGCCTTTATGTTACCCCTGAGGCCTTGTGTACCTTGTGACAGTCCTGTTGTCTCTACAGTGGCATCCCTGTGACTGTGGGTAGCAGAGGGCGATGAGAAACTCTTTATCAGAGCTGGTATCTGTGAAAATAGCAGCATAAAATGGCTCCTCAGGGCAGGGCCAGAACGCTGGACGCCTCTTACAAAGCCATTCTCAGGAGTTGCACCCAAGGAGCTGCTCCCTCAAAAGGACTTTTCTCCTCTGTGGTTCTTGATGGTTTCAGGGCAACAGGCTCAGATTCCCATGGGAATAGTTTTTGGACCAAGAGTTGAATGAAGACCTCTCTTCATGGTTGAACATGTCTCCTAAACAGCAACTGGTTTTTGACATGTGGGCCTGGCGCTGCCCCACTTGCAGAAGGGCTGATGACAGATTTCATCCTGGAGAAGAATTGGAAGCTGCCAAGAGAGCTCAGGGGATCTGCAGGGACAGTGTGGGAGTGTGGGTGGGCAGTGAGGGGCACCTCATCAAATGAGTGACCATCCAAGGGAATGTCTCCCTGAGGAAAAGATGAACCTGTGGAGCCCATGGGCAAACGAGGCCCCTGCAATGCCAGGAGAGGCTGTGAGGAGCCAGCAGGCAAAGGGACAGAAGACTGGAGAGTGGTTCAGGACACCCTCGTGGAAAGCCCCATGGGCTGGATCTCGTGCAGCCCTCCCCTGCCCTTTGTGCCACTGGAGACACCCCTTGGTCCTGCCCAGCCCGGACCTTTCTCACTGAGCCAGGAGGGAAGATGGAAGGGGGCTCAGCACCAGTGATCCCTTTCTGGCTGGGTCTGCTCCTCACCCTGACCAGCATGGCCAGTGCAGGGTCACCCCATGGCCCCAGGGCACCACAGCCCCCTCCCTGCGCAGAGCAGCACCGCCAGATCAGGATCCTGTGGGGAACATGGGGTGCCAGCCTGGATGCACGCACCTGGGGAAACGCTCGCTGGGGAGAAGGGGTGACCAGGGAGAGGAGCAAGGGAGCATTTCTGTGCCTGCCAGGTGCAATTAATGAGAAGGAGACGCCTCATTCTTTAGGCCCCGACTCAGGGCAGGCTGCTCTGTGCCTGGAGCAGGACTCTTGTGCTGGCCTGGGGAGAGGGGCTGGCACTGAGGGGGCAGAGCCAGTCAGTGGTGGGCACCTCCTGGACCCGAGACCATGCACCCTTCATTTTCACCCACCTCCATTGCCTCCTGCCATGTCCAACCTCCAGCCCTGGGGGTGGTGGGGAGGCTGAGCCCCCTCTCTGTTCCCCAGCAGCTGCTGTGCCCTTCAGAGGGGCTGGGGCTTTGGGCTGAGCAGCCAGAGCTCTGCAGCAGCCTGCGGTGGGCAGTCCTGTGGGGTCAGTCCAGACTGGACTTCTCTCCTGGGCTGGGTTGGAGAGAAAGCAGGAGAGCTGGGCTTGAAAATGCCCAGGAGAGGACACCACCACTGTTGGCTGAGCTGTGTGACCATGCAGGGTGAGGACACACTCCAGTGGGTGTGAGGTGCAGAGCTAAGACAACGTGGGTGCAGGAGAGAGGAGGCCGCTCTGTGCCCTTGGTGGTTTGGACAGACTGGGAAGGTGCCCCAGCGCATTTGTCTCTCTCATCACCATGTCCAGCACCGGCCACTCACCCCAGTTGATGGGAGAGGTTTGCTCTCTGGACATCTTCTTCCTCCCACTGATCTCGCTGCCTCTGTCAGAGGAACAGCTAGCCCTGCCCAGCCACTCTTCTTGCCCAGAGGTTGGCAGACCCCAGAGCTGGGCTGTCTGCAGACCCCTGCAAGGGACATGGCTGGGGCTTGGCTGGGGCCTCATCACAGTCTACAGCTTCCTCAAGGGGGACAGCGGAGGGGGAGATGCTGATCTCCTCTCTCCCGTCACCAGCCATAGGAAACGTGGAATCGGAATGAGGCTGCATCAGGGGAAGCTGAGACCAGACGTTAGAAAAAGGTTCTTCACTGAGAGGGTGGTCAGTCACTGGGACAGGCTTCCCAGGGAAGTGGTCACGGCACCAATCCTGTCAAAGTTGAAGGAGAGTCTGCACGACACCCTTAATCACACAGTTTAGTGTTAGGTAGCTCTGCGAGGAGCAGGGAATTGGACGCAATGATCCTTATGGCTCCCTTCCAACTCGAGATATTCTATGATACTATGATACTATGATCTCCAATGCCAAGAATAGTCCCTCACACCCCCATTTGTCTGTGTGTGTTTGTCTGTTTCTGGGGCAAGTGGGGAGACGAGGGGATCCGAGATCTACTTCGGGATAGACTGCAAATCTAAGACCTGCTCTGGGAGGGACCTAAACCCGATGTGTGTCGTATGGATATACATTTTCCACTAACATAGCCTGCCGTACAAACACAGAGACGTGGCGGGGTTGGGAAGTGAGGTGCAAAGTTCTCCATACGGTGATGGTCCTCAAGAAGACTGCTTTTACTACCTGTCCACACCTTCTTAGGAAACACTCTGCATCAATATCAACTGGAGAATTCTTCTAGCACTTCTGCAAAGAGCTCTTTACACACCTTCCTCCTGAACTACACTCTTGACACTTTTCTAATTAAGTATAAGTATACTTAAGTGTAAGTCTTGAGGAGTAGATGTAAATGATGGAAGAGACATGGCTCTATCAGTTTTCTCTGTTAACTGCCAGTCCCAGGCACATCGCTCAGATACACTGGGGCTTCTAGAGGTTTGCGCTGGGTGCTTACGGTCATAGAATCATAGAATCACTTAGGTTTGAAAGGACCTTTAAGATCAGTGAGTCCAACCGTAAACCTAACACTACCAAGTCTGCAGCTAAACCATGTCCCTCAGCACCACATCTACATGTCTTTTAAATACCTCCAGGGATGGTGACTCAACTACTGCCCTGGGCAGCCTCTTCCAATGCTTAACAACCTTGCAGTGAAGAATTTCTTCTTGATTTCCGATTTAAACCTTCCCTGGAATAATTGGAGGCCAATTCTTCTTGTCCTATGGCATGAGAGAAGAGACTGAAACCCCCATCACTACAGCTGCCTTTCAGGTAGTTGTAGAGAGTGAGAAAGTCTCCCCTCAGCCTCCTTTTTCCCAGAATAAACAACTCCAGTTCCCTCGGACACTCCTCAGAGGACTTGTGCTCTAGACCCCTCACCAGCTTCATTGCCCTTCTTTGAAGCGCTCCAGCCCCGTAATGTCTTTCTTGTTGTGAGGGGCCCAAAACTGAACACACTATTTGAGGTGGGGCCTCACCAGTGCCGACTTACAAGGGGACAATAACTTCCCTAGCTGTGCTGGCCATGCTGTTTCTGATACAAGCCAGGATGCTGTTGGCCTTCTTGGCCACCTGGGCACACTGACAGCTCATATTCAGCCGGTTGTTGACCAACACCCCCAGGTCCTTTTCTTCTTTCCAGCCACTCTTCCCCAAGCCTGTAGTGCTGCATGGGATTGTTGTGACCCAAGTGCAAGACCCAGCACTTGGCCTGGTTGAACCTCATACCATTGGCCTCGGCCCATCGGTCCAGCCTGTCCAGATCCCTCTCTAGAACCTGCCTACCCTCAAGCAGATGAGCACTCCTGCCTGACTTGGTGTCGTCTGCAAACTTACTGAGGGTGCATTCGATCCCCTCATTCAGATCATTGATAAAGATATTAAAGAGAACTGGCCCCAGTACCGAGCCCTGGGGAACACCACTTGTGACCAGCCGCCGACTGGATTGAACTCCATTCACCACCACTCTTCGGGCACTGCCATCCGCCTGCTTTTTTGGCCAGTGAAGCGTACGCTCATCCAGCTTTGAGCAGCCACTTTCTCCCAGAGGATGGTGTGGGAAATGCTGTCAAAGCTTTACTAAAGTCCAGCTAAATAAGATCCACAGCCTTTCCTTCATCCACTAAGCGAGTCACTTTGTCATAGAATGAGATCGGGTTTGTCAAGCAGGACCTGCCCATGCTGACTGGGCCTCATCCCCTGGTTCTCCTGTACGTGCCATGTAATTGCACTCAAGATGAGCTGGTCCATAACCTTTTCTGGCACTGAGGTCAGGCTGACAGGCCTGTAGTTCCCCAGATCTTCCTTCCGACCCATCTTGTAGACTGGCGCCACAATTGCTGGCCTCCTGTCACCTAGGACCGCCCCGGTTATCCAGGACTGCTGCTGAATGATGGAAAGTGGCTTGATGAGCATTTCCGCCGGCTGCCTCAGCACCCTCTGGCGGATCCCATCCGGCCCCATCAAGTTGTGTGCGTGCTAAGTGGTGTAGCAGGTCACTAACCACTTCCCCTTGGATTATGGGGGCTTCATTTTGCTCCCTGTCCCTATTTTCCAGCTCAGGGAGTTGTGTACTCCAAGAACAACTGGTCATAGTACGAAAGACTGAAGCAAAGAAGGCATCAACTCCCTCAGCCTTTTCCTCAGCCTTCGTCACTATGTTTCCCCCTGTTGCGTGGAAAGGGGCCAAGCGGTTTGGGCAGAAAATAAACCCCCTTGCGTTCTAACACCCCTCACCGAGGTGGGAGGCCAGGTGCGGCTAGGTTTAAATTCGGAGTGATGCCCAATTCAGCACTATCAGTCCAATCGCGTTTAATATGTATTAAACTGTTACGATTTGGATACACTACTAGTGGACTGCACCTTCAGTCTAGTCGTGCTCCTGAACTAGCACGGCCACTCTCGAGTCTTTGGTCGCGTTCAGTGAGAAAGCGAAACGACCAGCTACTGAAACAGCGCAGTTTATTTAAACAACAGATATACAGGTTCTTGGGATTGCTGGTGATAAATACACTGTCTGCAAAGCACGTGCAAATGAAAGTATTGTTACATATACAAAACACCTGACAAAGTTATAAAGATACAGCCTGGCTCTAAATGTAGAAAAGAGAGTCTCTAGAGAAATTTCTAAGTTTCCCGAGGAAGCATTCGGTGTAATCTAAGTCTTACCCAAAGGCGTCCCTATGGGGGGGAAGAGAGGCTCAGCCCGTCGACTGATCCCAGAAGCCGGCGATGTAATCCTTTGCGATGGTGTCTTCCCTGGGTATCCCCCCTCTCTCGGGCTATTTTTATACTATTTGTTATCTTCAAGGTGGAGTTTGAGTGACTTTAGTCATACATACTTTTATCATGATTGGTGTAAATTTCTCTCGCTTCACAATTAAAGGTATAGTTCACGAGAAATTCAGGGCGCAGGCTCAAGGAGGAGTGGTCGCACCTTGGAGGCGGGTAGCCTTCGGGATGGAGGTGTGTTTTGGTATTATAATGACATTATAATGAGCAAAGTTCGCACAAAGGAGAGCATTTCATCAAAATTTGACAAAATGTTGGCTCCGAGTAGCGTATAGGCCGCTTATCTGTTCCGTAGTACCATGTCGTTCCCATACCTGCTATACGTCACAAGGGAAGGCCACGGAACAAGCGCGTTCCCTTCCATCCCTCGTGTAGTTTCGCCTTTTACAGGGGATCGCGGATGTTGCATTCTTTGCATGCCAGTCGCGGCTGTATGCGACCTCAGAAGCCTCTTGATTTTATGACTTTCCTTAATGTGGGAACAATGCTGTACATTTGTATTGTTTGGCCAATTTAGTAATTATTCCACAGGGGGGGTGAGGGACAAATGTGTGGGTCCTGAAATTTGGGGTGGAGGGCAAATTTGGAGGGCCCCATAGAGTGGAGGGGGTGCCCTATAGAGTGGGAGGGGGTCGCCAGCTGGGTACCAAAGAACACCCCCCGGCCCCCAAACTGGTCCCCACCCAGCCCTGGGAACAACCCCCCCGGCCTTGTTGCCTCCCCCAGGCCTTGGATCCCATCTCTTGGAAGTGCCCGACCGCAGCCGAAGCCCAAAAGGCACCTGCCCGGGGGGGCTGCCAGTCGCAGAGACATGGTGGTGCAGGGGGCAGAGGGGCTTTTTGGAAAGGCCCTGGGGAGAATTCCCAGGACAAGAGGGGAACCCCGTCTCCTCTGTGCCCAGCTGTGCCGCCTCCCTGCTGGTGTCCTAAGGCACCTTCAGGTGACGCGGGCTGATGTCACAGAGGGACGCCGCACGTCCCAGGGAGGTCTCCCCAGCGCCGTGGCGGTGCCGGCACTTCCCGGTGAGGCCTGGGCACTGCTGGGCACTGCTCAGGGGCTCCCCACTGCTGCCCTTCGGAGCTGCTCCACGGCCAGGAGCGGGGTCGGGAGGCAGCTGGGCTGCGCTGGGGGACCCTCGCTGACAGGCAGAGCAGGGGCACGTCGGAGAGGAGTTTTGGGCGAGGAGCTGCAAAGAGCAGCCCTTTTTTCTGAGCTGAGGGCAAGCGGCAAGCGCCATGGAGGGCTGCTGCACCGTGGCCGTCAGCTTGGAGCTGAGCAGCTTGTTCCCCTCCCTCCTGTGTCTCTCCACCAAGGGTAAGAGGTTTGGGAGCTGCTTCCGGAGGGGTCGCAGCGGGGCTGTCAGTGTCAAAAGCTGGAGCTGCTGGGCTGTGGGGGCGGCTGGGCAGGGCTGGGGGCTGCAGCGAGAGCCCCTCCTCAAGGCTCGAGGCACAATGTGGCATCCCGGACTCCCGGGTCGTGGTGCTGGGGCTGCCCTGAGCCCCGAGGCTCCCGTGGGAATGTGTCGGTGCCCTCGCGAGGGAGGCCATCCAGGGCCAGCTTTCCCTGGGAGCTGGTACCTCGTGGGGTTTTGGCCCTGGGATGAAAAATCAGCCCTTCACCTTGGACTGGTCTCCTTTGAGAGAACCTCCCTTCCTCTCCACGGGATCCTCTTGTGCCACCAGGCTGGCAGATCGTGTTCTGGGCTCTGGGGTGCCATCCCTTTGTGGGCGTTAGGTGGCCACAGCCCTGGTGCTGAGTCCTTCCCGTGTCCCCGTTTCTGCTCCAGCCCTGCCCCGGGAGCAGAGTAAGGCTGGCAGTCTGAAATTGGGGCACGGCCCAGCTCCGCAGCCGTGATGGCGCTGTCTGTCTGGGCTGTTTGTGGATGCCTGCATCTGTCACCTCCTGGGCAAGGAGCATGCCGAGAGGCTGTGAGCTGGCTGGCCCCGAGCCTGACACCTCTTTCCCCCGCTTTACAGAGGTCGTGACTATCTGGGATGCTGTGTCTGCGTACATCCTGGGACAGCTGAAGCTGGAGAAGGTGGGCTGGCGTCTTGGTCCCCCTTTGGCCTGGAGAGCCTGGGCCCCCGGGAGCAATCCCTCCCTGAGCATCGGGGCAGCACACCAAGAAGACCCCATCTGCCGAGAGCCGCTACTTGGTCAACCGGGGGAGAAACCAAGTCCAGATCTAACCTGAGAAAGCATTTGGCAGACGATAGGGCTTTGCCCTTTGCTGTGGTCAGAGTGAAGAGACCAGGCAGAGACACAGGGCATTATGCTGGGCCAGTAATGCCAAGGATAATCCATAGGAATCAGCCCCAGGGGCATTCCCTGTGCTGGAAGTGCCTGGGATCCTCTCTAGCCAAGGGA
The DNA here is from genome assembly GCF_963924245.1 of Chroicocephalus ridibundus. Classification (NCBI taxonomy): domain Eukaryota; kingdom Metazoa; phylum Chordata; class Aves; order Charadriiformes; family Laridae; genus Chroicocephalus; species Chroicocephalus ridibundus. The sequence goes on from NW_026961319.1 coordinate 469,654, forward strand.
TGTTGGCAAATGTTTTGAGGAGGGGAAGAAAACAAATGGAGAACGCGGGCCTGTTCCAAACCTTTCCCTTTGCCCCTCTCTGAAGTCCTCACTCATCAGCCCTTGGTCTTTTTCCCGGGCAGGGCGTCCTGCTCCCAGGACTCGGGACCTTCGCTATGGTGCAAGAGCGATTCCAGGGTGAAGAAGAGGTGTTTACGGCTCGAAGACCAGTCTTCCAGCTGAACATGGATGTGGAGTTTCTGCAGGAGCTCACGTTCCCCACAGCGGTTATCCCTGGTGAGAAGGCAGCGGCCACCCACCACTTCCCAGCTCCGTGTCTAGGGGCAGCTGTGTGCTCTCTGCTCCTTGGAAAGGGCCAGGAGAAGCAGAGAGTTGCCTCCAAAGGTCGGGGAATGGCTTGAGCGCCCCCAAAACAAACCACTCCCCAAGAGCTCTGTTGATAAATGACCTTTTCAGTGACATTTTGTTCGGAATCTTACATGGAAATTTAGCCTGCTGTGGCAGTGACGATGTTCCTCCTCCTTGCAGAGGATGTCGAGATCAAGCCGCTGAACTACAGGTGGCTATCGCGAGCCACCTCCTTCCCGCGGCACATGGTGGAGGACTGCGTGCGAGACACCATACTCCTCTACTCTTGCCAACTGAGGAACGGGCAGCACCTCTCCTTCACCTTCAAGGACATTGGCGTTCTCTCCTGCCAAGACGGTGTGCTGTGCATGCGGTTTTATTACGACTGCGTCACAGGGCTGGAGAGCAAGGCCAGCCGCATGGCACTGCTTCGCACTGTAAGTGTCTCCGCTTTTGAGGGCGCCTCAGTGTCTTTGGGAAGCCTATGGAAGGGTGAGCAAGCCAATCGCCGTTGGCCAGCCTGGATGTGGCAGGGCAGTGACACGCCTTTCCCCGTGCTCACCCCCGCTGACTTCTGCCTCGGCAAAGAAAGTTTCTTCTGAGGTTCTGGGTCCTTGCCCTAGGAACAGCCTGGCGGTGTTATATTGCACAGCCTCGGGGTTTGCTCTGCAGCTTCTCCAGAGCAGAGCAAGGGCTAATGTTCACGGAGGAGGGTTTGGGAGAGGGCTCTTGAGAAGTGGCTTCCTTTTGGAGCAGGACACAGTGCCCGCTTCCTTTGGGAGCCAAGAGAAAACTGCCTTGGGAAGCTTCTAACAGCTCTGTGCCACTTTGCAGAGGCTGTGGGTGCCATGTGCAGCGGTCTCCGGTGGAGCGGCCACCGCTCGGAGGACGCAGGCTGCTCCTGACCGCACGTTCCCGAGGTGAGTGCGGTTCCTCTGCGGCCCTCGACCGACTGAGCGGGCGGCTTCCCAGCTCCTGCTCAGGAGCGCGCGTTGTTGGGGCTCGGCACTCGGCATTGAGTCAGGGATCAGTCCTGAAGCGACTGGTTTCTGGTGAACTAATGCTGCATTTGGGCTATGCGTGTATTCTCACGGCGTGGCCGGGCATTGTGATCGTGTTTCTCACGCCCAGCCTGCCGTCATTCCCATCAGAGAGAAGCAGCTGCGCACGGAGAGGACTTTCAGCTACATCTTCTGGTGTTGGGGGGAGATTGCAAAGAAAATCTCTGCATGGCCACAAAGGGAAAGGGGTGCCGTGCCTCGCACGACAGCCAGGAGGATTGGTGCTGGGCAGCTGCAGAGGGTAGGGGTCACCCTTCTTCAAACCCGTGTCATCACTCGCTTTCCAGCTTTCGGTTTGTTGTGATCAGCACCGCGGCGGCCGAGGCTCTCGCCAACCGGCACAAGAAGGCTGCAGAAGAGCAGAGGATCAGAAGAGGTATGGGAACGGGTCCCAGCTCTCCATCCCTTCCCCACGCTGGGTGACACAGCCCGGTTCAAACGCGCTCCCCTCGGGGCTGCTCTAAAGAGCTTCCTCCTTTCCCAGGCACAGCGGGGCATCCGGAGAAGCTGCTGCAGAGGCGGGCAAAGTTTTCCCTCCCCGTGCTGCCAAGCCAGAGTCCAGGCAGAAGGCAGCAAGACCTGGGGGAGAAGACTTCTGCCAGGTGAGACCTCGTTGGATGGGATGAAAGGGATCCTTGAGCCCAGGTAGGAGACACATCCCCTTTGGACACTCCAGCTGGAGGGACTCAGGAAGGTCCCCGACACGTGCCCCACGGTTTTCATGAGCTCGTTTGCCTCATCACAGGCCCCTTAGTGGGGACGATGGCAGACAGACTCCCCCATCCCACAGCAAACGGCCCCACCTCCCGCGCCTCTTCTTCCAGCCTGGGGAGCTCGGATCCCACGTGAAAATGGGAGACCAACCTGCCCCGGGCTCATGCCGACTCCTGCTGGTGTCTCTTTGCAGTGTGCTCCCCCCGTGTCCAGGCAGCCCCCCCAGGACGAAGGAGACCATCAGGCAGGAGCCTGCGCCTGCAGCCAGGCCCACCGCTGCCATCCCCTCCTCTGAGGGCTTCAGGAGAATGCTGCAGGTACGTGCTCTGCCTTGCTCTAACTGCCGTGCTGCTTGAGACTCGGCAGACGCCTCTGTGTGCAGAGAGCCATCCTGAAAGGGTCCCTCGGCCTCTTTTCATTGTCACCTGTCTGTCACCTCCTTCAGACCTTCTTGACGAAAAGGAAGGCGCTGCACACCCTCCCCGCCTGTTCTTGCCCCCTGGGTCATCACAAAACACTTGATTCTGGCCAGAGGCTACGGACAATGTGCAAGTCCTTTGGAGGTCGTTGACAGTGGAGGTCTTTGGTCCCTCAGCTGTGTCTGCCATGAGCTGAGGAGCCTGGCAGGACTCTGATCTGGGCAGGGGCAAAGCGCTGCCGACTGGGCGGCTGAGGCGAGGGGCACCAACGTGGCTCAGAGCCGGAGGAAGCCCCTGCAGGAGCAGAGACTAATCCTGCCTCTTGCTGCGTTTCCATCCTCTCCAGGAGGTCTGGCAGCTCTCTGCAGAGTGGGAGAAATCCAAGACCCGGTGCGAAGAGCAGCTGCAGCAAGCGAAGGCGGAATCGGCGGCGTGGGAAGCCTGGTCTGCAGGAGAGGACCAAAAGCCGCCCCAGGTACGGGCAGCGATTGACACCACTGAGAGCAGCAGCCACCCTCCCTGTCGGGGCACCCGGGGTGGCGGGTCTCAGGGGGTGGGAGCAGGACTGAGACCCAGCTGCAGGGCAGGGCTCTGCCTGCTCGTCCCCCTGCGGGAGAGATCGGCAGCAGGATGCGAGGGGCAGAAGCAGCCGTCGGCCCGTGATGGCGGACACGTGGTGCTGAGTCTCCCGGCGGCCAGGTCCTGCTGCAGGCTCCTTTTCAGAGGTGCTCTGGCAAAGGGCACCTCTGTTTGCCCTCTGGTTTGCTGAGAGCGTCTCCTCCTTGGCAGGCCCTCGGCACTGGAGGCACTTGGATTCCCCACCCTCCAGCCCAGCCCAGGAGAAAGGAGGCCAGGCAGGGCTGGAGGAAGGCTGGAAACCCTCTCCCAGCAGAGGAGATGGCGGCAGCAGCCCAGCTGCACAGACTCCATCCTGAGTAAGTGCGCGCCTGCTCCGACACAGCCTGGGGCAGTGGAGCAGCGGTGAACACTGGACACCAGCGGATATCCAGGTTCCCTGTCCCTGCATCCTGGGGTTGCACAGGACACCCTCTGATGTCTCCTAACCCGGGCGTGAGCCGGGTTACCCCCACAGCCAAGGCCCAAACTCACCCGCAGGGTGAAAGGGTGGGCGCATGGGGGACAGGGTGGGCGCAGGGGCTGGAGGCGGGGAGAGGCAGAAGGGTCTCCGGCAGAGGCTGAGGGATGACGTTTCCCTGTTGTTGCAGCCCCCTTTCCCCACGAGCCGCCCAGGTCCTCAGAAGGCTGGAGCCGCACCAGGCACGGAGGACCACGTACAAGCACGTCGCTGAGAACAGGAGGTGGCGTCAAGAGCAGCAGAGGCAGCTCCCCTGGTAACTATCTCCACAAAGGGACGGTGCTTCCCCCGGCTGCAGGGCCCTTGCCTCCACTGAGGGCAGCCCTGGGGGAAAGAGGGGATTTCTCTGGCAGCCCTCGTGAGCCAGAAGCAGGTTTTGGAGGCTGGCTTTGGGTTGGGCCTCCCTGACACCCAAGGGGACTGCCTGGGCACCCACAAGTGGCTTTCCATGGGGGACGTAAAAGTACTGGCTGAAGGCAGAGGGATCCCGCTGATGGCTGGCTCTCCCCTTTCTGAACCAGAGAGCACGCCCTTCCCTTGCAGAGTCCTGCCCCAACATACCTTGCCCCCAGGGGGGACACCTGACCAGCTGCACCTGGGACCTTCTCAGGGGCTTGGGCATCAGGGGCCTCTCCTGCTTCACAGACACCTTGAGGCTTCATGGCAAGCAGATCCCAACACAGGTGGCCCGAGCCACGCCTGCAGGACTTCTCTCCCTTCTCCCTGTGCACAGGATCACACGCTTTTCTTTCTTCCTCCCTAGCACTAGATGCTGGTACCGCAGCAGAGGGGAAGGTGCCGGGAGCGGTGGCCGTAGCAGTGGCTGTTAGCCGGGGCGCTGGAGCTTCTCAGCTGCTGAGACGCACCGACAAATACAAAATAAAGAGCTCTGGGGCTGTTCCCAGCCGGACTGACTGGCCTGTGCCTGGCGATGGATCGGTCTAAAGGGGTTATACACAGCCCAGGTGTGATCCCAGAACTGCTCCTCGGGGCAGGAGGGACTCGAGGCCACACATACCCCGCAGCGGGACCACGTGCAGCCCCACTCCTGCACACGCCGACACACAGGCAGCACGACCCAGGAGCCTCTCCCGCTCTTCCCGGGAAACCAGCAGAGCTGGTGCCTCCATGAAGCGCCTGCACGCTCCTGCACGCAGCGTGGAGAACCACCAGCAGGGCCAGAAGTCTGTGCGTGATTAGCGGGCTGGGACCACCGGGGGAGCGCAGAGGTGCGGTGGGTAGATGGCACGGCGGGAGGGCTGCAGTGCAGGGACGCGGGCTCCTCGGGAAGGGCTGTCTGGGAAGGCGAGGTGGTGGACTTGCCTCCTGCTCGGGGTGGGACAGGAGACAGCAGACAGGTTCAGGGTCAGCAGGCAGACCAAGGTGGGTGCCGTGTTAGCAGGTATCTGCTAGAGAGCTCCTGTTCAGGAGGGGGATGGAGAGGAGGCCTTCTTCAAACAAGTGAAGGAAGCCTCACGTTCACAGGCTCTGGTCCTCACTGGGGGACCTGAACCACCCGGATACCTGCTGGAAGGACAATCCAGCAGGGCTCAAGCAATCGAGGACATTTCTAGAGTGCATTTCCTGGCACGGGTGATGGAGGAATCAAGGAGGGGACGTGCTCTGCTGGAGACCTTGTACTGGTGAAGGAGGAAGAACTGGGTGGGGATTTGAAAGTCAGTGACCCCGAGACGGTGGAGTTGAGGATGTGGAAAGGAGGGAGAAAGGGCAAAGAGCAGCACCACAGCCCTGGCTTTCAGGACAGCAGACTGCAGCTTTTCAGAGATGTGTTTGGAAGATCTACCACTCCTAGACACGGCCCATCCCTCTTCAGAAAAGGCCTGGAGTCTTTTGGATCTTCCCGGTGCTTTGTGTACTCTTCCTCGCTGCCTCCAGAGCTCATGGTGAGCATTTCCTGGCCATAGCAGGGACTCTTCTCTATCTCTGAGGAAATTGTCATATTTTTATGATCCTTGAAACTGAAGGAGCCCCAGGGCCATTTCCACAGAGCTGCTGCCCAGCCACGCAGCCCCTGGCCTCTGTCCCTGCAGCCTGTCATTCCCCTGCTCAGGCCTCGGCTCTTTTGAGAAGATGTGTGCAAGAGCTGCTTGTTGCTTTCTCCAGTCATGATGGCCTTCCAAAATAGATCAGAGCAGCCCTGCTCTGACATCAGCCTGGTCTCTCAACTGCCTTGGATTCATCCCATCTGGTCCAATGGACTACCAAGGGTTGACCTTACCCATGTAGCCCCTGACTTGATCTGCATCCACTGCTGGATTTTGCGTGGGGTTCTGCCTCTTAGGTACATGGAACTGGGAGACCTTGCTGGTGAAGATGCGGGCCAAGAGTACCTCGTACCCATCTGATCAGGATGGGATCAGATCAGGCCACCTGATCAGGATGGGGAGACTGATGAGGCTTTCTACAGACAACTGAAGGTAGCCTCGCAAGCGCAGGCCCTGGTTCTCATGGGGGACTTCAATCACCCCGATATCTGCTGGGAAGACCACACAGCCAGGCATGCACAGTCCAGGAGGCTCCTCCAGTGCATTGATGACAACTTTTTGACACAGGTGGTACAGGAGCCAACAAGGAGAGGAGCACTCCTGGACCTGGTACTGACAAACACAGAGGGATTGGTGGAGGACATTAAGGTTGGGGGCACCCTAGGTTGTAGTGATCATGAAATGATTGAGTTCAGGATCATGGGTACTATCCACAAAACAACAACAAGAAGTAAAATTACAACCTTGGATTTCAGGAGGGCTAACTTCGACCTCTTTAAGAAACTGCTTGGAGAGATCCCGTGGGCTAGGGCTCTGGAAGGCAAAGGGGCTCAAGAAAGCTGGTTGATATTCAAAGACCACTTCCTCCAAGCTCAGGATCGGTGCATCCCTAAGAGAAAGAAATCGGCCAAGGGACGCAGGAGACCTGCATGGTTGAGCAGGGAGCTTCAGAAAAAGCTCAAGTGGAAGAAGGAAGTTTATAATAAGTGGAAGAAGGGACTGACCCCTTGGGAGGATTACAAGAATGCCACCAGAGCGTGCAGGGATGAAACAAGGAAAGCCAAGGCCGCCTTGGAATTAGACCTGGCTAGGGACATCAAGCAAAACAAAAAGAGCTTCTACAAGTATATTGGAAGCAAAAGGAAGACCAGGGAAGTTGTAGGCCCACTGCTGAATGAGGCAGGAGTCATGGTGACGGAGGATGTGGAGAAGGCAGAGTTACTGAATGCCTTCTTTGCTTCGGTCTTTTCTGCTCGGCCCAGCCCTCAGGAGTCCCAGGCATTGAATAAAGTAACAGGGAAAGAAGACGACTTCCCTTGGGTTGAGGAGGAGCGAGTGAGGGACCAATTAGATCATCTAGATATTCACAAGTCCATGGGCCCTGATGGGATGCACCCGAGAGTGCTGAGGGAGCTGGCGGAAGTCATTGCTGGGCCGCTCTCCATCATCTTTGAAAGGTCCTGGAGAACAGGCGAGGTGCCTGCGGACTGGAGGAAAGCCAATGTCACTCCAGTCTTCAAGAAAGGCAAGAAGGAGGAGCCGGGGAACTACAGGCCGGTCAGCCTCACCTCCATCCCTGGAAAGATGATGGAACAGCTCGTTCTGGGTGTCATCTCAAGGCGCGTGGAGGAAAGGAAAGCTATCAGAAGTACTCAGCATGGATTCACCAGGGGGAAATCATGTCTGACTAACCTGATAGCCTTCTACGATGGCATGACTAGATGGATAGATGAGGGGAGGGCGGTAGATGTGGTCTACCTTGACTTAAGCAAGGCGTTTGACACGGTCTCCCACAGCATCCTCATAGGGAAGCTTAGGAAGTGTGGGTTAGATGAATGGACAGTGGGGTGGATAGAAAACTGGTTGAAAGATAGAGCTCAGAGGGTTGTGATTAGGGGCACAGAGTCTAGTTGGAGACCAGTGACGAGTGGTGTTCCCCAGGGGTCAGTACTGGGTCCAGTCCTGTTCAACATATTCATCAATGACCTGGATGAGGGGATAGAGTGCACCCTCAGCAAGTTTGCTGATGACACCAAGCTGGGTGGGGTGGCTGACACACCGGAAGGCTGTGCCGCCATACAGAGAGACCTGGACAGGTTGGAGATGTGGGCAGAGAGAAACCTTATGAAGTTCAACAAGGGCAAGTGTAGGGTGCTGCACCTGGGGAGGAACAACCCCATGCACCAGTACAGGTTGGGTGCTGACCTGCTGGAGAGCAGCTCTGTGGAAAGAGACCTGGGAGTCCTGGTGGACAACAGGATGACCATGAGTCAGCAATGTGCCCTTGTGGCCAAGAAGGCCAATGGCATCCTGGGGTGCATCAAGAGGGGCATGGCCAGCAGGTCAAGGGAGGTCATCCTCCCCCTCTACTCTGCCTTGGTGAGACCGCACCTGGAGTACTGTGTCCAGTTCTGGGCTCCCCGGTTCAAGAGGGACAGGGAACTGCTGGAAAGGGTGCAGCGGAGGGCTACGAGGATGATTAGGGGACTGGAACACCTCTCTTATGAGGAAAGGCTGAGGGATTTGGGTCTCTTCAGTCTGGAAAAAAGACGACTGAGGGGTGACCTTATCAACGCTTATAAATACTTAAAGGGTGGGTGTCAGGAGGATGGGGCCAGGCTCTTTTCAGTGGTGCCCGGGGACAGGACAAGAGGCAATGGGCACAAACTTGAACATAGGAAGTTCCACCTAAACATGAGGAGGAACTTCTTTACCCTGAGGGTGGCAGAGCACTGGAACAGGCTGCCCAGAGAGGTGGTGGAGTCTCCATCTCTGGAGACATTCAAAACCCACCTGGACGTGTTCCTGTGTAACCTGCTCTAGGTGACCCTGCTCTGGCAGGGGGGTTGGACTAGATGATCTCCAGAGGTCCCTTCCAACCCTATGATTCTATGATTCTATGATTCTATGATTCTATGATCTACACCTACTCTTTGCAAATTCAGCCATGACCACACATTATCTTTCTTTCTTTAGCTGTTCCCAAAGGAGTAGCTGCTCATTGTTGTGCCCTTCAAATCCCTCGCACGTGTCAACTCTACGGGAGCTTTGGCTTTTCTAAAACCAACCATATTCCTCAAGTCCTCCTTTGTTTTCATCCTTGCAGCCTCCTTTTGAATGCTTCCTTTTTTCTATGGAGCTTCCCCATGAGTTTCTTCTTTCCCCCAGCTCTTCTTCTGATAGCTCTGCTTGCTGTCCTGACTATGGGTATGACCACACTCTGGTACTGGAAAGACACTGTCCTTGCAGACCACTGTACTGCAGACCCTCTGCTGCCCTTCTGTGCTGCTCGCATGGACTCCCCACAAAAAAGTCACAAGACTAGGCCAAAATCTGCTCCTCTGAGGTCTGGCATCTGCACTCTTCTATTCCCCTTCCCCTTGGGAGGTGAGACCCAACTATGTCATGCTCGCGACAGCCAGGGTTGACACTGGTTTTCACATCCATGTCCAGCTCTTCCTTCTTTGAGAGTAACAGCTGCAGATGAGTGTCACCTTTGTAGACCACTCTGGCAGCCATGCTAGAAAGGCCTGTATCTCAAGCTGTGCCTTGAGCAAGGCCCTCCAGAAACATCCAGAACTACTTGAATGCTGTTGTGGTCCCCTTCCACTGAATTCCAGTGTAATTAAACTCCGCAAGGGACTTTAATAGCATCACAGAATCATAGAATTGCTGAGGTTGGAAGGGACCTTTAAGATCATCAAGTCCAACCATTAACCTACCCTGAGAAAAACCACTTCTAAACCATGTCCCTAAGTAACACATTTACCCTTTTTTTAAACACCTCCAGGGGTGGTGAGTCCACCACCTCCCTGGGCAGCCTATTCCAATGTTTAATAACCCTTTCAGTCAAAATCTGTTTCCTAATATCCAATCTAAACCTCCCCTGACATAACTTGAACCCGTTTCCTCTTGTCCTATCACTTGTCACCAGGGAGAAGAGGTCAGGCCCATCTCTCTACAACCTCCTTTCAGGTAGTTGTAGAGGGTGATAAGGTCTCCCCTCAGCCTCCTCTTCTCCAGGCTAAACAACCCCAGCTCCCTCAGTCGTTCCTCATAAGGTTTGTGCTCCAGACCCCTCACCAGCTTTGTAGCCCTTCTCTGGACGCGCTCCAACACCTCAATGTCCGTCTTGTAGTGAGGGGCCCAAAACTGAAGGCAGTACTCGAGATGGGGCCTCACCAGTGCCCAGTACAGGGGGATGATCACTTCCCTAGTCCGGCTCACCACACTATTCCTGATACAGGCCAAGATGCTGTTGGCCTTCTTGGCCACCTGGGCACACTGCTGGCTCATATTCAGCCGGCTGTCAACCAACACCCCCAGGTCTTTTTCTGCTGGGCAGCTTTCCAGCCACTCCTCCCCAGGCCAGTAGCGCTGCATGGGGTTGTTGTGTCCCAAGTGCAGGACCCGGCACTTGGCCTTGTTGAACCTCACACCACTGGCCTCAGCCCATCGGTCCAGCCTGTCCAGATCCCTCTGCAGAGCCAACCTTCCCTCCAGCAGATCAACACGCCCGCCTAGTTTAGGGTCATCTGAGAACTTACTGAGGGTGCATTCAATCCCTTCATCCAGATCATTGATAAAGATATTAAAGAGAACCGGCCCCAGCACCGAGCCCTGGGGGACACCACTGGTGACCGGACACCAACTGGATTTCACTCCATTTACCACCACTCTCTGGGCACGGCCATCCAGCCAGTTTTTTACCCAGCGAAGAGTACACCTGTCCAGGCCATGAGCAGCCAGTTTCTCCAGGAGAATGCTGTGGGAAACAGTGTCAAAAGCTTTGCAAAAATCCAGGTAGATAACATCCACAGCTTTTCCCTCATCCACTAAGTGGGTCACCTTATCATAGAAGGAGATCAGGTTTGACAGGCATGACCTGCCTTTCACAAACCCATGCTGACTGGGCCTGATCACCTTGTTCTCCTGCATGTGCCGTGTAATGGCACTGAGGATGATCTGTTCCATGACTTTCCCAGGCACCGAGGTCACTGACTGGCCTGTATTTCCCTGGATCCTCCTTCCGGCCCTTCTTGTGGATGGGTGTCACATTTGCCAACCTCCAGTCAGCTGGAACCTCCCCGGTTGTCCAGGACTGCTCATAAATGATACCAAGTGGCCTGGCGAGCACTTCTGCCAGCTCCTTCAGTACCCTTGGGTGGATCCCATCCACCCCCAAAGGTTTGTGCACCTCCAGGTGCTGAAGCAGGTCCCTCACCATTTCCCTTTGGATTACAGGGGCTTCATTCTGCTCCCCATCCCTGTCTTCTAGCTCAGGGGTCTGGGTGCTCAGGGAACAACTGGTCCTACTGCTGAAGACTGAGGCAAAGACGGCATTAAGTACCTCAGCCTTTTCCTCATCCTTGGGCGCTATGTTACCGGACCCATCTACTAGAGGACAGAGATTATCCTTAGTCCTCATTTTATTGCTAATGTATTTATAGAAGCTTTTTTTGTTGTCCTTGACAACAGAAGCCAGTTTACTTCTAGCTGGGCTTTGACCCTCCTGATTTTTTCCCTACGTAGCTTCACTACCACATTGTAGTCCTCTTGAGTGGCCTGCCCTCCCTTCCAGAGGCCATAGATCCTCTTTTTTTCCCCTAAGTTGCAACACTAGCTCCCTGTTTAGCCAGGCCGCTCTTTTGCCCCGACGGCTTGTCTTCCGGCACATGGGGACAGCCTGCTCCTGCGCCTTTAAGACTTCCTTCTTGAAAAACATCCAGGCTGCCTGGGCTCCTTTGCCCTGGAGGACTGCCTCCCAGGGGACTTTGTCAACCAGGCTCCTGAAAAGCCCAAAGTCCGCCCTCCGGAAGTCCAAGGTAGCAGTTCTGCTGATCCCCCTCCTTGCTTCTCCCAGAATCGAAAACTCTATCATTTCATGGTCACTGTTCCCAAGACAGCCTCCAACCCTCACATCCCCCACAAGACCTTCCCTGCTTACAAACCACAGATCCAGCAGGGCACCTTCCCTAGTTGGCTCTCTCACCAGCTGTGTCAGGAAGTTATCCCCAGCGCATTCCAGGAACCTTCTAGACTCTTCCCTCCCTGCTGTATTGTATTCCCAGCAGATGTCCGGCAAATTGAAGTCCCCCACCAGGACAAGAGCTCGCGATCTCGAGACTTCTCCCAGCCGTTTATAGAATATTTCGTCTGCCTCCTCATCCTGGCTGGGCCGTCTATAACAGACTCCTACTACGATATCTGCCTTGTTAGCCCTGCCCCTGATTCTTACCCATAAACACTCAACCCCATTATCACCATCATTTAGTCCAAAGCATCCATAGCACTCCCTGACATACAGGGGCACACCCCCGCCTCGCCTTGCTTGCCTATCCTTCCTGAAGAGCCTATAGGCATCCATGGCAGCACTACAGCTACGTGAGTCACCCCACCACGTTTCTGTGATGGCGACTACGTCATAATTCTCCTGCTGTACAATGGCTTCCAGCTCCTCCTGTTTGTTGCCCATGCTACGTGCATTAGCGTATAAGCACTTCAGCTGGGCTATCGGTCCTTTCTCCTTTTCACTGGATGGAGGTGAAATTCTGCCACCCCCAGACTTATTCCTAAGGAGCCCGGTTACGCCCCCTGTCTTTTCCAAGTCAAGTGCCAGCATGCCGCTTTCAGGCTTTTTGTAGCAAGCTTGGATCTATCCCCATCCCCCTTCAAATCTAGTTTAAAGCTCTGTCAATGAGCCCCGCCAACTCCGGCCCTAAAACCCTTTTGCCCCTCTGAGACAGGCTTTTGCCGTCTCTTGCCAGCAGGTCTGGCGTCCTGAAAAGCAGCCCATAATCAAAGAACCCCAAGTCCTGCCGATGACACCAGTCTCTGAGCCAGGCATTGATCAGCTGGCATTTCCTGTTAATCTTCTCATCAATCTCCGCAACTGCTGGCATAGAAGCAAACACTACTTGTGCTCCTGATCCCCTCACCAGCCGTCCCAGGGCCCTCAAGTCTTTCTTCATTGCCCTCAGGCTTCTTCCTGAAATTTCATCATTGCCTACCTGAAAAATCCATAAAGGGTAGTAGTCAGTAGGCCTAACTAGGGTAGGGAGTTTCCTCTGGACATCCTTAACTTTGGCCCCAGGGAGACAGCAGACCTCCCTACAGACTGGGTCTGGTCGACATATGGGACCTTCCGCTCCCTTCAGAATCGAGTCCCCTACTACAAGGGCCCGTCTTTCTTTCCTAACCAAAGATGTTGTTATACGAGGCTTAATCCGTCTCGCCCGCAGTGACAACTCCAAGTTCAGCAAGCTGTTGTCCTTGTCATCCTCCGGTTCCCTTTGCAGAACATCGTCTCTGTTCTGCAAGGGCACCTGGGATGGTGTGGGGGTTACCTGGGAGGCACGCCTGCCACCCCGGGCGGGGACTCGTTGCACCGGCCCCTGTCCTCTGAATCTCCACATTCAGCTGTGCTGCTAGAGGGTGGGGAGTGCTCTCTATGTGGAGCTCTGTCTGCCTGAGGTGCTTCTTTCAGGGAAGGCCGGGTGCGACTCCAGGTATCTATCTCCTGCTCACACTCCCTTATACTTCTCCAACGACTTACCTCCTCACGGAGCTCCATCAGGAGGTGAAGGAGTTCCTCTCCCTGGGCACACCTCCCACAGGCCTGCTCACCGCTACCCTTCAACACCGGCGCAAGAGCAGGGCACACCCTGCAGCCTGACACCTGGGTGGCAGCATGTTCCCACGCAAGCTCCGTCTGAGTGGCCACATCGGAGCTGCTCGGTGCAGAGCTCAGGGATAGCATGGCCTTCTGCTGAGTTCTTACCATGACGTCCTGGTCAGGTCGAGAGGCTTCCAGTAACTTACTGTTCAAGGAGCTTCGTCCTATACGACTGCTCTCGCCGGGGTGACACCACGGGCCGGCCGCTGCGATCCGGGACAGTCCGTTTAGAACTGCCGCGTGAGTCGTTGTCTCCGTCCCTGCCGCGTCAGCAGCCCGCCCCTGAGCTGCCGGTTCCGCCATGAGGCAGCCGCTTTTCCCAGCCACGAAAGCCCTCAAAAGAGCCTTTTTGCCGGCCTTACCCGCCACGATCCCCTTCCCCAGTGACGCCTTACCTGCACTGGAGCTGGTCTCCTCGGCGACTCATAACCTTCTTTTTAGACCCAGTCTTTTCCTTCCTATTAGTGCTGGTGTCCCATGTGTGCATCAGAAGTTCCACCCTGGGAAAGCTCTCCTGCCCAGGTGAAGACTTTCTCCAGCTGCTCCTCTCACCGTGCTTGGGTGGGAAGCGGTCTGAACAATAATGTTAAAATGTCATCTCTGGTACAAAGTCCTCCTGGCAGCCAATTACTAATGGCGTCCCTCATTGACTAACCCTTGACCACCACTGTGGAATGTTTGTATCATCTCTCTCTACAGTGCGAGAAATTCACTTTCAGCTCATTTGTGGATGATGCCAAGTTGTGGGGAGCCCCTGAGGAATCTCACCCAGTTAGCACTGTTGGTAGCAGGAGAGTTGGGAAGGATGACTGGTGGGTTATGCATGGCTGGCCATCAGGTGCCCACCAAGCCATGGGAGGTCCTCACTCCTCCTCCTCAGCATGAATAACTGAGAAAAGACAGTGAAAATACCCATGAGTAAAGATAAAGGTAACTTAACAGAGGGGGAGAGTGTTTGTGGGGAAAAGGATAAAAAAAAAAATAAAGTGAAAAGCAAAGGCCACAGGCAGAAGCAAAGCAAAACCAGATGAGATTGTTTCCTCTAGTTCCTGTCAGCAGACAATATCAGCTACCTCCTGGGAGGCAACGATCCTATACATATAGCAGTCTCTTTGGAAAACAAATGTCTTAATAATGAATGTCACCCCCTTCCCTCTCTTTTCTCTCAGTTTTTCTTGCTGAGCATGATGTCATATGGCAAGGAATATCCCTTTGGTCAGTTCAGGTAAGCCGTCCCATCTGTGGTCCATCCCAACCACTTGCCCACCCCGAGTGTACTACCTTTAGAGGGGGTTGGAGAGACAGCCTTCACGCGGTGCAAACACTGCTCAGCAATAGCCAAAACATCGGTGCGGAATCAACACTGTTCAGGCACGAGTAGAATGCACAGCAGGGTATGGGCTGCTATGGGGAAAGTTCACTCCATCCCCGCCAGACCCAGTAGCTGTGGGTCTGTGTAGGACAACCTGCGGTGAAGATGGCAAAGGGCACTGGCAAGGCTGGAAGTCACCAAGAGAACGCAAGTTTTGGTCCCCTGGGGCACAGCAGTGGTCTCTGCCACCAAGGCCTGTGAGGAGACTTGTTGTCCTAAGGCACTGGGGGGGCCACCTCATGGCCTCCTTGCACACCCCCAGCAAGGCTGGGCACTGTCCCACCGGTGTCCTTCACTCAGCATCACACCCCTCACCTCCCTTTGCCCCAGGAAGAGCCCTGAGCCATGCAGGAGGGACGGGATCTGCCTTGCCAGGGCATGGAAGAGGTGACAGCAGCATTCTCTGACTGATATGGATCCAGGGTCTCTCCTAAGGAGATCTGGGCTGGTGGCAGAAGCTGTCCCTTGAGGTCCGACACAGGATGGCCAACCTTGCTCCTCACCTCCCCAACCCCACCATGGCTCTCATCGGCCACCTGGGACTTGCATCCCTTTTCCTTCCATCACACTTCTCCACCGCAGTCTGCAGCTGGATGTTCCAGCTCCTTTGCACCAGCTCCCACCTGCTTTCCTCAGAGACCTGCTGCACACAGGCAAACAGGGATTGTCTTGTTTTTGAACAAACAAAAGTAAATGATCAGATTCACCATTAAAATAAACCACTCCTCAACTGTGTGCCAAGTACAATCTGCCACCAATGAGGTTCACCTTCCACAAGGCATAACCATGCAAGAAATATTTTAGAGAGATGAAAAATTATCAAATCAGCAAAACTAAAGAATGTGCAGAATGAGACAGACTGTTGAGAGACAGGCAAGCTTTTAACTCCACGAATCTCAAAGTATCAACTGGACTGTTGAGAGGTGTCTGAATGATGAAAGAGGAAGGGGAAGGGAAATCTAGAGAGCAATGGCAAGTGCTTCTGCGCAGACACGCTGCTGGAAAGGTGACTGCAGACAGGGTCAGTTTAGTTGGGAGAGGTGGGAATACGTGAAAGATGAGGGAGATTAAATGCACAGCCTGATCCAGAGAGTACTGACACTGCAAACAGAGTGGAAGGTCAATAGCTCTCCTCTTGATATTCATGCACACCCTGAAAACTCATTTTGATCTTGTGGGAAAACACTGATAGTTTTTAAAGTTTTCAATGTTTTCAGCTGATGATGTCATGCTCATAATTTTTAACATTTGTTTCTCAGGTTTTCAAGCAGACCTCCGCTGTCTGCCCATCAGTATCCGGTGGTACTTCCCGAGGATCCAGCGTCTCTCAGGTGCATGCCTGGGACTGGCCTCTGCCAGCTTCAGCCCTGAAGTGGCCAGGCAGGTGGACTGAATGAACACTGAAGGCTCCTTCCAATTTAAATATTCTCCTTCCTCTCCTCTCCTCTCCTCTCCTCTCCTCTCCTCTCCTCTCCTCTCTTTTCCCCAGTTGTCAGGGAGTTTCTTTGATCACTGGAGAGGGGTAGAGGTAGGAAAAGCTAACATGCTTGGGCTGTTTCTTGTGAGGTCACCTCATGACAGCAAGGTGATTGGTCAGGAGAAGGCAGACATCATGAGGTCATCAAGGACATCAGATGGGAAGGCTGCAGACAGATGACTGGGGCCCTGGTGAGGCCCTGCTCTGGGCTGAAGCCACCAGCACATGCCATGGGAACCTATGGGTTGTGGCATGAGAAATGTGACAGAGAACAGCGTGAGAAGGGACCAGCAGTATGGGCAGCTGCCTGTGTCCGTATCACAGGGTCCGTATGGCCTGGATCTCACAGGCGGCTGCAGATGTGAGAAGTGGCCAAACTGCACAGAGGGGAAGCACTGGGGATCTCCTGGGCAGTCAAGTCTTGCAAGGGAAGTGCCTAGGGAAGCCATCAGTGATGCCACTGAAGTCCCAGAGGACCTAGGCAATGGTATCAAGTGTAGTGTAGTGTAGTAGTATCCAAACTATCAAATTGTGTACAAATGGGTAAAACCTGAGACTATTAGGCAAAAAGTAATTGGTGTGGGTTACGAATTGGGGAGGAGACTGGGGCAGGGAAAGGGAGGGATCAAGGTCGATTGTGGAGAAGAAGCCTATGGAAGATGTGGAGGAGGGGGATTCAAGGTGCCAGCTGCCCATGGGGAGGTGGCTGGTCAGTGCTGGTCTGGCCAAACCCCACGCCTCATCACCGTGGTCAGTCCTGCAGTACTGGTTTCAGTTGGGGTGGAGTTAATTATCTGCCTAGTAACTTGTATGGGGCTGTGTTTTAGACTTGTGATGAAAACAGTGTTGGTAACACACCAATGTTTCAGTCATTGCTGAGCCGTGCTTGCACAGCACCAAGGCCTTTTCTGCTCCTCACCCCACCCCACCAGCGACTAGGCTGGGGGTGCACAAGGAGTTGAGAGGGGACACAGCCAGGGCAGCTGAGCCCAACTGACCAAAGGGATATTCCATACCACAGGGCATCGCGCTCAGCAAGAAAATCTGTGGGAAGAAGGAGGAAAGGAGTAGCGTTCGGAGTCATGGGATTTGTCTTCCCAAGTCATCGTTATGCGTGATGGAGCCCTGCTTTCCTGGAAAGTGCTAAATATCTGCCTGCCAATGGGAAACAGGGGATGAATTCCTTATTTTCCTTTGCTTGCACACACAGCATTTGCTTTCCCTGTCAAACTGTCTTTATCTCAACCCATGAGTTGTCTCACTTTTACCTTTCTGATCCTCTCCCTCATTGTCCTGTGAGCGGGTGACTGTGTGGTGCTTAGCTGCTGACCGGGGTTAAACCACGACATTTACTCAACTCTGCTCCTGGCTATTTGCTGTGTGAGTGGGCTCACTCTTGTTTGTGTGGTTTTGGCATGAATGTATGTACATGCTTTGCTGGGGTGGGATGGCAAGGACGAGGAGGAGGACACGGGGCAATGGAGAGACCCAGGGCCGGGAATGTAGGGACCACTCATGCAACCTTCACATCAGATCAGCCACAGAGTGGGAAAAGGATGGGGCCAGTTGTGTTGCTCATGGTCGTGTAAGTGCTGCTGTTGGTGGGTCGCTGTAAAGGTGCTGGTGCCCTTTGGAGTTGGTCTGTGTCGGGTTGCCTGTGTCCATCTTGTTTCCTTGCAGATACCTGGACTTAATGCTTTCCCTTTGGGTGACTCCACTTTGGGCGATCGCTCGCTTTGTGAGGCTCCAGTCACTGACCACCCCAGGTGCACACAGTCCGTGCCTATCTCGCAGGCTCTCCAGGCACCTCCAGATCCTTCTCCTGGAGTACGTCCTCTGCCCTGTCGCACGCTGGGACACTGCACTGTGACAGTATCTCAGTGACCATTCACCATCTCCACCGTCAATAGGCAACAACAGATGAGTCCTAAGTCCAACCCTTATTCCCTAACAGCTTCCAATATGACAACGAGCTTTTTACTCGGGCCCTTTTGGGGGAAAACATCAGGGCCTGTTCCTGATATCAGCTTTGGAAGAACAGCCAAAACTTGAGGAACTGCACAGGGAAGATGTCACAGTACTAGAGAGACGTTACAGAAGTGGCAGCTCTTAAATTGTGTTAGAAAAACATTTATACAGGTTTCAGGCGATAGAGAGAGATGGGTTCATGTCTCAGGAGAGTGAGCTAAATACAAACAATTATTTAAAAATGTAATAACCATAAACAACACTACAGGAAATGCTAGAAAGAAAAAACAATAAAGAGTGTACAGGCCTGCACTGGGATACCATAGATGTCATTTGTGGACAGTGATGGAAAATTTATCAACATTGACAAACATCGAATAAATGACTTTCCTAATGGACTCCTTGAGCTCCTGGTTCCTCATGCTGTAGATGAGGGGGTTCACTGCTGGAGGAACCACTGAGTACAGCACTGCCACCACCAGATCGAGAACTGGGGAGGAGATGGAGGGGGGCTTCAGGTGAGAAAATAAGCCAGTGCTGATAAAGATGGAGACCACGGCCAGGTGAGGGAGGCACATGGAGAAGGCTTTGTGCCGTCCCTGCTGAGAGGGGATCCTCAGCACGGCCCTGAAGATCTGCACATAGGACAGCACGATGAAAATAAAACATCCAAAAACTAGCAAAGCACTTAATATAAGAAGGCCAAGTTCCCTCAGGTAGGAGTGTGAGCAGGAGAGCTTGAGGATCTGGGGGATCTCACAGAAGAACTGGTCCACAGCATTGCCCTGGCAGAGGGGCAGGGAAAATGTACTGGCCGTGTGCAGCAGAGCATTGAGAAACCCACTGCCCCAGGCAGCTGCTGCCATGTGGACACAAGCTCTGCTGCCCATCAGGGTCCCGTAGTGCAGGGGTTTGCAGATGGCAACGTAGCGGTCATAGGACATGACAGTGAGAAGGGCACACTCTGCGGCAAGGAAGAAGACAAACAGAAAAAGCTGGGCAGCACATCCTGTGTAGGAGATGGCCCTGTTGTCCCACAGGGAATTGACCATGGCTTTGGGGACAGTGGTGGAGATGCAGCCAAGGTCGAGGAAGGCGAGGTTGAGGAGGAAGAAGTACATGGGGGTGTGAAGGCGGTGGTCACAGGCGATGGCGGTGATGATGAGGCCGTTGGCCAGGAGGGCAGCCAGGTAGATGCCCAGGAAGAGCCCGAAGTGCAAGAGCTGCAGCTCCCGTGTGTCTGCGAATGCCAGGAGGAGGAACTGGCTGATGGAGCTGCCGTTGGACATTTGTTCCGCTCTGGGCATGGGGGACTGTTGAAAGAGGGAAAGACCTTGGCAAGTTAAGGCAGACTTCTTTGACCCCATCTCATTCTGTTTCCAAAAAAGATCTCCACAAAAGGACTTCTCTTCCTTTGGAATAATTTCATTCAGCTCCTTTTTGTGAGATCAAGTTTGTGCTGCTGAGGGCACTTTCTTTGCAGGGGCAGAAGTCCTTCTCTTTCCCACTGCCTTTAGCCTGAACACTGCTGAGCCCTGAGGGACAAAAGGGCTCTCTGTGCCCCAGTGCAGAGTCAGGAGAGCTGCTCTGCACGCCAGTGACCTGCTGGGCACCATCCAGGTGTCCTGTCCTTACACCTCTCGGACAATAGTCTCCCTGACAATGTACTTGAAGATGAAAATGGCCTTTTGTGGGTGTTAAAGTGTCCAGTTTCAAAGTCGGTTTCTCCCATCTGGTTTCTCTGTCCCTGTGCCGCCGAGCAGAGAGGAATGCAGCCAGGTGGAGTGGCTCTCTGCTGCCTGGAGCTGCCCCTGCCAGGAGCTGCTTCTCTGTGCCCACGTCTCCTCCCTCTCCCTGCTCCCACAGCCCATCCCACCCGCTGAGGGCTCAGCTCTGCCCTGCAGACCCCTCCTGGCAGCAGGGCACTGCCCAGGGCCATCTCCCTCTTTGTGGCTCCTCAGGAGGAGATGAGAGAAAGCCTGATGCTGGAAGCAAAGGTGCTGCTGGTGCTGTGTGTAGGGAGAGGAGGGGGTGAAGGTGCTTTGTGAGCTTTCTGGCAGATCTGCTGATCCCTCAGTGTAATGGTTCTGCAGTCTCAGTGACTTACTGAAACTTGACAGCTGCTTTCCCTTTCTCCTCTAGAACAACCTGAGAGCACAGACCCTGGAAAGGTCTTCATCTTTCAGGTAGCCCTTGCTTTGACCTTTCTGTTGAAATGCTGCCTCTGCTGATGTCCTGGGAGTGATCTGGAGCTGTCAGCCGCCCTGATCCATATGGCACTCCCTTGAACGCAGTAGGACCCTGGTCTGACAGTGATCGTTCCTTCCAACTACAGCCTCTCCACACAGAAGCTCCATGTAGAGCTTCCTGGGCAGGCTGAGAGCTGACCCTGGCAGGTGGCAGAGTCCCTGCCCCGGCACAAAGGCCCCTGGGGTGCAGGGACCCTGCTCTCAAGGACAGCCCTGGGCACCCCTGCCTGCACACCCACCTGTCTTCAAAACCCTGCCACAGTCCCTCGCAGAAGGCAGCCCTCCTTCATTGTCGCTGCCATGGTGCAGCAGGGCAGCCCTGCTCTGAAGCACGTCCTCCTTCTCCACACCAGAGAAGCCAGGAGAGCCATCCTGACAGCTCCTCTCAGCCAGCCCTAGAACATCCCTCCAGGAGACTCCCCTGCCTTGCCCTACAGCCAGAGACTGACTGTGTCAACAGGGCTGAAGATTTCCCCAAGAACAAGCTCAGAACTCTCCTCCCACCCCAGACTAACCCCTCTGGTGGGTTTGATGCCAAGTCCATGAACCTCAGACGCTGAGAGGAAGTTGAAGAAACCTCTCAAGGAGTCAAAGTCAGGTTCAACCTCCAAAGTTTCTTGTAGTGTTTAGGGGTCGCACTGAGGGACACCACTCAGAAATTATCAACAGGGTCAGGTTAGAGCAGTAACCTGGAGGCCGTGATGACAGGTCAGAGAAAGCAAGGTGAAGGTGGCTCTGATGCTGAGTAAACCTGGATGTGTTTCATTAGCGCAAAGGGCCAAGCCCTGACCCCATCACCCAAAGGGCCAAGGCCTGACCCCCAGCCCCCAGGAAGGGAGATCCTGTCCCTCACTCATTCCTCAGGGCCCTTCCAGGGACACTGTGATGTGGGGATGTGCAATGCCAAGGACAGGGCTATGGTACGACACCAGCCAGGCTCCTGAGTATGGACAAGGAGGCAATGAGACCCCAGTGCTGGAAGGACTGGTTGTCTCCTCATAGGCATCAGTGGCAGAGACAACAGCCCAAGACATGAAGAGGTTGGCTCTGTCAGGGGCCTTTCAGCTTTGCCACATCCCTCTGTCTTCTCCACCACAGGCTGTCCTACGGTGTCCCATCACCTCTGCCTCTTTCCCTGCAGGCTGTAGTCATCCACCCAGCTGCCCCACCTTGCTCTCACCTTCCTTTGCATCGAAAAGGATGGCCTCCAAACCCCATCTTGGGAGATCTCTGGGCTCTCGCTACGCTGTTTGCAGATGAAAACATAGTGGTCATAGGCCAAGAAAGATGGAGGGAGACTTTTTACCGAGGCCTGTAACAGCAGAACAAGGGACAATGGCTTACACTGAATTATGGTAGATTTAGATTGGACATAAGGAAGAAATGCTTTGTGATGAGTGTGTTGAGACCCTGGAACAGGCTGCCCAGAGCCGTTGTTCCCCACTCCTGGGAGTATCTGAGTTCAGGAGCTTTGAGCAACCTGAACTAGTGGGAGGTGTCCCTGCTCATGGAAGAGGGTTGGACTAGATGACCTTTTAGATCCCTTCCAACCCAAACCATTCTATGATTCTTTGATTCTAATATCCCCCACTCCTCCTGCACAAGGCTGCAATTACCTACATACACCATGTAGGCATTTTCATCTGACCTTGTCTCCAGCCCTTCCATAAAAAAGAAAGGATTGCCATTTGTAGGACGTGAGCTGCCATGCTTTCAGAGGAGCAATTCAGAACTCAAAAGATGGGAAAAGAGAGAGGAAAGAGGATGAAACGAGATGGTCATGTGCAAACAGGTTGCTGGTCAGGACAGCTCCCTGGCTGTGCCCTACAACTGATCACCACAGCCTGTCCTGTTTTCTTAATACCTCCTTTTCCAAGAGATTTGTGGGGAGAGGGAGCTCTCTGGTCTCTCTGCACAGATGGACCTTCAAGTGCCAGACACTGGAGTGAGAAGCACAAGTCATCAGACCTTTTGTACTTTGGGGGGCCAGCAACTGGTGAGACTGGTGCATATGCATATAACATTGGTGTGTATGGCAGTGGTTTACCCACAAGCAAACACCAAACCAGAGAGACCAGAGAATAGAATACACCTTCGAGCAAGTTGTTTTTCAGGGCCTAAGTCTGGACTGGACACTAGAGGGACCACAACATCTGCAAGTTGGGTACTGGAAGAAAAAGGTAGCCCAGACCACCTGCTAGAGAAACTGGGGGGTCACAGTATCATAGAATTGTCTAGGTTGGAAGGGACCTTTCAGATCAGCAAGTCCAACCATCAACCTAACACTGACAGAAACCATCACTGAACCATGTCGCTAAGCACTACATCGACCCATCTAATTGGAAATACCTCCTGGGATGGGGATTCCACCACTTCCCTGGGCAGCCTGTTCCAATATTTGGTAACCCTTTCAGTGCTTCCTAATTTCCTAATATCCAGTCTAAGCATCCTGTGGCGCAACTTGAGGCTGTTTCCTCTTGTCCTATCACTTGATAGTTGGGAGAAGAGACCGACCCCCACCTCTCTACACTCTCCTTTCAGGGAGTTGCAGAGAGCAAGAAGGTCTCCCCTCAGCCTCCTTTTCTCCACGCTGAACACCCCCATTTCCCTCAGACGCTCCTCACAAGATTTCTGCTGCAGACCCCTCACCAGCTCCCTTGCCCTTCTCTGGACCCGCTCCAGCCCCACAATGTCTTTCCTGTAGTGAGGGGCCTAAAACTGGACACAGAACTCCAGGTGGGACCTCACCAGGGCCCAGCACAGGGGGACGATCACTTCCATGGTCCAACTCATCACACTGTTCCTGATAAAGGCCAGGATGCTGTTGGCCTTCTTGGCCACCTGGGCACACTGCTGGCTCGTAGTCAGCCGGCTGTTGACCAACACCCCCAGGTCCTTTTTTGCTGGGCAGTTTTCAAGCCACTCCTCCCCAGGCCTGTAGTGCTGCATGGCGTTGTTCTGACCTTAGTAGAGGACCTGGCGCTTGGCCTTGTTGAACCTCATACCATTGGCCTCGACCCATCGGTCCATAAGCCTGTGCAGATCCCTCTGCAGAGCCAACCTACCCTCAAGCAGGTCGACACTCCCTCCCAACTTGGTGTCGTCTACGAACTTACTGAGGGTTCACTCGTTCCATTCATCCAGACAATTGATAAAGACATTAAAGAGAATGGGCCCCAGCACCGAGCCCTGGGGAACACCACTTGTGACCGGCTGCCAACTGGATGGAACTCCACTCACCACCACTCTTTCGGGCCCGCCTTCCAGCCGTTTTTTCACCTCGTGAATTGTTCCCCCGTCCAAGCCATGAGCAGCCAGTTTCTCCAGGAGAATACTGTGGGAAACAGTATTTCCCACATTTGAGCCCAAACAATTTCAATTCGCACTACCTCCCTCTCGCCTCTGACACTGGGTATTGTGTGACACAACTGTCCTGGCTCTCCAGGCACGATGGGCAACAGTTTGATGCCTCAGCCGGAGCTTTTCCTCTTGCTGGAAATGGGAGTGCAGCAGGGTCAAGCCAAGAGGCCCAAGAAACCCAGCTTCCCACAGGGACAACTGATGAAAACATCCCATAGGCTGTGGGACTTTCTCTTCACTGACAGAGAATTTGTCAGTTCAGAATATACAGATGTGCCCATTTTTCCTCCCTTTTTCTAACTTGGCTTTTCTGGATTTAAACTTTTACACCTCTTTGAAACTGTTTGAAAAACTAGCTCAGCGTGTCTTTGGTGCTTCTCTCTAACCCAAACGAATACGCAGCACTAAAGTGGGTTTCCCTCCATGGAGCAGCTTTGCACAATGTCTGCTCCAAGAGGGGAAATATCTCAGACTGCAGCTGGAAATGGGTGAAGGTGTGGAGGAAAAATGTGTTGCTTCTGACACTATTTGATATGCATACAATACAAAAAGGCAGGGAAGGCTAACCACCATGAAAGAAACAGGAAAACTGCCCATCAATGAAGCTCTGCAGAAGGAGGATGGAGCCGTACATAACATGAGGTGATATCATTGGGATCAGCACCTCGAGAAGACTTCTGTAGGGAAGACTTTCACCTGCTCTAGGTGACCCTGCTCTGGCAGGGGGGTTGGACTAGACGATCTCCTGAGGGAGAAGGGATTCCAACCCTTATCATTCGGTGATTCTGTGACTTTGCAAATTCCTCAGAAAGAGGACAGTGCTGTAACCCAGCTGCAGCACTGTGTTAATGCAGAACTGGCTATTGAAAATCCAGTATTTCATTCACTTGGGCTCTTGGCTTTGGCATCTTTTCACTTTGACTCCACTCCTGACACCTCTCTCATGAACCCCATAAGAATGGAAGACTAAAGGAGAATTAGGCTCAGAGCTGGCTCCTTAGGGCGTCTGGCGTGTTAATGAGCCCTCTGGTGCTGAGTTCCTGCACTGCAGATCCTGAAAGACTGAGCAAGCCCCCGGAGAAGTAAAAGCCAGAAGCAAACCTCCAGGTTTCTGGGGGTGTTAGCAGGCCCTGCTGATCTCTGCCTCTGAAGAGACCGAGGAGGGAATGAGCAGACAAAGTTCCTGTCCCTGGGGGCTGCTGAAGCAGGAAAGGATGTCAGAGACACTTGCTACAGGAGGAAATTTAAACGTGGACGTCATTGCGAAAGCCCTTGATTTGCTTCCCCAAGCAGGATGGCCAAGGCCTGACCCCCATCCTTTGGGGAGGGAGCTCCTTTCCCTCTTGGAATACTCAGGGCTCTGTGTAACGTGTGAGTGTGTGAAGCCGGGTACTGGTCAGCAGGAGGACCCTTTGCAGGCTCTGTGGTGGGTGGGTGAGGAGGCAACGAGGTGCTGGAGCTTTAAGGAGCGAGTGCCTTCTCATGGGTCTCGGTGGAAGAGGCAGAAGCCTACTCAGGTCTGTTGGGGTGTCAAGGCCCAAAGCCATGCCCACCGCAGCTAAGCTGTCCCATGCCTGTGCCGGCTTCATTAGCTCCAAAAAAAGCTGTGGATTTATGAGGATTTGCCAATTCATGAGGGTGTCCCCTCCCAACCTATTTGGTTTCTTCCAAAAGTGTTGTCAATGCTCATTTATCCCCCAAGATTTGCAAGCCCCAGACATGCTAGAATCCTCTATTTAGCTCCACAACCCAGCGCTGAAGTGCGTATCCTCCTCATTCTGCTGCCTCAGAGTGAAAATTCAACCTCGGACATTTCAGCATGACACCCCTTGCTATTTCAGGTCCTTCTCCGGCCTTTCACACGCTCATTGCTATGCACACACTGCTCTTTCCCTGCATGCCCATGTCTCTCACAAACCCTTCCTCTTCCCCTGCCGAGATGGGACTTCAAGAGGTTGGTGCATCCTCCACACCCATGGTCTGAGCTCACAGTCGTCTCAGGGAACCTGTGTCCGACTGCGGCCAGTGTTGTCCTGCCAGCTCAGGGTCTGAGTTCCATTTGAGCCCAAACCATTCCAGTTCCCGCTGCCTCCCTCTTCCCTCTGACACTGGCTACTGTGTGACACAACTGCTGTACAACTCCAGGCAGGATGGGCCAAAGAGTTTAATTAGCAAATTGGGACCTTTCCCCTTGCTGGAAATGTGAACTTGGCTCTCAATATCTATGTATTGAACTGCTTTGCCACTTTGAAACCACCTCTCTGAAAAACTAGCCCAGCGTGGTTTTCTCTAGGTTTGTTTTTGTTCGTTTTAACACAAATGAACATGCAGCACTGAAGTGACATTCCATAACATGGAAAGTGGCTTCCATAGGATTTTGCACAATGTCTGCTGCAAGAGGGGAGATGTCTCAGACTGCAACTGGAAATGGGTGAAGTTGTGAGGAGATAAATGCGTTACATCAGACAATAATTGGTATGAATACAGTAAAAAAATGTAGCGAAGGTGAATAAGCAGGAAAAAAAGGAAACCTGCCCAGTCACTGGAGCTCTGCAGAAGGGTGCTGGAGCTGTACGTAACATGAGGTGATACAAGCGGGATCATGACCTAGAGAGGATTTTTAGGCCAGGCTGTGCGAGAGAGTACCCTGACTTCACCCAGATAAACAAGAGGCTCCACAGCGTGCTGAAGCGCTGGGAAGAAAGGTCTTGGGGTAAAAGCATGAGAAACAATGGGAGAGGTTTGGGTGGCAGAGATTTGAAGTAGTCCTTTCCAGGTCTGAGAAGGCTGAGTTTCAGAGACAAGGGAAAACAGAGAAGCTCTCAAGCATGTTTTGGAATTCATGGCACTATCACTAAGAACAGAAAGAGGACAGTGCTGCAAGGGAACTCTTATTCTTCATGATGATGAACTAAAGTTCTTTTATTTCCTTCCCGACAGTTACTGTTACTTGTCAGAGTGGGTGTCATTTTCAGTAGTTAGCCTCTGGCATGAAGTTCTTCGAACAGTGGTTTTGCTCTCACTGCTATCTCTTTGTCATCATTTAAAGATGACACCTTGTAGACAGAATTGCCCTGAATTCATGCCCGCTTCGTATATTTTCTCCCTGGTTCCAGTAAGAGGTGGAGGGGGGGATAGGCTTTAGGCTTCTTCACAGCCTAAAGCACCGCATGGGTAAGGAGCCTGGCCGGGAAATGTAAAGAGTAATCAAAGGTAGGACGAGTTACCTACTGAGCACAGGACAATGCCAGCCTGAATTGTCCCATGAGCTTCTACTGTAGAAAGCCTCACCTGTACCTGACTCTCTTCTCCTGGGGCACACTGCAAGGCACAGGCTCATGGAAGGGCTTTTGGGAAAGGGGTTGGTGGGGGAGCCTCTGGTCCAGCCTCTCACCCAAAGGTAGGGTTGTCAATCCCAGGGTCAGGTTGGGTGACATTCTGGGGAGCTGAAAACCTCCAAAGATGGAGATAACAGAGAGTTGATGGGTGTCCTGCTGCAGGGTAACATCCGCCTACTCCGTTTTTCCTAATATTCGGTATAAAGCTCCATGAAGGATGCTTGCCGCTGTTGCCTCTGCCAAACATCTGCCACAGCAGGAGAGTTTGCCTCCACCTTCATCTCTCCAGGAAGACGTCACCTGCTCTTAGGCTGCCCTGTGCCTCCCCTTCAGCAGACTAAAGAGGACCAGTTGTCTCAGCCTCTCCACACAGCTCATGTGCTTAGGGACCCTAACCCCATCCCGACAGACTTCCTCTGGACTTTCTCCAGTTTCTCCGTCCTCCTTTCACAATGGGATCCATCTATGGCATCCACCATAACTCCCACACCCTTCTGCCCAAGACACTCCTCAGCCAGTCGTGTCACAGCCTGTCCCAGTGCACCGCCTTTGTTCTGCCCCCAGTGCACACCTTGCCCCCTTTGCCTTATGAAACTTCAGGAGGTTTCATTTGGCCAAGTCCCCAGGTGTGTCAAGGTCCCTCTGGACTCAAAGTCCAAATGGTCAACATTGCAGGTTTTGTGGACAGTGCCTCAAACCAGATAAGAATATGGGGAATTGCAGGATCCCACAGGTAATGAAAGAGAATGATTTGCCTAATGGAGTTGGCACCTGAGTTTGAAAATCAGCACACCAACCACCTCAGATATACCCCAAGGTTGTAAGAAAAAAGAAAAACATGGCCAAGGGGGAACGGATGAACAAGGAAGTCGTTCATTTTGGAGGGGATTTAGAGAAAAAAGAGAAGCAATTGTGGTTTCAAGGAATGAAAAGGATGTGGCCAGGGCTGTCTGGGGGCACCTGTGAAGCACCCTGGCACCTGATGTGAATGACTTCTGTGGTCAGAGACAACCTGAGAGCTTTTCCTAATTTGAAAAAATGAAGGGGAAGAAAGGACAGTCATATTTAGGCTGGATGGGACGTCGGGAGGTGTCTCGAGCAGCCTCCTGCAGGGCCAGACCAGTTACTGAGGGCTTTCTCCAAACACATCCTGGTCACTTGCTAGAAGAGATCCAGTGACATAAACCAAAGAAGTAACCTGGATGTGGTGTAAAAAGTCCTGAGCAGAAGGGGATTGTCACTTCCACTGTCTGTGCTCCTGCTCATACAGCCCGGAATGCTTTTGGCCTCCCTTGCTGATGGCTCATGGTTGTCCCAGTGAAGCCCAAGGACCACCAAAGTCTTTCCTGCAGAGCTGCTATCCAGCCATGCAGCCCCATGCCCTCTGCCATTGCACAGGATGAGTGCACCTCAAGGGGAGGACTTTGGCTTTGTCATCATTGGATACTGTGTGCTTCCTTTTGGCCCAGCCTTCCAGCCTGTCTTTGTCCTTTGGGTGGAAGCCTTGAGCTCCAGCATCGTGTCTGTTCTCCTCCATATGCTGTCATCTACAACTGTTATGAAAAAGCACTCTCTCGTCTCCTCTGGGTCATTACAAACACATTAAACAGGGCAGGTTGCAGGCTAGACCCCTGCAGAACCTTACAATCTACAGGCCTCCAGGCAGTGTAACACGCATTGACCATGTCCCTCCGAGCCCGCCTGTACAGGTGGTTTTAGCTATCCAGTAGCCATCCATGCAGGCATTAGCCATCCTAGCTTGGGCATGAGAGTGTTCTGTGGGACAATGCTGGAAACCTTGCTGACTTCCAGGTCAAAGATAACTACGTCTCTCCTTGCACCTAACAGTCATGGCCTTTCTTCACATAAAGCAAGTCGGATGGCCAGGCAGAGTCTCCCCTGGCTAAATCCTGTCACCTTCTCTTTCGGCCATGAAAGAATTGTGACCTGAAGGGACCTGCTCTGGAGCACAGCCTTTCACTCCCCTGCTCATCCATGGGGCATTTCTGAAAGGTGCATGCAATATTTGGGTGCCGCCAGTCATCAGGGAGTGCCCCCACTTTCAAGGATGATGGAAGGGGCCTCTCTGTGACATCGGCCTGCTCTCTCAGCTCCCTGGGATGCCACCCATCCTGTCCTAGAGACTGGTGAGGATGGTGCTTGCTCAAGTGACTCCTGACTTGATGCCCATCCACCGCTGGTTGTTCTCCTCCAGGGTCCTGCCTCAAGTCACAGAGGCCTGAGAGACCTTGCAGGGAAAGATCGAGGCAAAGAGGACATAGACAATCGCAGATCTATCCACACCTGCTCTCATGAAACTCAGCGGTGGCGACAGAAAGGTGGGTACTCAGGGTACACAGGGTACAGTTGTTCTGGCATGGACTGCTCCAGTGTGGGTCCCCCACAGGCCACAGGTCCTGCTTGAAAACCTGCTCCAGCATGGGCTCCTCTCCTTGGGCAGCAGTTCCTGCCAGGAGCCTGCTCCACCGGGGTCCTCCATGGGCTGCAGGTCTAACTCTCCTAAAGGAAGAAGGCCAGCCCAGCACGGCTTCTCTTCTGGACCAAGCCACAGGAAGTCCCGGAGGATGGCTGTTTCCTGTGCCCGTGGCACTTGAGAAAACTCAGTGCTGACAATACTCCAATGTTTTGGGTATTGCTGAACAGAGTTTGCACAGTGTCAAGACCTTCTCTAGTTCTCATTCTGAGTAGGTGGGAGGTGAGAAAGAAGTCGAGGGGGGACCCAGCCAGGACCGCTCATCCAAACCGACCAGAGGCATATTCCATACCATATGACCTCATGCTCAGGAATAAAAACTTGAGACAGAGGAAGAAGACGGTGAAGTTCTTGTCATTCAAGGAGGCTGCTGCTTGGCGACCGGCTGGGCATCAGTTTGCCTGTGGGAGGTGGTGAGTGATGGCCTGTGTTTCACTTGTTGAGGTTTTCTTAATCTCTTCTCTTCACCTATTAAACTGCTGTTGTCGACCCAAAACTTTTCACACTTTATTTCTTCCTTGTCCCACTCAGGAAGGGGGAAGAATGCCTGAGTGACTGTGTGGCTGCTGGGCTATTGGCTATTGGCCAGAGTCAACCCACCACAGCAAGGAAGTTTCTGATAGCTGGGAGCTAGTTCAGCGGTTGGGCACCAAGATGCTTAGGGGCTGAAGGGGAAGGGCCTTGTTTAGCCTGGAGAACGGAAGGTCTCGGGATCCTCCTAGCAGCCGGTCTGTCCCCGTGGGGAGGTTTTCAGGGCCACAGAGCCAGGCTTGTACCAGTGGTGCTTGGCAGGAGGTTAATAGACAATGGTCAGATGTTGAAATAAGGAAGGTTCAGGAGAGAGAAAATGAAAATCTTTTTCTCCATGAAGGCATCCAAGTGTTGGAGGAGGTTTCCCAGAGACATTGTGTCATCTCTGCCCTTAGATGTTTTCCAGCTGCCATGGGATAAAGCTTTGAGCAACATGGTCTGACTCCATGGCTGATGCTGCTGTGAGCACGAGGTGAGAACAGAAGTACTCTTTTCATATCTGCAGCTACTTAGTTTCTGGACTTGTTAGAAGCACCATGACTCAGGATGACCGTTGGCACACATACTTTATAAGCTACGCTGTTGGAGGTTCAGTCCAGGGGGACCTTGACACACCTGGGAGTCTGGCCAATAGAAATCTGAAAATTTAGAAGGAAAAGCTGGAGAACAATTCCATGCAGCAGCACGGGCAAGGACCTGAGCGATGAAGGAGTGCTCTGAGGAGAAGGGTCTGGGCACCATGGCAGCTGCCATAGGAGCCAGCGGGCGTCACCTTTCAAAATGAAAGAGGAGAGACTGGAGAGGGTGCAGAGGAGGTGTGCCAAGATGGAGTGAGGGGCCTAACGCGTGAGCTGTGAGGGGAGTCTGGGCCGCTCTAGCCAGCTGATGTAGAAGCACAGGGGTGGACAAGCAGCTGGAGGACGAGCAGCTGAGCATGAACCAGCAATGCACCCCCGTGGCAAAGGCCAACAGCCTCCTGGGCTGCAGCAGGAAAAGCTTTGCTGGTGGATGGAGGGAGGTGACCCTTCCCCTCTGCTCAGCACTGGTGAGGCCACACCTGGGGTGCTGTGTCCAGTGCTGGACTCCCCCACACAAGAACGTTGTTGACCTACCAAAGCAAGTCCAGCAAAGGGCCACAACGATTGTTTAAGGCACTGCAGCATCTTTCATAGGAGGAAAGGCTGAGAGATGTGGGAGTGTTCAGTCTGCAGAAGAAACGTCTTTGGGGGATCTTCTTAATCTATATAAAATTCCATCTGAACCCAAGAAACCACTTTTTGACTGTGAGGGTGGTCAATCACTGGAAAAGGTTGCCTAGGGTGGTTGTGGAGTCTTCATCCATGGACATATTCCAAACGCACCTGGACAAGCTGCTGAGCAACGTGCTCTAGTTGATCCTTTCTCAGCTGGGGGCTTGGACTAGATGATTTCCAGAGGTCCTTTGAAACCTCAACATTTCTGTGATACCGTGAGTATAAAGGAGAAAAGTCAGACAGAAAGAAATTAACAACACATAGCATGGACCTCAAATATGGTGGGATCCCATGGAGAGGACCCAAGCTGGAGCAAGGGAGAAGTGTGAGGAGGAAGGAGAGACAGAGATGTTCTTTACTGACTGTTAAGACCCTCTTCACCACCCCCCTGCTCCTCTTGGGGTTGGGGTGGGGAGATGAGCTGGGAGCAATGGAATAATTGGAGCCCGTGAGAAAGCGTGAGGAGAACGGTCTTTAAT
The DNA here is from genome assembly GCF_963924245.1 of Chroicocephalus ridibundus. Lineage (NCBI taxonomy): Eukaryota > Metazoa > Chordata > Aves > Charadriiformes > Laridae > Chroicocephalus > Chroicocephalus ridibundus. The sequence goes on from NW_026961319.1 coordinate 501,494, forward strand.
AGTTTTGTCATTATTTCTCACAAGCAAACTCATTTTTTAACTGGCAACAAATTAAATTGATCTTCCCCAAGTTAACATGTCTTTGCGCCCGTGGCAGTAATTGGTAACTGATCTCCTTTTCTTTATCTTGACCCATGAACATTTCTGGGTTTTTTTTCTCCCTTTGCCCTGTTGAAGCGGAGGAGGGAATGAGCAGCTGGGTGGGCGTCTGGCTGCCGGCCAAGGTGAACCCACTACAGAACCACATCAGGACGCCTGCCTCCAGTGTGGGTCTCTCCAGCACAAGAAAGTCCCTGACGGACTGGAGCGAGCCCTGCAGAGGCCAGAAGGATGGATGGGGCCTGGAGCACATTTAAGGAAGAGGAGAGGCCGAGAGCTTTGGGTTCTGGAGATATCCGTTAGAGCCAAACACTGGGTCAAGGACCAGGCCAGTTGGTAAGATCTCAATCAGTGGAGATTTTCAAGATTTTATTTCCTTTTTATTAAAGATTCCGTGATTCTGTGATTCTGTGGCGGTAGAGTTGTGTATCACAGAGCCCTGGGGGAAGACAGGAGTGACCGTGCAGGAAAGGTCCCTCCTCAGGGTCAGGGTACATGGCCAGAGATGGAGATGCCTGGTGTGTGGGACTGATCTGGGACAATTTTCCCGGAGCAGCTTCCCCAGGCTGTCCAAGGAGCACGGCACAGACCAGGACCCTCTCTTTTGCACCTTTGGTGCCTTGCTTCCTTCACCATGGCTCTGCACCATGAGCACCCTGCTGTGTGCGCGCACCCTGCAAACTCACACGGCTGAGCTCTCCGCTGGCGCTTTCCTCTCCTGGGCACATTCCACCCCAGCCCAACACCTCCCCAGCAATCCCTAATTCTCCTCCTCCCCTCTCCCCAGCACAATGGCCCAGTCTGGGCTGGCCCCACGGCAATGCCCACCACAGGGTGCTGCAGAGCTCTGGTCACTCACAGCACAGCCCCAGCCCCCTGAAGGACACAGCAGCTGCTGGGGGGCAGAGAGGGAGGTTCAGGCTCCCCATCAGTCCCAGGGCTTTTTACCTGGACCCAAGGGCAGGAGGAAACACAGGCCACTCACTCTCTGGCTCTCTACATTCACATTGTGCATCAGCACACCAAGTGTATTTACCCCTTCTCTGTCCCCACCAGCCCCACGCTCCAGGACAGCATGACAGTCCTAGCCCTGCAGCTCCTCAGCCAGCTCCTGCGTCTCCCCAGTCTCTCTCCCCTGTGCCAGCTGGGTTCCCACTGACTCTCCTGTGATTGCAGAGTCCTCATTTCCCCGGCAAAACCTGGAATTAGCACTTCACTTTTGTGTGATTCCACGCTTTGTGGAGCTCCCGTCACACCCCAGGCACACGCTGTCCATGGAGATCCCCTGGGATATCCAGGCAGCTGCAGATTCCCCTCCTGGAAGATGTCTTCTGCCCTGTCGCATGTGGGAAAGAACTGGGTCTGGACCCCAGTGGCCATTCACCATCTCCACTGTCACTAGGCACCAAGAGGTGAGTCCTAAATCCAACCCTCTAACAGGTCACAACAGGACAATGAGCTTGTTTCTTTTGGGACCATGGAGTAATGGGCCCTTTTGGCATGCAACAGCTTGGGCCTGATCCTGAACGACCTTTGAAAAAACAGTGCGCAGGAAAGTGCGCAGGAAAGATGCCTTTTTATGACAGAGGTGCTTTGAGGGAGTCAGCCTGGGCCCAGTGTTACACAGAAACTTTTCTACATGGGTTCCAGGTGAGACAGAGGAGGTTCAAGCTTCAGATCAAGTACGTGAAATCGAAATATTGCTCTACAAACATAAAACCCCAAATAGGAATAACAAGCATGATACTAAAACAAAGCATGGGCCTGGTGTGGGAGTCACTTGCGTAGAAAGATGGGAAGTTTATCAGTATTGAAAAAAGTCCATGAAATCACCTTCCTCAGGGCACCCTTGAGCTCCTGGTTCCTCACGCTGTAGATGAGGGGGTTCACTGCTGGAGGAACCACTGAGTACAGCACTGCCACCACCAGATCGAGAACTGGGGAGGAGATGGAGGGGGGCTTCAGGTAGGCAAAGATGCCAGTGCTGACAAACAGGGAGACCACGGCCAGGTGAGGGAGGCACGTGGAAAAGGCTTTGTGCCGTCCCTGCTGAGAGGGGATCCTCAGCACGGCCCTGAAGATCTGCACATAGGACAGCACGATGGAAACAAAGCAAACAAAAACAACAAAAGCACTAACCACAATAAGCCCAACTTCCCTGAGGGACTCTGACTCTGAAGAGGAAAGCTGGAGGATTTTGGGGATTTCACAGAAGAACTGGTCGAGAGCATTGCCCTGGCAGAGGGGCAGGGAAAATGTACTGGCCGTGTGCAGCAGAGCATTGAGAAACCCACTGCCCCAGGCAGCTGCTGCCATGTGGACACAAGCTCTGCTGCCCATCAGGGTCCCGTAGTGCAGGGGTTTGCAGATGGCAACGTAGCGGTCATAGGACATGACGGTGAGAAAACAATAGTCCCCTACAATGAAGAAGAGAAAGACAAAGGCCTGAGCAGCACATCCTGGGTATGAAATGGCCCTGTTGTCCCAGAGGGAATTAGCCATGGCTTTGGGGACAGTGGTGGACAGGGAGCCCAGGTCAAGAACAGAGAGGTTGAGGAGGAAGAAGTACATGGGGGTGTGGAGGCGGTGGTCACAGGCGATGGCGGTGATGATGAGGGCAGCCAGGTAGATGCCCAGGAAGAGCCCGAAGTGCAAGAGCTGCAGCTCCCGTGTGTCTGCGAATGCCAGGAGGAGGAACTGGCTGATGGAGCTGCTGTTGGACATGTGCTGCCTCTGGGTGTGGAGCACTGAACAAGGAGGAAAGAACAGTGAGAAGTTAAGGGAGACTTCTCTGAGCAAAATCAATACCATTTGTCATACTTCACACTCTGCACTGCTTTTCCACTTCTATCAGATCTTCATTCAGCTCTGTGGCTGGAGCTCAGACTGTTTCTGGCCGACTGTGCCAGGAGGAGCGGGACCTCTGCCCGCTGGCTGCCCAGGAGTCAGCCCTGCTCTGCAGCAGCAGATTCGTGGGAATGGGGTGGGCAGTCCTGGTGTTCCAATTTGTCAGATAAACCTCTCCTCATGGACAAAGGGCTTGTCAGTCTCTGCACTCCCATTGCCATGAAACCACAGTTGCAAGTGTTGGAGAGAGGTTCTTCTACAGCTCTCTCCCGTCTCAGCTGGAGATTCTCTTGCATTTCAGAAACCCTCACCATTTCTGCTGCATTCAGGGACAGCAAAGGGAGTCCTGCCAGGCAAGGGGATTGTCTGAGGGTTAGTGCAGAGAGAGGGGAGCTGGTCTGTCCCTCTGTCTTGTTCCCAGCTGCCCTCTGCTTGTGCCTTTCTGAGACAGAGGGGAATCACACTCGCGTGTTGACATGGAAAGACACCAGGCACTGCTGAGAGCAGAGAAACCCACTGCCGAGAGCTCAGTGTCTCACCCTTTCTCAAGGTCTCAGCACCCCACTTCTCGCCAAGGACACACATGGCTCCTTTCACAAACCCAGCAGCGTTTCCTTGGTCGTAGCGTCTCTGCGCTTCTCCACAGGGCATTCAGGTAACAGCAGGATGCTCCAGGACAGACTGGCATCCTGGAGGGCAGCTCAGTGCTTGGAAGGACACCCCAAGGAGATACCCAAGTGTCCTAGTGATGGTATGTCAGAAAGGGAAAGTCATCTCCTTCCTCAGGGGATGATAGAGACTGCATTGCTCACAGCCCCACATGATAGAGGAGAGCTTGGACACTTCATTTCCATGGAGACACTTTATGGGATGGACTCACAAGACCGGTGCCTGACTCGGCTGCTGCAACTCCCATCCCCAGAGAGCCTGGCTGAGAGAACAAGAGGACAATTACAATATCACAGACAAGTGGAGAAACAAGGGAAAACGCAGTGATGGTCTGGCTGAGAGAGGCCAGGGCAGAGACAGCCGGGCACTCAGGACAGCGTTACCCCTACCCTGCTGTGCCCGTCACCTCCCCAGCATGAACTTTGCTGGGCCAGTTCTCTCAGCCCCTGTGCTCTGGAGAGAAAAATGGACACACGGCACATGGTTAGAGAGCTGCAGCACGGCTCTGCTGGAGCTCTGGCTTCACAGGAGGGTCATGCCTTGAACCACAGAGCCCTGAGGGCTGAGGCTTTGCTGGGTGGGAGAGGAGGCGAGGGGGCTTGCTCAGGGGAAGGGGTCCGCATTGGAGGGGATCATATGGAGTTTTCTGAATCCTTCCTCCCACAGCATTTCTGGTTTCTCTTTTCTCTCATTCCCTGACCCTATCCCTGCTGCCGGGATATTTTCCTCCTGGGAGGTGTTTCCCTGTCCCCTGTCTTTTCCCTGTCAGCTCTCACAGACCCCATCCCAACCCCTGTGCACTCCCCTTGGCCCCACAGAAACCTGCCTGTTTGCTGGGCACTGCCTGGGTTCATGTTCCTGTTTGCAGGTGGAAAAGGGCAGGTCAGAACAACCCCGATGGGTCCAGCAGAGCTGATGCTGGTGCTGCCCATGGGCAGAGGAGTGGCTGAAGGCACTCCAGGAGGTTCCTGGCAGACCTACTGACCACTCAAAGCTACAGCTCAGGAGTCTCACTGACTTCTTCCAACTTCAGAGCTCCCTGTACATTTATCCCTTTCTCTACCTCCCCACCCTCTCACTAGGAAAATAAAAACACAAACGCAGGAAAGCTCCTTATCTGTAACGTAATTCCTGCCTTGAGCTTCCCCTTGAAAAGTGCCCTCAGAAATGTCCTGGGGGTGAAGTGCAGCTGAGAGCAGCCCTGACCCACGCAGCACCCCCTTGACAGCAGGACACTCTCCTGCCAGGAGTTGCCTCTTCCACCCACACCTTCTCCCCGCACTGCTGCTGGGAGCTCCTCAGGGAAACCGAGGGCTGATCCTGACGGGAGATAAGTCCCTGCCACAGCACAAAGCACCCTTGGGTGCAGGGACCCTGCTCTGAAGGACAGACCCCTGGCTGCACACCCACCTTCACACTCTGCAGCCATCCCCGGGTGAAGGCAGCTGATGTGCCCTGTCCCTTTGACAGAGCCATGGGGAAGCCCTGCTCCAAAGCAAGTCCTTTTTCTCTATGTTGGAGAACCTCTGAGAGACCTCCTGATAGATCCCAGAGGCTGTGGGATGTGCCAGCTTCAGGAGATCATTCCAGGAACCGCAGCTGCATTGCCCTGCAGCCAGAGACTTACCCTGTTCAGGGCTGGGAAGATTTTTCTGCAGCTGAGCTCTCCTCTCTCCTCCCACCCCAGACTGCCTTTACACCCTCTCTGCCTCCCTCCTCTGCCCTCGCTGCCTGCAGGCAGTGCCCTCAGCCCTGCTGCGCTTGGCAGAGGAGCTGCTCCTGGGCAGAGCTGTCTCTCTGCAGCGCTGCCCGCTTGCCATCAGCTCCCTCCATGCCAGGAGCCCAGCCCAGCTCAGCAGCAGAGGACCAGCCCAAGGCAGCCCTTTCTCTGCCCCCTCGGGGCTCCCTCCAGGTGTCCCTGGGGCTCCAGGGGAACCTGCTGATGTAATCCCTGCTGTTCCCTGCCTCAGCTGGGCAGAGACACTTTCCTGCAGTGTTATTTCTCCCATTGCAAAAAGACATTTTGTTCCAACATTTGCATTTCTCAATCAGAGAGGTACTGAGGTCCAAAAATAGCTTTTTCTTTTTAATGTTAGACAGGACACCCAGACAATACCAGGAAGGAATCTCCTTTACCGTTTCTGATGGAAGGGATTCATCTGAGTCAATGGAGGGACCTCATCCTGCCTTTGTAGTCCTCTGGGATAAAAGAGGAGTTAGCTCCATCCCAGGCACACCTCAAACACCCAGAAGGTGGGATTCCTTTTGCATCAGTTCACATGTGCCCAAAATAGGCTCCTGCAGGTGAGCTCCTTGTCTCAGCTCCCTTGCTAAGGAATGTATAGGCTGGGCCAGAGGGATATGTTCAGGTACAGATAAGCGGTGATATATCAGGTGCCAGATGTGACCAAGATGCATGCTGGTCACTGCAAGCTCTAGCTCTGGTGGAGCAATTCATAGAGACAGGATGACCTCTGGGGGCATCTTCCTGGAGGATGGTGGGAAATTCCTTTGGCCAACTTCAATGACAGAAGGTGCCGACACGTAGGACAAGGGAACCTGTAACTCTTCCTTATGTCCAGGACAGCCCATAGAGGGATTCAGCTCACCAAATGGAGTCATGTGGCACAGGGACAGCTGAGTCTCTCCCATTCTAGCAGCAGTCTCATGTGCATCCCCTCATTGCCTAACCTAACTCAGGGCAGCTGAATCTTCATTTAACTGACACATTCAGGCCTGTGGTGCTCTGGGAGGTGCCAGGGCTCTCCAGCACAACTGCACGCAGCTGACATGGACAGCACAGGTCCTGTACAGGAACCCCGTCCCCATCCAGACTAGCTGTGGGACAGGCATCCCCCAGGGCATCTCAGACAGGGGCGCTGCCTTTGGGCCACTGACTGAATCCCACCACTGCACTGACGCAAGGGCTGTCCCTTCTCTTTACGGTAGATGCCGGGCAGGGCATGAAAACCCAGCACATCACACCAGGGTCTCCACGCGTGTTCCTTCACTCTCAGACTCTGCTGGTTCTTCTCTCCCCTATGGGTTTAACCCATCCCCTTGATGATACAATCATGGATCAGGGCAGTGATTTTCACAGTGGGCTTGAATCACAGGTTGTCCACACCATGGACATTGTCAACATCATCTCTTCCTTCCTGAGATCAGCTTCACCTCCAGCACAGGCCCTCAGGGCTGCAGAGACACAACAGACAGCAAAGCCCTCTCCTGCTCACACTACACAGCCCAGCTCTGTTTCTCTTTGACATTGGGGTGAGCATCGTTTGCCCTCTTGGTGGGCACTTCATTTCTTCTTCACACAGCCATCTGCCTTAGACTCCAGCATGTCTCTGCTCTGAAGCAAAGCCTTTGCACAGTTGAGGGGGCCTTGGAAGCAGGGTTCTACTCTCAACCCAACTGTGCCACAGCTGAGGTGCTGCAGCCCAGCCATGCCCCTGATGCCTTCAGCCTGGGGCCCAGAGAGGAGGAGCTGGAGCTGTGTGGGCAACCTCTTCCTTCCACTTGGAGGGAAAAACAGCTGAGGGGTGTTGGGACAGCTCACATGCCTGGGCTGCTGTCTTGGGTGGGGTCAGGATGATCAGGAGTCCAGGAAGGTCAGGAGGGATGTGTCCTCTGTGTGAAGGAGCTGCTGAGATGTGTGGAGCTCCTCTCTGGGATGAAGAAGTTGGGTGAGCCCTGGTGGGTGAGTGTCTGAGGAGAGACTAATAAGGGTGACATTGTGGTGGGAGACAAAGAACCTATTAAAGTCCCCTTGTAGACTGTAATTGTCCTGGCATTCAGTGGAAAGGGACCACAGCAGCATGCAAACAGTCCTGGAGGGTCCTGGAAGGTCTTGGTCAAGGCACAGCTGCCAGGTTGGTCTGCAATGGTGATACCCATCTGCATCTTGTACTCTCAAAGAAGGAAGAACTGAACATGGATGTCAAAACCAGTGTCAACCTTGGCTGTCGTGACCATGAAATAGTGGGGTCTCACCTGGGAAATAGTGGCGTCTCACCTTGGGAAAGCTCCATAGGAAAAGGAAGCATATGAGAGGCTGAGGAAGGATTAAAACAAAGGAGGAATTTAGAAATAAGGGAGGTTTTAGAAAAGCCAGAGCTCCCCTGGACTTCAAGGGCACAAGGACACGGAGTTCCTTCTTGAGGAACAGTTAAGGAAGTAAATGTAAATTATTGACCACCTCAGAAGTGTGTCACCAGTGTTGAGTAGAGAGGAAGGATCACTTCCCACGACCTGCTGGCACCGCTCTTCCTAACGCAGCCCAGGAGGCTGTGGGCCTGCTTTGCTGCAAGGGCACACTGCTGGCTCTCGGTCAGCTGCTGCTCTACCAGAACACCAAAGGTACTGCTCTGCCAAAGTGTTGAGAAGCTCTCAGTCACTCAGCCCCCAACCTGTACCGGTGCAGGGGACTATTTCTCCCTGTGTCCAGGGCTTGCGTTTCCCTTTGCTGAACTTCATGAGGCTTCTTTTCTGTCCAGTTTTGGGCATGCCAATGATTATCACAGTATGCCTGAATCAAAGGATGTCGATACCATGGGCATTTTCAACTAGTGGAAAGTTGGTTTTTCAAGTAAAACCAGTGCTAGCCTTGGGTGTCGTGACCATGAAATAGCGGGGTCTCACCTCCCAAGGAGAAGCATAATAGAAGAATGCAGATGAAAGATCTCAGAGGAGCAGACTTTGGCCTAGTCTTGTGACTTTTTTGTGGGGAGCCCGTGTGAGCAGCACAGAAGGGCAGCAGAGGGTCTGCAGTACAGTGGTCTGCAAGGACAGTGTCTTTCACGTACCAGAGTGTGGTCACAGAGTGTGGTCATACCCATAGTCAGGACAGCAAGCAGAGCTATCAGAAGAAGAGCTGGGGGAAACAAGACACTCACGGGGAAGCGACATAGAAAAAAGGAAGCATTCAAAAAGAGGCTTCAAGGATGAAAGCAAAGGAGGACTTGAGGAATATGGTTGGTTTTAGAAAAGCCACAACTCCCGTAGAGTTGACACTTGCAAGGGACTTGAAGGGCACAACAATGAGCAGTTATTCCTTCAGGAGCTGTGAAACAATAAAGAAAGACAATGTGTGGTAACGGCTGAATTTGCAAAGAGTAGGTGTAGATAGGTACGAGGTACTCTTGGCCCGCATCTCCACCAGCAAGGTCTCCCAGTTCCATGTGCGTAAGGGGAAGAACCCCACGTAAAATCCAGCAGTGGATGCAGATCAAGTCAGGGTCTACATGGGTAAGGTCAACCTTTGGTCGTCCATTGGACCAGATGGGATGAATCCAAGGATGATGAGAGACCAGGCTGATGTCAGAGCAGGGCTGCTCTGATCCATTTTGGATCATTTTGTGTGGCTGGGCAGCAGCTCTGTGGAAATGGCCCTGGGGCTCCTTGAATTTTATCAGGCCAAACAAGAGCCAGCAGCAAAGGCGGCCAACAGCATCTGGGGCTGTATGAGCAGGAGCACAGCCAGAAGAAGTGATTATGCTGCTCTGCTCAGCACCTTTTACACCACACCCTGCCCAGTGACAGTGAGACAAGGGCAAACAGGAACCAGCTCACTGGAGGGCCACCAAGGTGGTAACCCTGCCATTGTCCTTCAAGCGTTTGTGTGATTTCACTAACAACAGCAGCATGTACCACAACAAAGAAACACTAAAGCAACAACATCATTGATCGGCCTAAATATAAATACCTGCACTGGAGCAGTCTACATCTGTGGTAGCCCCTCTGGGCAATGACAGTGGAATCAAAGAATCACAGCATCACAGAACAGTAGGGGTTGGAAGGTTTGAAGAGCTAAGACCTGTTCAGATGATGTTTAGACTTCTGTGACACTGACTGTGAACACATTCATGAGAGGCCTTTACGCTATTCACAACCAGTAACCTGAAGCCCTACGGCTACCTCTAAGTGAAGGTAGTCGGGTAGAAAACACTGAGGGAAATGAGCAAGATAAATTGTAGCAGGGCTGAGTAGAGAGGAAGGATCACCTCCATCGACCTGCTGGCAGTGGTCTTCCTAGCGCAACCCGGAAAGCCATTGGCCATCTTTGCTGCAAAGGTGCAAAGCCTGGAGAAGAGAAGGCTTTGGGGAGACCTAATATCAGCCTTCCCACATCTTCTTGGCTGTCACCATGAAAATCCATCCAGGCTCTTCACTATTGTGGGTGATGGGAGGATGAGGGCCAATGGCATCAGCTGAAACAAATGGGCAAACCTCTCTCCCTGTCAAGACAGGCAAACACTGGAGAAGATTTCCCAGAGAGCTTGTGTCATCTCCACCCTTGGAGCTTTTTAATCCCAAAATGGAGGAAGCCCTGAGCAACCTGGTCTGAGCCCATAGTTGGCCCTGCTGTGAGCAGGAGGGTGGTCTAGCGATCTCCTCATCTTCCTTCCCGCGCGTGAATGATTCTGTGTTTCAATCCACCATCTTTTCTTCCTGAGGGGAGGGAAATCAGTCAGGTTCCTGGTGATCTCAGAAGTCAACCAGAAAATCCCGTCAGATGATCTGGGACTTTCTTGTCCCACTCCAGGCATAGTTACTCAGGTGCAGGGCTGCAAACAGCCCTGATCCTTTCCATTGCTTCACCATTTCTTTTTCACTCTTTTCCCACTCACAAGTTCTTCCCCTTGACCATCCTTGTACCCTCCCATGCAAATAGCCCACCTCTATTTACCCTTTCCTCCATGGTCCTCGTTTGGCTTCCTTTGTACTTCCATTTGGAGTTTCTGAGCTTTTCACCATGGGAATCACCTTGGTGAACAATGGCATTGATCAAGTGCCTACCTTTTATATCACAGGACACAGTAGTGTCCTGCGATTCCTCATGCTGTTATCTTGTCACCACGTGTCAGGGAGAGCCATCTGCACGCACACATGAACGACTGGCCCAATGGAGCTTCATTCCTGGGGGACCCTGAAAAACTCTGGGATTCAGCAAATAGAAAGCTCGCATAGTTTTACAAGGAGAATTGGCCAGGCCTTTCCTGGGGGCAGGATTACCCCACAGATGAGGGCATGCTGTGACCTGACTGGCCGAGGACTGACCCCGAGGAGAAGGGCCTGGGCATTACGAGGGATGCAACTTTAGCCAGTGGCACATGCGGATCGTGAATTGGACTAGCTGCACACAGGGCTGCATTAGGGGGCACACGGCCACCCAGACAAGGCATTTATCAGCCCCCTTGACCCAGCACTGGTGTGGCCACGTCTGGACTCATGTGTCTGTGTGTGGGGCGCTCTGTTCTGAAGGAAGGAGGAGGAACTGGAGAAGCTCCAAAGGTCATTGGCCAGGGTGGGTTTGGGGCCTGTGTGGAGAAGCTGAGGGAGCTGGGCTTCTGTACCTTTTGAAGTGGAGGCCCAGGGCTCTCTAGCAGTAGCCTGCACCTGCTTGAAGGGTGGCTTCAGAGATGGTGGAGCTTTTCCTGGTAGGGGGAAGAGAAGGAAACCTCAACAAAGTGCAGCTTGGAGGGTTCGGACTGCATGTGAGGAAAAAGAAATCTCACTCAAATGGTTGTACTGTGGTGCAAGAGGTCACCCAGAGGGAGTCTGGATCAGCCCATGGCTTTGTGTTTCAAGGAACAGGCGGTGAGAGTGGAGAGACATCAGTACAGATATGGAAATGCCGGGGTGAGAACGATGTGGGAAAGCATCATGGGTGTCTGCAGCCTGCAAGGAAAGAGGTGCAGGCATGGGACAGTGATGGTCAGCCTGCAGCAGAGATGGCCCAGGGCCCTGGCAAGGCTAAAAAGCCCAACAGCACCAAGGTCTTTCTCCCCTTGGCTATGGCAGTTGCCTCTGCCACCGAGGCCCACCAGAAGAAACTTTATTTTGAGGCTCTGGACTTGGTTTCTTCTTCACCATCACATGGGGGAGCCTTTAGGTGTTGCACAGTTTCCCTACACTTGGCCTTGCTCACCCTCACACCCCACTGCCCCCAGGAAGAGCCCTGAGCCACACCTGAGGGGCAGGATCTGCCTTCCCAGGGCCTGAGGGTCAGGTTTGGCCTTGCTGCTTCATCAAACAAAGGAACAGTTTTCTCTTCATTGCAGCCACCTGCACTGTGCCTTTGCCTTCCTGCAATCACAACCTCCAGCTATCTCCTCTAACGAGTCCATGGGGAGACTTTGTCACCACTGGCCCTCAGTGGGGCCCATTAATGCTTCCATGTACTTTGAGTTTTGCTTCTGACTTCTTGAGCAGTTTTTCAATCTTCTCTCAGTATCTGAGGTTCATGGCCTCAGAGCTAAATCCACCACGGGGCTCATTAAAGTACAGAAAGCCCTAACGAGCTTTTTCTCTTCCTTCAATTTCTTTCAAGTCTTCAGTACTTCTACAGCTAATTGGAGTTTTTTTCATAATGTAGTTAAGAAGGAAGATTTCAAAGAGAACCTAATAATTTTTTTTTTATTATTACTATTTTAAATTTATTTTTCAGTTTAGAGAAGGGATGATGGAAGTCTTCTGCAATTGATATTGATCCAGAGGGTCTCCTCAGGAGGTCTGGATGGCTAGGAAAAGCAGTCCCTTGAGGTGACACTGTATGGACATCCTTGCTCCTCACCCCCACAACCCCACCATCTCTCTCATTGGCCAGCTGGGATTTACATCACTTGTCCTTCCATCAGACTTCTCCACTGATCTCTGCAGCTGGATGTTACAGCTCCATTGCACCAGCTCCCACCCGATCTCCCTAGAGACCCGGCTGCACCCAGGCACAGAAGGATTTTTCCACTTTGCAAGCAAAGAAAAGTAAAGAATAATCATGTTTGATAAACACCAAAACACCCTCTGCAGCCATATGCCAAGTACAGGCTGCCTCTAATGAGGTTGCTTTTCTACGAGGGATAATCTTATGAGAAACAGGTACAAACAGATAGGTATAAAGAGTTGGCCACAGGAGACAATTAGACTGAAGGACAGGGAAACTTTTACCTACATGAAGCTCGAAGCAGCAGCTGGATGGGTGACAGGAACCTGAATGAACAAAGAGTAAGAGAAGGAGAAAACGGGAGTATAACTGAAAAGGCCTTTGTCTAGACAGTCTGCACCAGAAAAGATGACTTTAGAAGTGGTCATTGTATCAGGACAGGTGAAAACATATGATAGAATAGAGAAATTAAGTACACCGTATAACAGGCAGAATAGTGGTAATGAAGTTACAGGGGAAGATTGAGATTTCTGTGGAATATCCTTTTTGACATGTCATGGGCCTGGTAGAGGTCTCTCGTGAGAGAGGACAAGCCAATGTTGCACCCAACTCTGAAAGAAACCAAAAGGGCAACCCCGGGAACTACAGGCTGTACCAGCTCAGTTTGGTGAGGAGCAAACCATCGATATCTCTTGGGTGATATTCCTGGGCACCTAAGAGAGAAGACCATGTCCAAAAGCAGAAGCCTGGACTTTCAAGGAGCGAGTAACGTCGTTTGTGCATGAGGGGAGAAGAGTGGATGTCGTTCACTTCAACTTCAGCAAGATTTTTGACATGATCTCTCTTGTACTCAAGTTAGGAGAGTACAGTCTGGAAGGGCAGACAAACGGATGGTAAAACACCAGTTGGATGATGAGGCTGGGAGAGCAATGGTGAAGGGCTCATACCCTACCTGGAGGCCACGGGGACATACTGGGGGACTATGGGGCAGCACAGGAAGCTCTCCTGGGCCCTGTTCAGTTTAGCACCTGTATCCATGACCCAAAGGAGGTAACTCCCACCATGTTAAACAAGAACAAAGGCTGCATTCTGCACCTGGGATGAAATAATGCTGGACACAATACAGACTGGCAGAGGAGTGGCTAGAAAGCAGCCCTGCAGAGAGGGATCTGGGGGCGCTGGTCGACAGCAGGCTCGATGGGAGTCAGCAGTGTGCCCTGGCAGCCACGGGGGCAAACTGCATCCTGGGGTGCGTCACACACGGTATAAGCAGCTGGTGGTTATCCCACTGTATTCAGCGCTGATGCGACCTCTACCTTGAGCTCTGTGTGCAGTTCTGGGCCCCACAATGTAAGAAGGCTGTGAAGGTACCCAAATGTGTCCAGAGGAGGGCAACAAAGCTGGGGAAAGGGCTGGAAGGCATGTCCTGTGAGGAGCGGCTGAGGACTCTGGGTTTGTTCAGTTTAGAGAAAAGAAGGCTGAGGGGCGACCTCATTGCTCTCTACAGGGTCCTGAGGAGGGGAAGTAGAGAGGGAGGTGCTGAGCTCTTCTTCCTCATGCCCAGTGATAGGACGCATGGGACGCTTTGTCAGGAGAGGTTTAGACTGGACAGAAGGCAGCAATTCTTTCTCTAAAGGGTGGTCAAACACTGGAACAGGCTTCCGAGAGAGGTGCTCGACGCCTTGTGTTTAAGAGGCCCATCGGTGTTTAAAAGGTGTTTGGAGAATGCCCTAAATAACATGATTTTTCTTTTGGTCAGCCCTGAAGTGCTCAGGTATTTGGACTAGATGATCATTGTAGGTCCCTTCCAACTGAACGATTCTATTCTATTCTATTCTATTCTATTCTATTCTATTCTATTCTATTCTATTCTATTCTATTCTATATATACACCTGTAGAGGGTGGATCCGTCCAGAAGCTCTGCTTGGAAACTCAGCCCCTGGATACCAGCCTACCCAGTTGCAGCCACAGCTCCATTCCAGATGCTGGTACAGACCACCCCAGTCACACTCACACACACGCACATGAACTCTTAAGTCCAGTCCCTCCAGTCTCTCTGGTTCTGGCACTAATGGCATACGGGCTGTCTGACCTCCTGGTCCTGTTCCGGCTGCTGCACTCACACCACCGTGCTCACACATTCACACAGAAGATTAACTGACATGGAAAAGCAATAGAAATTAAGTTTAATGAGGAGACAGGACAGACTGGTCGTGTCCTCCCCTAAACTTCCCATAATAAGTGGGACAAGGTGTTCATTCCTCAGGAGCCTGTAATTTGGGTTCCCATCTGCCACTGTGCCTTTGTGCTCTTCTTGGTTTCTGGAGATGGGTTCCAGGCAGTTCTCCTGTGATGGGTCTGGGAGCAGATGGGCAGGGCATTAACATTTGATAGCAGATCATGGGAATTGCTGTCCAGAAATGCATCGTGATAAGGCAAAAAGCTTTATTGTTGCACGGGCAATGGCTTCATTCCGGGCCAGTATCACGGTCTTGTTTCTTAGACTGTAGATGAATGGATTTAAGAATGGGTACAGGACAGTGTTTAGCAAAGCCACCATTCCGTTTGCCTGCGAGGAAACGTGTTCTGAAGGATGCACATAGAGAGCAATGCAGCACGCATAGGCAATGGCCAAGGTGGTGAGATGGGAAGAACATGTAGTGAAAGCTTTTTTCCTCCCAGAGGCTCCTGGAAGGTGTAGAATACAGAAAAGGACGCCTGTGTAAAATGCCAGAGTTAAACATAAGGAACCCAGCATGACAAATGATAATAAATTAGAGTCCATTTTCCCAAGCAGGCTGGTGTCAGAGCAGGACAATTTGAACAAGGGGGAGCTGTCGCAAAACAAATGGTGGATCTTGTTTGAGCCCCAGAAGGTCAGCTTGTAGAGGAGGACCAGAGAGTAACTCAAGAGTGTGGTGCCCATGACCCAAGCAGCAACAACCAGGTGGATGCAGAGCTGAGGCTTCATGATGGCAGCATTACGCAAAGGCTGGCAGATGGCAATGTAGCGGTCAAAGGACAAGACAACAAGTAGAACAATCTCTGTAGTGCCCAGGGCAAAACAGAAATAGGATTGGGCAAAGCAGCTGCTTAGTGAGATTGTTCTCCTACCAGAACCCAGGATCACAAGCAATTTGGTGCTTGTGGAAGATGTAAACCAGATTTCCAGGAAGGACAGATTGCTGATGAAAAAGTACAGGGGGGGTTGCAGGCGGTGACCCACGCGCACAAGGAAAATGATGGTTGCGTTCCCCATCACTGTTGTCAGGTATACGAGCAGAAGGACCAGAGAGAGAAATAGCTGTAGTCTTTGATCAATCTAATCTAATTAGATCAATTAGATATTCACAAGTCCATGGGCCCCGATGGGATGCACCCGAGAGTGCTGAAGGAGCTGGGGGAAGGCATTGCTGGGCCGCTCTCCATCATCTTTGAAAGGTCCTGGAGAACAGGCGAGGTGCCTGAGGACTGGAGGAAAGCCAACGTCACTCCAGTTTTAACAAAAGGCAAGAAGGAGGAGCCGGGGAACTACAAGCCAGTCAGCCTCACCTCCATCCCTGGAAAGATGATGGAACAGCTCGTTCTGGGCGTCATCTCAAGGCATGTGGAGGAAAAGAAAGCTATCAGAAGTACTCAACATGGATTGACCAAGGGGAAATCATGTCTGACTAATCTGAAAGCCTTCTATGATGGCATGACTGGATGGATAGATGAGGGGAGGGTGGTAGATGTGGTCTACCTTGACTTGAGTAAGGCGTTCAACACAGTCTCCCACAGCATCCTCATAGGGAAGCTTAGGAAGAGTGGGCTTGATGAATGGACAGTAAGGTGGACAGATAACTGGTTGGAAGACAGAGCTCAGAGGGTCATGATTAGGGGCACAGGGTCTAGTTGGAGGTCAGTGACGAGTGGTGTTCCCCAGGGGTCAGTACTGGCTCCAGTCCTCTTCTATGTATTCATCAATGACCTGGATGAGGGGATAGAGTGCACCCTCAGCAAGTTTACCGATGACACAAAGCTGGGGGGGGGTGCCTGACACACCGGAAGGCTGTGCCGCCACCCAGAGAGACCTGGACAGGTTGGAGATCTGGACAGAGAGGAACCTTATGAGATTCAACAAGGGCAAGTGTAGGGTGCTGCACCTCGGGAGGAATAACCCCCTGCACCAGGACAGGTTAGGGGCTGACCTGCTGGAGAGATGCTCAGTGGAAAGAGACCTGGGAGTCCAGGTGGACAACAGGATGACCATGAGCCAGCAATGTGCCCTGGTGGCCAAGAAGGCCAATGGCATCCTGGGCTGCATCAAGAAGAGCGTGGCCAGCAGGTGGCGGGAGATCATCCTCCCCCTCTACTCTGCCTTGGTGAGGCCGCACCTGGAGTACTGTGTCCAGTTCTGGGCTCCCCAGTTCAACAGGGTCAGGGAACTGCTGGAGAGGGTGCAGCAGAGAGCTACCAAGATGCTGAGGGGACTGGAACATCTCTCTTATGAAGAAAGGCTGAGGGATTTGGGTCTCTTCAGTCTGGAAAAAAGACGGCTGAGGGGGGACCTTATCAACACTTATAAATAATTAAAGGGTGTGCGTAAGGAGGATGGGGCCAGGCTCTTTTCAGTGGTGCCCGGGGACAGGACAAGAGGTAATGGGCACAAACTTGAGCATAGGAAGTTCCAGCTAAACATGAGGAAGAACTTCTTGACTTTGAGGGCGGCAGAGGCCTGCCACAGGCTGCCCAGAGAGGTGGGGGAGTCTCCAACTCTGGAGACATTCAAAACCCACCTGGATGCGTTCCTGTGCAACCTGCTCTGGGTGACCCTGCTCTGGCAGGGGGGTTGGACTAGATGATCTGCAGAGGTCCCTTCCACCACTATGATTCTATGATTCTATGAAACCCACTTCCCATGCTATGGAATTTCATTTCAGTGCTGCATGTTCATTTGGGTTAAAATGAACAGAAACAAACCTAGAAAAAACCACGCTGGGCTAGTTTTTCGGAGAGGCAGTTTCAAAGTGGCAAAGCAGTTCAATACATAAATATTGAGAGCCAAGTTCACATTTCCAGCAAGGGGAAAGGTCCCAATTTGCTAATTAAACTCTTTGGCCCATCCTGCCTGGAGTTGTACAGCAGTTGTGTCACACAGTAGCCAGTGTCAGAGGGAAGAGGGAGGCAGCGGGAACTGGAATGGTTTGGGCTCAAATGGAACTCAGACCCTGAGCTGGCAGGACAACACTGGCCGCAGTCGGACACAGGTTCCCTGAGACGACTGTGAGCTCAGACCATGGGTGTGGAGGATGCACCAACCTCTTGAAGTCCCATCTCGGCAGGGGAAGAGGAAGGGTTTGTGAGAGACATGGGCATGCAGGGAACGAGCAGTGTGTGCATAGCAATGAGCGTGTGAAAGGCCGGAGAAGGACCTGAAATAGCAAGGGGTGTCATGCTGAAATGTCAGAGGTTGAATTTTCACTCTGAGGCAGCAGAATGAGGAGGATACGCACTTCAGCGCTGGGTTGTGGAGCTAAATAGAGGATTCTAGCATGTCTGGGGCTTGCAAATCTTGGGGGATAAATGAGCATTGACAAGGCTTTTGGAAGAAAGCAAATAGGTTGGAGGGGACTCACAGGAACTGGCAAATCCGCAGAACTCCACAGCTTTTTTTTGGAGCTAAAGAACCTGGCAGAGGCATGGGACAGTGTAGCTGCGGTGGGCATGGCTTTTGGCCACAGAGTCTGCAAAGTGTCCTCCTGCTGACCAGTACCCGGCTTCACACACTCACACATTACACAGAGCCCTGAGCATTCCAAGAGGGAAAGGAGCTCCCTCCCCAAAGGATGGGGGTCAGGCCTTGGCCATCCTGCTTGGGGAAGCAAATCAAGGGCTTTCGCAATGACTTCCACGTTTAAATTTCTTCCTGTAGCAAGTGTCTCTGACATCCTTTCCTGCTTCACCAGCCCCCAGGGACAGGAACTTTGTCTGCTCATTCCCTCCTCGGTCTCTTCAGAGGCAGAGATCAGCAGGGCCTGCTAACACCCCCAGAAACCTGGAGGTTTGCTTCTGGCTTTTACTTCTCCGGGGGCTTGCTCAGTCTTTCAGGATCTGCAGTGCAGGAACTCAGCACCAGAGAGCTCATTAACACGCCAAACGCCCTAAGGAGCCAGCTCTGAGCCTAATTCTCCTTTAGTCTTCCATTCTTATGGGGTTCATGAGAGAGGTGTCAGGAGTGGAGTCAAAGTGAAAAGATGCCAAAGCCAAGAGCCCAAGTGAATGAAATACTGGATTTTCAATAGCCAGTTCTGCATTAACACAGTGCTGCAGCTGGGTTACAGCACTGTCCTCTTTCTGATATTAGTGATAGCACCACAAATTCCAAAACACCCTTGAGAGCTGCTTTAGTTTTCCTCCTCTCCAAAGTTCACCCTGCTCAGACCCTGACAGGATGACTTCAAATCTCTGTAACTCAAATCTCTCCAACCCTCTGCCATCCACGCTTCCTCTCTCACCCCAGAGCACTTCTCCCCAGCCCTTCAGCACATTACAAGGCCTCTGCTTTTTAGCTGCATGAAGTCAGGGTACTCCCTTACAACGTCACGGAATCACAGAATGATAGGTGTTGGAAGGGACCTCTGGAGATTGTCTAGTCCAACCCCCCTGCCAGAGCAGGGTCACCTAGAGCAGGTGAAAGTCTTCCCTACAGAAGTCTTCTCGAGGTGCTGATCCCAATGATATCACCTCATGTTATGTACGGCTCCATCCTCCTTCTGCAGAGCTTCATTGATGGGCAGTTTTCCTGTTTCTTTCATGGTGGTTAGCCTTCCCTGCCTTTTTCTATTGTATGCATATCAAATAGTGTCAGAAGCAACACATTTTTCCTCCACACCTTCACCCATTTCCGGCTGCAGTCTGAGATATTTCCCCTCTTGGAGCAGACATTGTGCAAAGCTGCTCCATGGAGGGAAACCCACTTTAGTGCTGCGTATTCGTTTGGGTTAGAGAGAAGCACCAAAGACACGCTGAGCTAGTTTTTCAAACAGTTTCAAAGTGGCGTAAAAGTTTAAATCCAGAAAAGCCAAGTTAAAAAAAGGGAGGAAAAATGGGCAAAGCTGTATATTCTGAACTGACAAATTCTCTGTCAGTGAAGAGAAAGTCCAGAATCTATGGGAGGTCTTCATCAGTTGGCCCTGTGGGAAGCTGGGTTCCTTGGGCCACCAATGAGGTTCACCTTCCACAAAGCATAACCAAGTAAGAAATATTTTAGAGAGATGAAAAACTATCAACTAAGCACACCTAAAGATTGTGCTAAAGACAGAATGAGAGAGACTACTGAATGATAGGCAAGCTTTTAACTCCCTGAAGCTCAAAGCATCATCTGGATTGTTGAGAGGTGTCTGAATGATCAAAGAAGAAGAGAAAGGGAAGTCTTGAGAGCCATCGCAAGTGCTTCTGTGCAGATGTAGTTCTGGAAAGGTGACTTCAGACATGGTCAGTTTAGTTAGGAGAGGTGGAAATACGTGAAAGATGAGGGAGACTAAATGCACAGCCTGAGAGGGAGCACTGAAAAAATGCAAATAGAGTTCTCCTGGTTTGGAAGGTCAATAGCTCTCCTCTTGCTATTGATACACATCCTGAAGACTCCTCATTTTGATCTCATGGGAAAACAATGACATTTGATTTAAAGTATTGAATTTTTTCAGCTGATGAGGTCGAGTTGATACATGTTAACACGTCTAAAAATTTCTGAGGTTTTCAGGCAGGGTTCTGCTGTCTGACCATCAGTGCCCAGCGGTACCTCCAGAGGACGCAGTGTCTCTGAAGCACATGCCTGGGACTGGCCGCTGTCACAGAGGACCTGCTGGAGAGCAGAGCCCCTCGGATGCTGCAGCTGCAGCCTGGGCAGAGGGTCCCAGGGCAGCCACACTTGCACCACGCGCCCGTGTCCCTCTAACTGCATCCCACCCCTATTTTATCATCAATTACCTTTGCACACAAACACAGTACAAAATATCCCCCAGAGATCAGTGTATTAAAACAAGACAAATCCAAGCAAGGAGGATAACACCACCAAAAGTGTTTGAAGCTTGAAGCTGCACGAGGACATCATCCCAAGCACAAACAGAGGCTGGGTGGAGAATAGATCGAGAGCAGCCCAGAAAAGAACACATTGCCCACAGAAGTTTTGGAGGCCCCATCCCTGGAGGTGTTCAAGACCAGGTTGGATGGGGCTTTGAGCAGATGAAGTGCGACCCCTACAAACGCCCATTTCTCATGGAGGATGCTGCCGAGAGCACCACCGGTTATTATTTGGTCACTGTCCTGCCAGAACTGAGCCATCTCCTTCCCTCTAACGCTACCAGGGGGGAAGGCGGCCAAGAAAAGAAGGCAAAGAATCTGAACACCCAAAAAGCTGCTGTGAAAATGAGGAATTTTTGACCCCTAGTATCCCAGGGGTGACTGTGTAAGAAAAGTGTTAGAGAAATGTTTGTCCTGCGTTTCCAGGTTCATCTCCATGTCTCCCCAGGGCTTCTACCCCAGAGATACTCTCGCTTCCTCCTCGGCCAAACGGGGTCTGTCCTGGAGGTTTGGGAGCTCTGCCTGAAAACGTCTGCTGATGTTGAGGCGCCTGAAACCGTAAGGAAGAGGAGGTGAGGAAGGCAAGTTTGAAACACGTACAGCACGATCAGCAGAGACTTAGGAAGAGGGGAGATGTGAGGAGCTGCACTAAATAAGTTACGTCTTTCCCAGCAAAGCATGACTAGCTCTCCTCTAACAACTTCCACGGTCCCTTCCCAGCACCACCGGCATCACCGTGCTGCCCCGAGAGTCCTTTTGCGCCCCATTGGGTAAGAAAGTTTGTCCTTCTTCTCTCAAAACCTGACCAAACTGGCAAGGTTCACTCCCAGAGCAGCAGTGAGCTGCAAGAGCTGTGGCCACTGAGCAAGAACTGCGTCGGAATGTTGTGTAGAACACGGGAGGCTGGCAACACTCTTTATGATGTAAGCACAGCCAGTGCTTTCCTGGGCAATTCGTTGCATTTCTGGCCAAAACGGGGGTATCCTCTGGCCAAAAAAAAACGACTGTTGACATCAGAAGAATTGGCCAAGCGGCAGGGAGAACGTCAATGTCAACTGTGAGGAGCTGCACAGCCCAGGCGCTGCACCAACCTCCCA
Source organism: Chroicocephalus ridibundus (assembly GCF_963924245.1). Taxonomy (NCBI): domain Eukaryota; kingdom Metazoa; phylum Chordata; class Aves; order Charadriiformes; family Laridae; genus Chroicocephalus; species Chroicocephalus ridibundus. The sequence continues at coordinate 522,936 of NW_026961319.1, forward strand.
CCGACTCCCCAACTGTGGTTACCTCGTCCCCCATTTGCCCAGTGTTTGCTGGGCCGTTCTGCCTGAAAGATAGAAACAAACTGCTCAAGATGAAAATCATTCCACTGAGACTGTCCTTGAGCCTTCTTTGCCATCTCCATCCTTGCACACCCCCAACTCTTCCCTTCGAATTTCCACGCTCCCCCAAATCTCCCAGAGTTAGAGAATTTCTCCACACATGAGAAATGCCCCATCACGAGGGCTGATGGTCCCCTGGGCCCGACACACAAGGCGGCAGCAACCCCTCAGGACAGGGTCCGACCTATGGGAAAGCACAACATCAATGAACCCCAAAATTGGTGATATTTAGTACCCAAACCAGCCGTAGCACATTGCTCTGTGCGGCGAGCTGCCACGACTACCCTCAGTGAACATCTTTTGGCTGTGAGCTCCAGAGACGCATCTCTAACAGCGAGAAGTTTGTTTGGGTGGACTTTTAATCTCCCTTCCCTCCCACAGGCAATGAGGCACCAATTATTTCCACTCGAGCGAGCGGTTCCCATTCTGCAGCTTTGGGTTATCCCTGACCTGTGCACGAGCCCTGACATCCATCATTGAATTTAAAGTTAACCATGGCTCGGTAGGTAATCAAGCTTTACGTACTGGTTCTGTCGCTAAGGATGATTGTAGGGATGGTGGGATGCCTTCACACGACTGGAGTGTCAGAATCGATGGCTACAAGCTCTTCAGGAGGGACAGAGGGCAAAGGAGAGGCGGAGGAGTGGCCCTGTATGTTACAGAATCTTATGAGAGCAGGAGGTGGGGGGTGTGATGCTGAGTGAAGGACACCGGTGGGACAGTGCCCAGCCTTGCTGGGGGTGTGCAAGGAGGCCAGGAGGCCCCCCCAGTGCCTTAGGACAACATGTCTCCTCACAGGCCTTGGTGGCAGAGACCATTGCTGTGCCCCAGGGGACAAAGACTTGCGTTCTCTTGGTGACTTCCAGCCTTGCCAGTGCCCTTTGCCATCTCCACCACAGCTTGTCCTACGCTGTCCCACAGCTGCTTCTTCTTCCCTGCCGGCTGGAGACACCCATCTCCCTTCCCCACCTTGCTCTCACCCTGGCAGTTCGACACTCACTGACGTCTGTCCACCCTCACACTCTGCTCCTTGACACACAAAGACATGGACTCATCTCCAACTCCTTCTGCAGGACTTGTGGAAAGGGATCCTGCTGCTGCAGGAAATACAATGGCTGCCATAGCATGGACGATACCAGCTTGCCAGACAGTGATGGGCATCACACACTCACCATGCCCACCCCCATCCAGGACTGGGGTCAGGGACCCAGGCAACTTGGCTCTGTGGGAAATCCCTCCAGTGAGTCCAGAAATCCCAACCCAGGGAAGAGAAATGCTGAGACACTTCACTGCTGAGAAGGCAAAAGCTGGCTGAATCCCTGGGACCACTAGTGTGGATGTCCCACCACCTACGGAAGAGTCCAGGGAAGTTTCCAGGAAGAAGAGACCTCACAGGCACCAAACACAGCCACAAGCCTCATCCTGGCCTAAAAAGGTATTCAGAAGAAAATGACCTCACGAACACAGACGCCAGTCATGAGCCTGCTGCTGGACAATCACGTGCCTGAGGAACCATAACCTCAGAAGCAACCTCTAGCTGCTGGCATGTTCCATACATGCTGGCATGGTCCATCCTGTGTGTTGCATTCATACCCATGCTGCTGGCATGTGCGTACTTGGGACCTCACAGGAACCAAGCCTGGTCATCAACCCTCTGCTGGCATAAGGGGTGCTCTGGAACACAGGCCTTCAAACACCCAGGAGCTTGCTCATGGGCTCTCAGGTCCTCAGGCAGCAGCAGCACCCTCACAACTGGCATTCAGGCCATTCGCCTGCTGCGGGGCTATCAAGGACTCAGGCAGACGTGATCTCCCAAGCACCGAACTCATCCATGAGGCTGGTGTTGGCCTATCAAGCACTCAGACCTTTGCGGTGACCTCCAAACCAGTATCAAAGTGATCTGCCTGTTTCTGGCCTATCAGAGGTTGTGGCAGCACTGACCTCATAACCAACATCCACACCATGTGCCTGCTGCTGGCCTGTCAGGTACTCATGGAGGAACAACCTCGTAGGCACCGAACCCAGCCTTGAGCCTGGGGTTGGCCTGCCACCTGCAGAGACAGGGTGACCCCAAAATAGCATCCAAAGCAGATGCCCGCTTTTAGAGCAGCGGTGACCTCACAATAACATGCCAGACCTTGGCCTGCTGCTGGCCTGTTGGGTTCTCAGGCAGAAGGCACCTCACAAGCATCTACCCGAGACATTGCTGGACTGCCATGTCCTCACAGAATCATGTAGATTGAAAGGGATCTTTGGAGATCGTCTAGTTCAATCCCCCTGCCCTAGAGAGAGTCAGCCAGAGCAGGTCACTTAAGAAGATGTCCAGGCTGGTTTTTAGTATCTCCACAACAGGACACTCCACAGCCTCTCAGGGCAGCCTGTGCCAGGGTCATGTGCCCCTCATGCCAAAACCTATTTTCTTGAGTTCAGTTAGAATTTCTTATTTTTGTGGATTGGGGCTTAAAGCACGTGCCCTGTGTGGGGATGGTGAGGGATGTGGGCTTCTTCAACCTGGTGAACCTCCTCCAGTGAGGGTCACCGTCCAAAAGGGATAACCTCACTCCAAGTATGGGAGAGAGATGGATGGCATATGATAGATGTAAACACATGGAAGGATTTGGCTGAAGAGATTCTTAGCCTGCTGAAAGACCAGGGCATTCTTCCAACTGCCTGAAGCTCAAAGCAGCACCTGGGGAGTTGAGAGGGATGTGCCTGAGCGAGGAGTAAGGGGACGGGGAAACTGGAGAGCAAGGGGAAGGCCAGCCCTGCTGCCCCATTATCGCTCTGATGGTCCCACTGTGCTGGAACCGCATGGGACAGGTGTGGTCAAGGGTAGGGGAGACATGGCCCTGGCAAAGTGCCCTGGCAGCCCTCAGGGCTCTGTCCCCCTCAGCCCTCCTCTTTTGGTGACCTCCCGCAGTGCCTGGGCCACAGGTGGTCTGTGTCCCCTCAGTGGCAGCCCCTCTCCCCAGGCCAGCACAAGAGTCCTGCTCCAGGCACAGAGCAGCCTGCCCAGAGTGGGGGCCTGCAGAAAGAGGTTTCTCCTTCTCATGGATTCCTCCCTGCAGGCACAGAAATGCTCCCTAGCTCTTCTCCAGGGACACCCCTTCTCCTGGAGAGCCTTTCCCCAGGTGAGCGTTTCCAGGCTGGCCTGGCTGGACATTCCTGGTACCCACCCCGTGCTCCCTGCAGGGCCCTGAGCTGGCGGTGCTGCTCTGCAGAGGGAGGGGGCTGTGGTGCCCTGGGGCCATGGGGTGACCCTGCACTGGCCATGCTGGTCAGGATGGGGAGCAAGCCAGCCAGAAAGGGATCGCTGCTGCTGAGCCCCCTTCCATCTCCCCTCATTGCTCAGTAGCTAAGGAGAGGGTTTGGCAGGGTACTGGGATGTCTCCAGTGTCTCAAAGGGCAGGGAAGGGCTGCCCTAGATCAATCCCACAGGGTTTCCAGGGCACTGGGCTGAACCATTGTTTAGTCTTATGTCTCTTTTGCCTGCTGGATCCTGGCATTGCAGGAGCCTCGTTAGCCCATGGGCTCTTCAGGTTCACCTTTCCTTCAAGGACACTCCGCCTTGGATGGTCACTCATTTGATGAGGTGCCAATCACTGCTCACCCAGACTCACTCACTTTTCTGGGAGATCCCCTGAGCTCTCCTGGCAACTCCAGGTTCCTCTCCAGGATAGCATTGGCCATCAGCCCCATCACAAGTGGGACAATACCAGGAAGGATAAGCAAAAACCATTTGCACTCTGCTTGGACATGTGCCACCAAGAAGGGAGCTCTAGGTCCAGCCTTTCATCCCTAAGAGATTCCCATGCAACTCTGACCCTAGAACACCATGAGGACTTTTCATGGAACCGTTCCTTGGGTGTGTTCCTGATACCAGCTTTGGAAGAGTCATTCAGCCTCTGCCCCTGCCTTGAGGAGTCCCCTCTGACACAGTGGTTCACATGGCCTGTTCCTGCCTGCAGCCACAGGGGTGCCACTGTAGAGACAACAGGACTGTCACAAGGTACACGAGGCCTTAGGGGGAACACAAAGGCAAGGGCACAGCAGGACAGTGGGGATGTGAGGAGAGACCAGCACTGAAAGGCCTCGTCCTGCTGCTGTCCTTGGCCATGGCTCCAGGGAAGCAGCAGCCCCGACTCGCAGGCGGCACAGACAGAGTGCCCAGCGAGGCAGCCAGGGGCAACCCCAAAGGCCCCTGGGGCTGATCCTCCATGGGGCAGATGAGCATTTGCCTACTGAACCCCTCCTGCATACTGGGGTTGCTTGACCAGCTCTAGAGGAGAAGTAAAGAGATGGGAGGTGAGACAAATAGGTTTTTTCCACATTTCTTTATTGAGCTTTTTTAAAAAGGGAGCCTGGATCCATATATAAATAAGATCTTTGGGTCAAGAAAAAAAGAAGTAGAAGGCCAAGAATAATAACATCACAGGTCTCCGACAAAAAAGAAAACACAAAAACAAAGAAACAAACCAAACCAAAATAAAACAAAAACAAAACCAAAAAAAATCCCACAAAGAGAAAGTAAAGAAACATATGAAAAAAAGTTCATCCTGGCTTTTCCTGAGATACAGTGGAACCCCATTGGCATAATGGGCACCTTATTAATCTAAAGGAGATGGGATCCCAATAGCTTCCTCAGGGCATCCTTGAGCTCTTTGTTCCTCATGCTGTAGATGAGGGGGTTCACTGCTGGAGGCACCACTGAGTACAGCACTGCCACCACCAGATCCAGGGATGACCATGAGATGGAGGGGGGCTTCAAGTGAGCAAATAATCCAGTGCTGACAAGCAGGGAGACCACGGCCAGGTGAGGGAGGCACGTGGAAAAGGCTTTGTGCCGTCCCTGCTGAGAGGGGATCCTCAGCACGGCCCTGAAGATCTGCACATAGGACAGCACGATGAACACAAAACAAACAAAAGCTAAAGAACAACCTAATACAAGAAGCCAAACTTCTCTGAGGTAGGAATGTGAGCAGGAGAGCTTGAGGATTTGTGGGATTTCAAAGAAGAACTGGTCGACAGCATTGCCCTGGCAGAGGGGCAGGGAAAATGTACTGGCCGTGTGCAGCAGAGCAGTGAGAAACCCACTGCCCCAGGCAGCTGCTGCCATGTGGACACAAGCTCTGCTGCCCATCAGGGTCCCGTAGTGCAGGGGTTTGCAGATGGCAACGTAGCGGTCATAGGACATGACAGTGAGAAGATAAAACTCTGCTGACATAAAAAAGAAAAAGAGAAAGACCTGTGCAGCACATCCCCAGTAGGAGATGGCCCTGATGTCCCAGAGGGAATTGGACATGGATTTGGGGACAGTGGTGGAGATGCAGCCAAGGTCGAGGAAGGCAAGGTTGAGGAGGAAGAAGTACATGGGGGTGTGGAGGCGGTGGTCACAGGCGATGGTGGTGATGATGAGGCCGTTGGCCAGGAGGGCAGCCAGGTAGATGCCCAGGAAGAGCCCGAAGTGCAAGAGCTGCAGCTCCCGTGTGTCTGCGAATGCCAGGAGGAGGAACTGGCTGATGGAGCTGCTGTTGGTCATGTGCTTAGTCCATGCATGGGGGACTGTTTAAAGAGGAGAAGACATTCACAAGTTAAGGCAGACTTCGTTGATCCCATCCTATTCCTTTTTCCAAAATTTTCCCCAAAATGACTTCTCTTTCCATGGAATAATTTCATTCAGACCCTTTTTGTGAGATCAGCTTTGTGCTGCTGAGGGCAGTATCTTTGTAGGGGCAGAGATCCAGATGTTGATTTCCAATACTTTCTGGATTATTCACCTCTAAAAGAAACAGAGTTGGATTTTCAATTCCTTCTCCTCAACTGAGAGATGAATTTTTGTGTCCCATCACCCACCCAGACAACCCAGAGCAGAAGTTTGGAAGAAGAGGGTCCTTCCCTTTCAGGTAGCCCCTGCCGTGCTGTGCTTCTTGAAAAGTCTCCTGTGAATGTCCTGCAGTGATCTGCAGCTGTGAGCAGCTCTCACCCATGCAGCACCCTCTCAATAGCAGGACCCTTCCCTGCTGCGTCCCCACATGCCCGTGGGGTCTCCCCAGGCTGGATGAGAGCTGACCCTGCAGGCGGCAGAGTCCCTGCCCCGGCACACAGACCCATGGGATGCAGGGACCGTGCTCTGAAAGACAGCCCTGGGCACCCCTGGCTGCACACCCAGCTTATCAGCTCTTCACATTTCATACCAGCCCCCTCTGCCCCCTTACAGATCCCAGAAGCTGTGGCTGTGCCAGCTTTAGGAGATGCCTCCAGGAACTCCACCTGCATCGCCCTGCACCCAGAGACTCACCCTGTCAAGGGCCGCAAAGATTTCTCCTCCAGTGAGCTCTCAGTCGTCCTCCCAATCCTGACAGCTTTAAGCTCTCTCTCTGCCTCGCTCATCTCCCTGAGACACCCTGGCAGTGCCCTCAGCCCTGCTGCGCTTGGCAGAGGAGCTGCTCCTGGGCAGAGCTGTCTCTCTGCAGCGCTGCCCGCTTGCCATCAGCTCCCTCCATGCCAGGAGCCCAGCCCAGCTCAGACGCAGAGGACCAGCCCAAGGCCTTTTAATGACCCCTCTGGTGGGTTTGATGCCAAGTCCATGAACTTCAGTCGCTGAGAGGAAGTTGAAGAAACCTCTCAAGGAGTCAAAGTCAAATTCAAACTCCAAACTTTCTTGCAGTATTAATGGGTCCCACTGAGGGACACCACTGAGACATTGTCCCCTGGGTCTGGTTAGAGCAGAAACCTGGAGGCAGTGATGACAGGTCGGGAAAAGCAGGCTGAAGGTCTGATGCTGAGTAAACCTGGATGTGTTTCATTAGCACAAAGGGCCAAGCCCTGACCCCATCACCCAAAGGGCCAAGGCACGACCCCCAACCCCCAGGAAGGGAGATCCTGTCCCTCACTCATTCCTCAGGGCTCTTCCTGGCACAGGGGGATGTGGAGATGTGCAATGCCAAGGACAGGGCTATGGTACGACACCAGCCAGGCTCCTGAGTATGGACAAGGAGGCAATGAGACCCCAGTGCTGGAAGGACTGGTTGTCTCCTCATAGGCATCAGTGGCAGAGACAACAGCCATAGCCCAAGGCATGAAGAGCTTGGCTCTGCCAGGGGCCTTTCAGCTTTGCCACATCCCTCTGTCTTCTCCACCACAGGCTCTCCTACGGTGTCCCATCACCTCTGCCTCTTTCCCTGCAGGCTGTAGTCATCCACCCGGCTGCCCCACCTTGCTCTCACCTTCCTTTGCTCAGATCTCTCCACCCTCCCTGGCTCTTCCTTGAAACGCAAAGCCTTAGGCTGATCCATGCTCCTTCTGGGTGTCGTGTTGCACCACAGCATTGCCCTTGGAGTGACATTTCTTTCTCCTTGTGTCCAGTCTGCACCTCCCCAGCTGCATGTTGGGGCATTATTTCTTTCTCATGCTGTTTTCCACTACAGAGAAAAGCTCCACCAGCTCTGAAAGCACCCTTCAAGCACGCTCAGGCTTCTCCTGTACTGTCCTCAGTCTCCACACCACTGTGCCCAGGGCCCTCAGCCTCCTGATACTGTTCAAGTGCTTGAGGCCTCCAAACCCCATCTTGGGAGATCTCTGGGCTCTCGCCACGCTGTTTGCAGATGAAAACATAGTGGTCATAGACCAAGAAAGATGGAGGGAGACTTTTTACCAAGGCCTGTAACAGCAGAACAAGGGACAATGGCTTACACTGAATGATGGTAGATTTAGATTGGACATAAGGAAGAAATGCTTTATGATGAGTGTGGTGAGACCCTGGAACAGGTTGCCCAGAGCAGTGGTGGATGCCCCATCCCTGGAAGTATCCAAGGTGAGGAGCTTCGAGCAACTAGAACTAATGAAAGATGTCCCTGCCCATGGCAGGGGGGTTGGACTAGATGATTGTTTAGGACTTTTCCAAGCACAACCATTCTATGATTCTTTGATTCATCCAACTGAGGAGGGGGGTTTCTGCATCACAGGTCTGACACTCGTGCTGGGAAGCCAGAAAGCACATTTTTGGATTGTGCAAGACTTGCCGTGGGATTTCTAGGAAAGGACCAAAGGAAGGGAAAGGTTGGGATCAAGGAGGTTTGTGGAGGAAGAAGCATGGGAAAACAGAGAGAAAAGGGATGAAATGAGATGGTCATGTGTAAACAGGTGGCTGGTGAGGACACTTCCCTGGCTGTGGCCCACAACTGATCACCACAGCCTGTCCTGTTTTCTTAATACCTCCTTTTCCAAGAGCTTTGTGGGGCGAGGGAGATCTCTGCTCTCTCTGCACAGGTGGAGTTTCAAGTGCCAGACACTGGAGTGGGAACCACAAGTCATCAGACCTTTTGAACGTTGGGGGGCCAGCAACTGGTGATAATGGTGCATATGCATATAACATTGGTGCGTATGTTAGTGGTTTACCCACAAGCAAACACCAGAGAAACCAGAAAGTAGAATACGCCTGCGGGGGCCTAAGTCTGGACTGGACACTAGAGGGACCACAACATCTGCAACTTGGGTACTGGGAGAAAAAGGTAGCCCAGACCACCTCCCAGATAAACTGGGGGGTCACAGTATCATAGAATTGTCTAGGTTGGAAGGGACCTTTCAGATCAGCAAGTCCAACCATCAACCTAACACTGACAAAAACCATTACTGAACCATGTCGCTAAGCACTACGTTGACCCGTCTAATTGGAAATACCTCCAGGGATGGGGATTCCACCACTTCCCTGGGCAGCCTGTTCCAATATTTGATAACCCTTTCAGTGTAAAAATTTTTCTTAATGTCCAGTCTAAACTTCCCCTGGCGCAACTTGAGGCCGTTTCCTCTTGTGCTATCACTTGTTAGTTGGGAGAAGAGACCGACCCCCACCTCTCTACACCCTCCTTTCAGGGAGTTGCAGAGAGCAAGAAGGTCTTCCCTCAGCCTCCTTTTCTCCACGCTGAACACCCCCATTTCCCTCAGACGCTCCTCACAAGACTTGTGCTCCAGACCCCTCGCCAGCTCCCTTGCCCTTCTCTGGACACACTCCAGCCCCAAAATGTCTTTCCTGTAGTGAGGGGCCTAAAACTGGACACAGCACTCCAGGCGGGGCCTCACCAGTGCCCAGCACAGGGGGACGATCACTTCCATGGTCCAACTCACCACACTGTTCCTGATACAGGCCAGGATGCTGTTGGCCTTCTTGGCCACCTGGGCACACTGCTTGCTTGTAGTCAGCCGGCTGTTGACCAACACCCCCAGGTCCTTTTTTGCCAGGCAGTTTTCAAGCCATTCCTCCCCAGGCCTGTAGTGCTGCATGGCGTTGTTCTGAACTTAGTAGGGCTTGGCCTTGTTGAACCTCATACCATTGGCCTTCACCCATCGGTCGTAAGCCTGTGCAGATCCCTCTGCAGAGCCAACCTACCCTCAAGCAGGTCGACACTCCCTCCCAACTTGGTGTCCTCTGCGAACTTACTGAGGGTTCACTCGTTCCATTCATCCAGATAATTGATAAAGACATTAAAGAGAATGGGCCCCAGCACCGAGCCCTGGGGAACACCACTTGTGACCGGCTGCCAACTGGATGGAACTCCATTCACCACCACTCTTTGGGGCCCACCTTCCAGCCAGTTTTTCACCTGGTGAATTGTTCCCCCGTCCAAGCCATGAGCAGCCAGTTTCTCCAGGAGAATACTGTGGGAAACAGTATTTCCCACATTTGAGCCCAAACAATTTCAATTCGCACTTCCTCCCTCTCGCCTCTGACACTGGGTATTGTGTGACACAACTGTCCTGGCTCTCCAGGCACGATGGGCAACAGTTTGATGCCTCAGCCGGAGCTTTTCCTCTTGCTGGAAATGGGAGTGCAGCAGGGTCAAGCCAAGAGGCCCAAGAAACCCAGCTTCCCACAGGGACAACTGATGAAAACCTCCCATAGGCTGTGGGACTTTCTGTTCAATGACAGAAAATTTGTCAGTTCAGAATATACAGCTGTGCCCATTTTTCCTCTCTTTTTTTAACTTGGCTTTTCTGGATGTAATCTTTTATGCCACTTTGAAACTGTTTGAAAAACTAGCTCAGCGTGTCTTTGGTGCTTCTCTCTAACCCAAACGAATACGCAGCACTAAAGTGGGTTTCCCTCCATGGAGCAGCTTTGCACAATGTCTGCTCCAAGAGGGGAAATATCTCAGACTGCAGCTGGAAATGGGTGAAGGTGTGGAGGAAAAATGTGTTGCTTCTGACACTATTTGATATGCATACAATAGAAAAAGGCAGGGAAGGCTAACCACCATGAAAGAAACAGGAAAACTGCCCATCAATGAAGCTCTGCAGAAGGAGGATGGAGCCGTACATAACATGAGGTGATATCATTGGGATCAGCACCTCGAGAAGACTTCTGTAGGGAAGACTTTCACCTGCTCTAGGTGACCCTGCTCTGGCAGGGGGGTTGGACAAGACGATCTCCCGAGGTCCCTTCCAACCCTTATCATTCTGTGATTCTGTGACTTTGCAAGGGAGTACCCTGACTTCATGCAGCTAAAAAGCAGAGGCCTTGTAATGTGCTGAAGGGCTGGGGAGAAGTGCTCTGGGGTGAGAGAGGAAGCGTGGATGGCAGAAGGTTGGAGAGATTTGAGTTACAGAGATTTGAAGTCATCCTGTCAGGGTCTGAGCAGGGTGAACTTTGGAGAGGAGGAAAACTAAAGCAGCTCTCAAGGGTGTTTTGGAATTTGTGGTGCTATCACTAATATCAGAAAGAGGACAGTGCTGTAACCCAGCTGCAGCACTGTGTTAATGCAGAACTGGCTATTGAAAATCCAGTATTTCATTCACTTGGGCTCTTGGCTTTGGCATCTTTTCACTTTGACTCCACTCCTGACACCTCTCTCATGAACCCCATAAGAATGGAAGACTAAAGGAGAATTAGGCTCAGAGCTGGCTCCTTAGGGCGTTTGGCGTGTTAATGAGCCCTCTGGTGCCGAGTTCCTGCACTGCAGATCCTGAAAGACTGAGCAAGCCCCCGGAGAAGTAAAAGCCAGAAGCAAACCTCCAGGTTTCTGGGGGTGTTAGCAGGCCCTGCTGATCTCTGCCTCTGAAGAGACCGAGGAGGGAATGAGCAGACAAAGTTCCTGTCCCTGGGGGCTGGTGAAGCAGGAAAGGATGTCAGAGACACTTGCTACAGGAAGAAATTTAAACGTGGAAGTCATTGTGAAAGCCCTTGATTTGCTTCCCCAAGCAGGATGGCCAAGGCCTGACCCCCATCCTTTGGGGAGGGAGCTCCTTTCCCTCTTGGAACGCTCAGGGCTCTGTGTAATGTGTGAGTGTGTGAAGCCGGGTACTGGTCAGCAGGAGGACACTTTGCAGGCTCTGTGGTGGGTGGGTGAGGAGGCAACGGGGTGCTGGAGCTTTAAGGAGCGAGTGCCTTCTCATGGGTCTCAGTGGAAGAGGCAGAAGCCTACTCAGGTCTGTTGGGGTGTCAAGGCCCAAAGCCATGCCCACCGCAGCTACACTGTCCCATGCCTGTGCCAGGTTCTTTAGCTCCAAAAAAAAGCTGTGGAGTTCTGTGGATTTGCCAGTTCCTGTGAGTCCCCTCCAACCTATTTGCTTTCTTCCAAAAGCCTTGTCAATGCTCATTTATCCCCCAAGATTTGCAAGCCCCAGACATGCTAGAATCCTCTATTTAGCTCCACAACCCAGCGCTGAAGTGCGTATCCTCCTCATTCTGCTGCCTCAGAGTGAAAATTCAACCTCTGACATTTCAGCATGACACCCCTTGCTATTTCAGGTCCTTCTCCGGCCTTTCACACGCTCATTGCTATGCACACACTGCTCGTTCCCTGCATGCCCATGTCTCTCACAAACCCTTCCTCTTCCCCTGCCGAGATGGGACTTCAAGAGGTTGGTGCATCCTCCACACCCATGGTCTGAGCTCACAGTCGTCTCAGGGAACCTGTGTCCGACTGCGGCCAGTGTTGTCCTGCCAGCTCAGGGTCTGAGTTCCATTTGAGCCCAAACCATTCCAGTTCCCGCTGCCTCCCTCTTCCCTCTGACACTGGCTACTGTGTGACACAACTGCTGTACAACTCCAGGCAGGATGGGCCAAAGAGTTTAATTAGCAAATTGGGACCTTTCCCCTTGCTGGAAATGTGAACTTGGCTCTCAATATTTATGTATTGAACTGCTTTGCCACTTTGAAACTGCCTCTCTGAAAAACTAGCCCAGCGTGGTTTTTTCTGTGTTTGTTTTTGTTTGTTTTAACCCAAATGAACATGCAGCACTGAAGTGACATTCCATAGCATGGAAAGTGGGTTTCCACAGGATTTTGCACAATGTCTGCTGCAAGAGGGGAGATGTCTCAGACTGCAACTGGAAATGGGTGAAGTTGTGAGGAGATAAATGCATTGCGTCAGTAATTTTGAAAGTAACCGAGTCAAAGAGTTGGTTTTGAGCTTCTTCACAGCCTAAAGCACCGCATGGGTAAGGAGCCTGGCCGGGAAATGTAAAGAGTAATCAAAGGTAGGACGAGATACCTACTGAGCACAGGACAATGCCACCCTGAATTGTCCCATGAGCCTCTACTGTAGAAAGCCTCACCTGTACCTGACTCTCTTCTCCTGGGGCACACTGCAAGGCACAGGCTCATGGAAGGGCTTTTGGGAAAGGGGTTGATGGGGGAGCCTCTGGTCCAGCCTCTCACCCAAAGGTAGGGTTGTCAATCCCAGGGTCAGGTTGGGTGACATTCTGGGGAGCTGAAAACCTCCAAAGATGGAGATAACAGAGAGTCGATGGGTGTCCTGCTGCAGGTCAACGTCCGCCTACTCCGTTTTTCCTAATATTCGGTATAAAGCTCCATGGAGGATGCTTGCCGCTGTTGCCTCTGCCAAACATCTGCCACAGCAGAAGAGTTTGCCTCCACCTTCATCTCTCCAGGAAGATGTCACCTGCTCTTAGGCTGCCCTGTGCCTCCCCTTCAGCAGACTAAAGAGGACCAGTTGTCTCAGCCTCTCCACACAGCTCATGTGCTTAGGGACCCTAACCCCATCCCGACAGACTTCCTCTGGACTTTCTCCAGTTTCTCCATCCTCCTTTCACAATGGGATCCATCTATGGCATCCACCATAACTCCCACACCCTTCTGCCCAGGACACTCAGCCAGTCGCGTCACAGCCTGTCCCAGTGCACCGCCTTTGTTCTGCCCCCAGTGCACACCTTGCCCCCTTTGCCTTATGAAACTTCAGGAGGTTTCATTTGGCCAAGTCCCCACGTGTGTCAAGGTCCCTCTGGACTCAAAGTCCAAATGGTCAACATTGCAGGTTTTGTGGACAGTGCCTCAAACCAGATAAGAATATGGGGAATTGCAGGATCCCACAGGTAATGAAAGAGAATGATTTGCTTAATGGAGTTGGCACCTGAGTTTGAAAATCAGCACACCAACCACCTCAGATATACCCCAAGGTTGTAAGAAAAAAGAAAAGCATGGCCAAGGGGGAGTGGATGAATAAGGAAGCCGTTCATTTTGGAGGGGATCTGGATAAAAAAAGAGAAGCAATTGTGGTTTCAAGGAATGAAAGGGATTTGGTCATGGCTGTCTGGGGACACCTGTGAAGCACCCTGGCACCTGATGTGAATGACTTCTGTGGTCAGAGACAACCTGAGAGCTTTCCCTAATTTGAAAAAATGAAGGGGAAGAAAGGACAGTCATATTTAGGCTGGATGGGACGTCGGGAGGTGTCTCGAGCAGCCTCCTACAGGGCCAGACCAGTTACTGAGGGCTTTCTCCAAACACATCCTGGTCATTTGCTAGAAGAGATCCAGTGACATAAACCAAAGAAGTAACCTGGATGTGGTGTGAAAAGTCCTGAGCAGAAGGGGATCGTCACTTCCACTGTCTGTGCTCCTGCTCATACAGCCCGGAATGCTTTTGGCCTCCCTTGCTGACGGCTCATGGTTGTCCCAATGAAACCCAAGGACCACCAAAGTCTTTCCTGCAGAGCTGCTATCCAGCCATGCAGCCCCATGCCCTCTGCCATTGCACAGGATGAGTGCACCTCAAGGGGAGGACTTTGGCTTTGTCATCATTGGATACTGTGTGCTTCCTTTTGGCCCAGCCTTCCAGCCTGTCTTTGTCCTTTGGGTGGAAGCCTTGAGCTCCAGCATCGTGTCTGTTCTCCTCCATATGCTGTCATCTACAACTGTTATGAAAAAGCACTCTCTCGTCTCCTCTGGGTCATTACAAACACATTAAACAGGGCAGGTTGCAGGCTAGACCCCTGCAGAACCTTACAATCTACAGGCCTCCAGGCAGTGTAACACGCATTGACCGTGTCCCTCCGAGCCCGCCTGTACAGGTGGTTTTAGCTATCCATTAGCCATCCATGCAGGCATTAGCCATCCTAGCTTGGGCATGAGAGTGTTCTGTGGGACAATGCTGGAAACCTTGCTGACTTCCAGGTCAAAGATAACTACGTCTCTCCTTGCACCTAACAGTCATGGCCTTTCTTCACATAAAGCAAGTCGGATGGCCAGGCAGAGTCTCCCCTGGCTAAATCCTGTCACCTTCTCTTTCGGCCATGAAAGAATTGTGAGCTGAGGGGACCTGCTCTGGAGCACAGCCTTTCACTCCCCTGCTCATCCATGGGGCATTTCTGAAAGGTGCATGCAATATTTGGGTGCCGCCAGTCATCAGGGAGTGCCCCCACTTTCAAGGATGATGGAAGGGGCCTCTCTGTGACATCGGCCTGCTCTCTCAGCTCCCTGGGATGCCACCCATCCTGTCCTAGAGACTGGTGAGGATGGTGCTTGCTCAAGTGACTCCTGACTTGATGCCCATCCACCGCTGGTTGTTCTCCTCCAGGGTCCTGCCTCAAGTCACAGAGGCCCGGGAGACCTTGCAGGGAAAGATCGAGGCAAAGAGGACATAGACAATGGCAGATCTATCCACACCTGCTCTCATGAAACTCAGCGGTGGCGACAGAAAGGTGGGTACTCAGGGTACACAGGGTACAGTTGTTCTGGCATGGACTGCTCCAGTGTGGGTCCCCCACAGGCCACAGGTCCTGCTTGAAAACCTGCTCCAGCATGGGCTCCTCTCCTTGGGCAGCAGTTCCTGCCAGGAGCCTGCTCCACCGGGGTCCTCCATGGGCTGCAGGTCTAACTCTCCCAAAGGAAGAAGGCCAGCCCAGCACGGCTTCTCTTCTGGACCAAGCCACAGGAAGTCCCGGAGGATGGCTGTTTCCTGTGCCCGTGGCACTTGAGAAAACTCAGTGCTGACAATACTCCAATGTTTTGGGTATTGCTGAACAGAGTTTGCACAGTGTCAAGACCTTCTCTAGTTCTCATTCTGAGTAGGTGGGAGGTGAGAAAGAAGTCGAGGGGGGACCCAGCCAGGACCGCTCATCCAAACCGACCAGAGGCATATTCCATACCATATGACCTCATGCTCAGGAATAAAAACTTGAGACAGAGGAAGAAGACGGTGAAGTTCTTGTCATTCAAGGAGGCTGCTGCTTGGCGACCGGCTGGGCATCAGTTTGCCTGTGGGAGGTGGTGAGTGATGGCCTGTGTTTCACTTGTTGAGGTTTTCTTAATCTCTTCTCTTCACCTATTAAACTGCTGTTGTCGACCCAAAACTTTTCACACTTTATTTCTTCCTTGTCCCACTCAGGAAGGGGGAAGAAAGTGTGAGTGACTGTGTGGCTGCTGGGCTATTGGCTATTGGCCAGAGTCAACCCACCACAGCAAGGAAGTTTCTGATAGCTGGGAGCTAGTTCAGCGGTTGGGCACCAAGATGCTTAGGGGCTGAAGGGGAAGGGCCTTGTTTAGCCTGGAGAACGGAAGGTCTCGGGATCCTCCTAGCAGCCGGTCTGTCCCCGTGGGGAGGTTTTCAGGGCCATGGAGCCAGGCTTGTACCAGTGGTGCTTGGCA
Source organism: Chroicocephalus ridibundus (assembly GCF_963924245.1). Lineage (NCBI taxonomy): Eukaryota > Metazoa > Chordata > Aves > Charadriiformes > Laridae > Chroicocephalus > Chroicocephalus ridibundus. The sequence goes on from NW_026961319.1 coordinate 538,935, forward strand.
GGAGGTTAATAGACAATGGTCAGATGTTGAAATAAGGAAGGTTCAGGAGAGAGAAAATGAAAATCTTTTTCTCCATGAAGGCATCCAAGTGTTGGAGGAGGTTTCCCAGAGACATTGTGTCATCTCTGCCCTTAGATGTTTTCCAGCTGCCATGGGATAAAGCTTTGAGCAACATGGTCTGACTCCATGGCTGATGCTGCTGTGAGCACGAGGTGAGAACAGAAGTACTCTTTTCATATCTGCAGCTACTTAGTTTCTGGACTTGTTAGAAGCACCATGACTCAGGATGACCATTGGCACACATACTTTATAAGCTACGCTGTTGGAGGTTCAGTCCAGGGGGACCTTGACACACCTGGGAGCCTGGCCAATAGAAATCTGAAAATTTAGAAGGAAAAGCTGGAGAACAATTCCATGCAGCAGCACGGGCAAGGACCTGAGCGATGAAGGAGTGCTCTGAGGAGAAGGGTCTGGGCACCATGGCAGCTGCCATAGGAGCCAGTGGGCGTCACCTTTCAAAATGAAAGAGGAGAGACTGGAGAGGGTGCAGAGGAGGTGTGCCAAGATGGAGTGAGGGGCCTAACGCGTGAGCTGTGAGGGGAGTCTGGACCGCTCTAGCCAGATGATGTAGAAGCACAGGGGTGGACAAGCAGCTGGAGGACGAGCAGCTGAGCATGAACCAGCAATGCACCCCCGTGGCAAAGGCCAACAGCCTCCTGGGCTGCAGCAGGAAAAGCTTTGCTGGTGGATGGAGGGAGGTGACCCTTCCCCTCTGCTCAGCACTGGTGAGGCCACACCTGGGGTGCTGTGTCCAGCGCTGGACTCCCCCACACAAGAACGTTGTTGACCTACCAAAGCAAGTCCAGCAAAGGGCCACAACGATTGTTTAAGGCACTGCAGCATCTTTCATAGGAGGAAAGGCTGAGAGATGTGGGAGTGTTCAGTCTGCAGAAGAAACGTCTTTGGGGGATCTTCTTAATCTATATAAAATTCTATCTGAACCCAAGAAACCACTTTTTGACTGTGAGGGTGGTCAATCGCTGGAAAAGGTTGCCTAGAGTGGTTGTGGAGTCTCCATCCATGGACATATTCCAAACGCACCTGGACAAGCTGCTGAGCAACGTGCTCTAGTTGATCCTTTCTCAGCTGGGGGCTTGGACTAGATGATTTCCAGAGGTCCTTTGAAACCTCAACATTTCTGTGATACCGTGAGTATAAAGGAGAAAAGTCAGACAGAAAGAAATTAACAACACATAGCATGGACCTCAAATATGGTGGGATCCCATGGAGAGGACCCAAGCTGGAGCAAGGGAGAAGTGTGAGGAGGAAGGAGAGACAGAGATGTTCTTTACTGACTGTTAAGACCCTCTTCACCACCCCCCTGCTCCTCTTGGGGTTGGGGTGGGGAGATGAGCTGGGAGCAATGGAATAATTGGAGCCCGTGAGAAAGCGTGAGGAGAACGGTCTTTAATAGTTTTGTCATTCTTTCTCACAAGCAAACTCATTTTTTAACTGGCAACAAATTAAATTGATCTTCCCCAAGTTAACATGTCTTTGCCCGTGACAGTAATTGGTAACTGATCTCCTTTTCTTTATCTTGACCCATGAACATTTCTGGGTTTTTTTTCTCCCTTTGCCCTGTTGAAGCGGAGGAGGGAATGAGCAGCTGGGTGGGCGTCTGGCTGCCGGCCAAGGTGAACCCACTACAGAACCACATCAGGACGCCTGCCTCCAGTGTGGGTCTCTCCAGCACAAGAAAGTCCCTGACGGACTGGAGCGAGCCCTGCAGAGGCCAGGAGGATGGACGGGGCCTGGAGCACATTTAAGGAAGAGGAGAGGCCGAGAGCTTTGGGTTCTGGAGATATCCGTTAGAGCCAAACACTGGGTCAAGGACCAGGCCAGTTGGTAAGATCTCAATCAATGGAGATTTTCAAGGTTTTATTTCCTTTTTATTAAAGATTCCGTGATTCTGTGATTCTGTGGCGGTAGAGTTCTGTATCACAGAGCCCTGGGGGAAGACAGGAGTGACCGTGCAGGAAAGGTCCCTCCTCAGGGTCAGGGTACATGGCCAGAGATGGAGATGCCTGGTGTGTGGGACTGATCTGGGACAATTTTCCCGGAGCAGCTTCCCCAGGCTGTCCAAGGAGCACAGCACAGACCAGGACCCTCTCTTTTGCACCTTTGGTGCCTTGCTTCCTTCACCATGGCTCTGCACCATGAGCACCCTGCTGTGTGCGCGCACCCTGCAAACCCACACGGCTGAGCTCTCCGCTGGCGCTTTCCTCTCCTGGGCACATTCCACCCCAGCCCAACACCTCCCCAGCAATCCCTAATTCTCCTCCTCCCCTCTCCCCAGCACAATGGCCCAGTCTGGGCTGGCCCCACGGCAGTGCCTACCACAGGGTGCAGCAGAGCTCTGGTCACTCACAGCACAGCCCCAGCACCCTGAAGGACACAGCAGCTGCTGGGGGGCAGAGAGGGAGGTTCAGGCTCCCCATCAGTCCCAGGGCTTTTTACCTGGACCCAAGGGCAGGAGGAAACACAGGCCACTCACTCTCTGGCTCTCTACATTCATATTGTGCATCAGCACACCAAGTGTATTTACCCCTTCTCTGTCCCCACCAGCCCCACACTCCAGGACAGCATGACAGTCCTAGCCCTGCAGCTCCTCAGCCAGCTCCTGCGTCTCCCCAGTCTCTCTCCCCTGTGCCAGCTGGGTTCCCACTGACTCTCCTGTGATTGCAGAGTCCTCTTTTCCCCGTCAATACCTGGAATTAGCACTTCACTTTTGTGTGATTCCACGCTTTGTGGAGCTCCAGTCACACCCCAGGCACACGCTGTCCATGGAGATCCCCTGGGATATCCAGGCAGCTGCAGATTCCCCTCCTGGAAGATGTCTTCTGCCCTGTCGCATGTGGGAAAGAACTGGGTCTGGACCCCAGTGGCCATTCACCATCTCCACTGTCACTAGGCACCAAGAGGTGAGTCTTAGTCCAACCCTCTGACAGGTCACAACAGGACAATGAGCTTGTTTCTTTTGGAACCATGGAGTAATGGGCCCTTTTGGCATGCAACAGCTTGGGCCTGATCCTGAACGACCTTTGGAAAAAGAGTGCGCAGGAAAGATGCCTTTTTATGACAGAGGTGCTTTGAGGGAGTCAGCCTGGGCCCAGTGTTACACAGAAACTTTTCTACATGGGTTCCAGGCGAGACAGAGGAGGTTCAAGCTTCAGATGAAGTACGTGAAATCGAAATATTGCTCTACAAACATAAAACCCCAAATAGGAATAACAAGCATGATACTAAAACAAAGCATGGGCCTGGTGTGGGAGTCACTTGCGTAGAAAGATGGGAAGTTTATCAGTATTGAAAAAAATCCATGAAATCACCTTCCTCAGGGCACCCTTGAGCTCCTGGTTCCTCACGCTGTAGATGAGGGGGTTCACTGCTGGAGGAACCACTGAGTACAGCACTGCCACCACCAGATCGAGAACTGGGGAGGAGATGGAGGGGGGCTTCAGGTAGGCAAAGATGCCAGTGCTGACAAACAGGGAGACCACGGCCAGGTGAGGGAGGCACGTGGAGAAGGCTTTGTGCCGTCCCTGCTCAGAGGAGATCCTCAGCACGGCCCTGAAGATCTGCACATAGGACAGCACGATGGAAACAAAGCAAACAAAAACAACAAAAGCACTAACCACAATAAGCCCAACTTCCCTGACGGAGTCTGAGTCTGAGCAGGAGAGCTTGAGGATTTTGGGGATTTCACAGAAGAACTGGTCGACAGCATTGCCCTGGCAGAGGGGCAGGGAAAATGTACTGGCCGTGTGCAGCAGAGCGTGGAGAAACCCACTGCCCCAGGCAGCTGCTGCCATGTGGACACAAGCTCTGCTGCCCATCAGGGTCCCGTAGTGCAGGGGTTTGCAGATGGCAACGTAGCGGTCATAGGACATGACCGAAGTGCAAGAGCTGCAGCTCCCGTGTGTCTGCGAATGCCAGGAGGAGGAACTGGCTGATGGAGCTGCTGTTGGACATGTGCTGCCTCTGGGTGTTAAGCACTGAACAAAGAGGGAAGAATAGTGAGAAGTTAGGGGAAACTTTTCTTAGCAAAATCAACACCATTTCTCAGACTTCACATTCTCTGCCACTTTTCCATTTCCATGAGATCAGAGAGGTTTTTATACAACACTCTCTTGTCTCAACTGGAGATTCTCTTGCATTTCAGAAACCCTCACCATTTCTGCTGCATTCAGGGACAGCAAAGGGAGTCCTGCCAGGCAAGGGGATTGTCTGAGGGTTAGTGCAGAGAGAGGGGAGCTGGTCTGTCCCTCTGTCTTGTTCCCAGCTGCCCTCTGCTTGGGCCTTTCTGAGACAGAGGGGAATCACACTCGCGTGTTGACATGGAAAGACACCAGGCACTGCTGAGAGCAGAGAAACCCACTGCCGAGAGCTCAGTGTCTCACCCTTTCTCAAGGTCTCAGCACCCCACTTCTCGCCAAGGACACACATGGCTCCTTTCACAAACCCAGCAGCGTTTCCTTGGTCGTAGCGTCTCTGCGCTTCTCCACAGGGCATTCAGGTAACAGCAGGATGCTCCAGGACGGATTGGCATCCTGGAGGGCAGCTCAGTGCTTGGAAGGACACCCCAAGGAGACACCCAAGTGTCCTAGTGATGGTATCTCAGAAAGGGAGAGACAGCTCCTTCCTCAGGGGATGATACAGACTGCATTGCCTACAGCCCCATGCATTAGAGGAGAGCTTGGACACTTCATTCCCATGGAGAGACTTTCATGGGAGAAATCACAAGACCGGTGCCTGACTCGGCTGCTGCAACTCCCATCCCCAGAGAGCCTGGCTGAGAGAACAAGAGAACAATCACAATATCACAGACAGGTTCAGAAACAAGGGAAAACGCAGTGATGGTCTGGCTGAGAGAGGCCAGGGCAGAGACAGCCGGGCACTCAGGACAGCGTTACCCCTACCCTGCTGTGCCCGTCACCTCCCCAACATGAACTTTGCTGGGCCAGTTCTCTCAGCCCCTGTGCTCTGGAGAGAAAAATGGACACACGGCACATGGTTAGAGAGCTGCAGCACGGCTCTGCTGGAGCTCTGGCTTCACAGGAGGGTCATGCCTTGAACCACAGAGCCCTGAGGGCTGAGGCTTTGCTGGGTGGGAGAGGAGGCGAGGGGGCTTGCTCCGGGGAAGGGGTCTGCATTGGAGGGGATCATACGGAGTTCTCTGAATCCTTCCTCCCACAGCATTTCTGGTTTCTCTTTCCTCTCATTCCCTGATCATAATTCTGCTGCCTGGAGATTCTCCTCCTGGGAGGTGTTTCCCTGTCCCATGTCTTTTCCCTGTCAGCTCTCACAGACCCCATCCCAACCCCTGTGCACTCCCCTTGGCCCCACAGAAACCTGCCTGTTTGCCGGGCACTGCCTGGGTTCATGTTCCTGTTTGCAGGTGGAAAAGGGCAGGTCAGAACAACCCCGATGGGTCCAGCAGAGCTGATGCTGGTGCTGCCCATGGGCAGAGGAGTGGCTGAAGGCACTCCAGGAGGTTCCTGGCAGACCTACTGACCACTCAAAGCTACAGCTCAGGAGTCTCACTGACTTCTTCCAACTTCAGAGCTCCCTATACAATTAGCCCTTTCTCTACCTCCCCACCCTCTCACTAGGAAAATAAAAACACAAACGCAGGAAAGCTCCTTATCTGTAACGAAATTCCTGCCTTGAGCTTCCCCTTGAAAAGTGCCCTCAGAAATGTCCTGGGGGTGAAGTGCAGCTGAGAGCAGCCCTGACCCACGCAGCACCCCCTTGACAGCAGGACACTCTCCTGCCAGGAGCTGCCTATTCCACCCACACCTTCTCCCCGCACTGCTGCTGGGAGATCCTCAGGTAAACGGAGGGCTGATCCTGACGGGAGATAAGTCCCTGCCACAGCACAAAGCACCCTTGGGTGCAGGGACCCTGCTCTGAAGGACAGACCCCTGGCTGCACACCCACCTTCACACTCTGCAGCCATCCCCGGGTGAAGGCAGCTGATGTGCCCTGTCCCTTTGACAGAGCCATGGGGAAGCCGTGCTCCAAAGCAAGTCCTTTTTCTCTATGTTGGAGAACCTCTGAGAGACCTCCTGATAGATCCCACAGGCTGTGGGATGTGCCAGCTTCAGGAGATCATTCCAGGAACCGCAGCTGCATTGCCCTGCAGCCAGAGACTTACCCTGTTCAGGGCTGGGAAGATTTTTCTCCATCTGAGCTCTCCTCTCTCCTCCCACCCCAGACTGCCTTTACACCCTCTCTGCCTCCCTCCTCTGCCCTCGCTGCCTGCAGGCAGTGCCCTCAGCCCTGCTGCGCTTGGCAGAGGAGCTGCTCCTGGGCAGAGCTGTCTCTCTGCAGCGCTGCCCGCTTGCCATCAGCTCCCTCCATGCCAGGAGCCCAGCCCAGCTCAGCAGCAGAGGACCAGCCCAAGGCAGCCCTTTCTCTGCCCCCTCGGGGCTCCCTCCAGGTGTCCCTGGGGCTCCAGGGCAACCTGATGATGTAATCGCTGATGTTCCCTCCCTCACCTGGAGATACCCTTATGTCCTGTGGCATTTCTTGTATTAGAAAAGAGTTGGCAGGAGAATCACCTCTTCTTGTCCCAATAGTAGACACCGGAAGGGTGAAAGTGAAGGACCTCATTTTTCCAAGCTCGGGGGATGATTCCATTGAATGAATTAGGACATTTCACCCTGGGTCTGCAGTCCCAGGGCTTGAAAGACATTCAGTGCTCTTTTGTCAATCCCACATCTCTGCTCTGACGCAATATCTCTGCCCTGATGCAACATCTCTGCCCACAGGGGGTCTTGGACACTTGGTACCGGGTTTCCTTAAGGCAAGTAGGAGCTTGCCTGGTGACACAGCTGGGGTGCTTCAGCCCAAATGTGCAGCAATCCCCTCAGCCAGGGGCACAGACAGGATGAGCTGGAGCCATTACTGATGCAGACAGAACTCTGGCTGGGATGGCATACACTGCCCAGGCATGGTGGCCCAGCTCAGTACAGCTGGTGTCCAAGGACAGCATCCTCCAGGCACAGCAAGGATGGAAACTCAGGCTAAACTTGAGAGGCAATTCAAGGGCACCATGATGCGTGTTTGAAACATCCGGAACAGTTAAAGAAGAAACAAAGATAGTGTGTGGCCACCGCTGAGTTTCATGAGAGCAGGTGTGGATAGATCTGCGATTGTCTGTGTCCTCTTTGCCTCGATCTTTCCCTGCAAGGTCTCCCAGGCCTCTGTGACTTGAGGCAGGACCCTGGAGGAGAACAACCAGCGGTGGATGGGCATCAAGTCAGGAGTCGCTTGAGCAAGCACCATCCTCACCAGTCTCTAGGACAGGATGGGTGGCATCCCAGGGAGCTGAGAGAGCAGGCCGATGTCACAGAGAGGCCCCTTCCATCATCCTTGAAAGTGGGGGCACTCCCTGATGACTGGCGGCACCCAAATATTGCATGCACCTTTCAGAAATGCCCCATGGATGAGCAGGGGAGTGAAAGGCTGTGCTCCAGAGCAGGTCCCCTCAGCTCACAATTCTTTCATGGCCGAAAGAGAAGGTGACAGGATTTAGCCAGGGGAGACTCTGCCTGGCCATCCGACTTGCTTTATGTGAAGAAAGGCCATGACTGTTAGGTGCAAGGAGAGACGTAGTTATCTTTGACCTGGAAGTCAGCAAGGTTTCCAGCATTGTCCCACAGAACACTCTCATGCCCAAGCTAGGATGGCTAATGCCTGCATGGATGGCTAATGGATAGCTAAAACCACCTGTACAGGCGGGCTCGGAGGGACACGGTCAATGCGTGTTACACTGCCTGGAGGCCTGTAGATTGTAAGGTTCTGCAGGGGTCTAGCCTGCAACCTGCCCTGTTTAATGTGTTTGTAATGACCCAGAGGAGACGAGAGAGTGCTTTTTCATAACAGTTGTAGATGACAGCATATGGAGGAGAACAGACACGATGCTGGAGCTCAAGGCTTCCACCCAAAGGACAAAGACAGGCTGGAAGGCTGGGCCAAAAGGAAGCACACAGTATCCAATGATGACAAAGCCAAAGTCCTCCCCTTGAGGTGCACTCATCCTGTGCAATGGCAGAGGGCATGGGGCTGCATGGCTGGATAGCAGCTCTGCAGGAAAGACTGTGGTGGTCCTTGGGTTTCATTGGGACAACCATGAGCCGTCAGCAAGGGAGGCCAAAAGCATTCCGGGCTGTATGAGCAGGAGCACAGACAGTGGAAGTGACGATCCACTTCTGTGCAGGACTTTTTACACCACATCCAGGCTACTTCTTTGGTTTATGACACCCCCCCTTCCCCCGCAAGTACAGAGAGAAATTGGTAAAGTGGAGAAAGTTCCCTGGAGGCCCACAAAGGTGGTCAGGGTTGGAGCATGTGTTTTGTGAGAAGAAGCCGAGAGAGCTGGGCTCATTCATTCCAAAGACTGAGTCAGGCTCACGTCCATGGCACAAGAAACGAGGACAAGAGGCAAGGGGATGACAAAAGAGAGGGTCAGGGTAGATACAGGGAGAAACTTTTCCAGGATAAGGCTAGTCAAGTGCTGGAAGCTGTTTCCCAGGGAGTGTGCACTGGATCTCTTCTAGCAAGTGACCAGGATGTTTTTGGAGAAAGCCCTCAGTAACTGGTCTGGCCCTGCAGGAGGCTGCTCGAGACACCTCCCGACGTCCCATCCAGCCTAAATATGACTGTCCTTTATTCCCCTTCATTTTTTCAAATTAGGGAAAGCTCTCAGGTTGTCTCTGACCACAGAAGTCATTCACATCAGGTGCCAGGGTGCTTCACAGGTGTCCCCAGACAGCCCTGACCACATCCTTTTCATTCCTTGAAACCACAATTGCTTCTCTTTTTTTGTCCAAATCCCCTCCAAAATGAACGGCTTCCTTATTCATCCATTCCCCCTTGGCCATGCTTTTCTTTTTTCTTACAACCTTGGGGTATATCTGAGGTGGGTGGTGTGCTGATTTTCAAACTCAGGTGCCAACTCCATTAGGCAAATCATTCTCTTTCATTACCTGTGGGATCCTGCAATTCCCCATATTCTTATCTGGTTTGAGGCACTGTCCACAAAACCTGCAATGTTGACCATTTGGACTTTGAGTCCAGAGGGACCTTGACACACGTGGGGACTTGGCCAAATGAAACCTCCTGAAGTTTCATAAGGCAAAGGGGGCAAGGTGTGCACTGGGGGCAGAACAAAGGCGGTGCACTGGGACAGGCTGTGACGCGACTGGCTGAGGAGTGTCCTGGGCAGAAGGGTGTGGGAGTTATGGTGGATGCCATAGATGGATCCCATTGTGAAAGGAGGACGGAGAAACTGGAGAAAGTCCAGAGGACGTCTGTCGGGATGGGGTTAGGATCCTAAAGCACATGAGCTGTATGGAGAGGCTGAGACAACCGGTCCTCTTTAGTCTGCTGAAGGGGAGGCACAGGGCAGCCTAAGAGCAGGTGACATCTTCCTGGAGAGATGAAGGTGGAGGCAAACTCTTCTGCTGTGGCAGATGTTTGGCAGAGGCAACAGCGGCAAGCATCCTCCATGGAGCTTTATACCGAATATTAGGAAAAACGGAGTAGACAGACGTTGACCTGCAGCAGGACACCCATCGACTCTCTGTTATCTCCATCTTTGGAGGTTTTCAGCTCCCCAGAATGTCACCCAACCTGACCCTGGGATTGACAACCCTACCTTTGGGTGAGAGGCTGGACCAGAGGCTCCCCCACCAACCCCTTTCCCAAAAGCCCTTCCATGAGCCTGCGCCTTGCAGTGTGCCCCAGGAGAAGAGAGTCAGGTACAGGTGAGGCTTTCTACAGTAGAGGCTCATGGGACAATTCAGGGTGGCATTGTCCTGTGCTCAGTAGGTATCTCGTCCTACCTTTGATTACTCTTTACATTTCCCGGCCAGGCTCCTTACCCATGCGGTGCTTTAGGCTGTGGAGAAGCTCAAAACCAACTCTTTGACTCGGTTACTTTCATTTGACGTGCTGAAACGCAGGGCAGACGAAGGCAGTTCAGAGCTTCTAGGATCTCTGCTGCACGGTTAGGACTCAGCAGACTGGAAATGCAGGTAGCGGTGTTGTGTCAGTGTACTCCAGGGGTCAGGAGCAGTGGGTACCGGTCACAACACCGCATGAAGAATTTGCCTTCCTTTGTGCCTTTCCAGAGATCTGGGATCTGTACCTTGGCCTCTACCAAGTACCCTATCCCCCCCTCCACCTCTTACTGGAACCAGGGAGAAAATATACAAAGCGGGCATGAATTCAGGGCAATTCTGTCTACAAGGTGTCATCTTTAAATGATGACAAAGAGATAGCAGTGAGAGCAAAACCAGCAAAATCTCTCCCATTGTTTCTCATGCTTTTACCCCAAGACCTTTCTTCCCATCGCTTCAGCACGCTGTGGAGCCTCTTGTTTATCCGGGTGAAGTCAGGGTACTCTCTCGCAAAGCCTGGCCTAAAAATCCTCTCTAGGTCATGATCCCGCTTGTATCTCCTCATGTTACATACAGCTCCAGCCCCCTTCTGCAGAGCTCCAGTGACTGGGCAGGTTTCCTTTTTTTCCTGCTTATTCACCTTTGCTACATTTTTTTACTGTATTCATACCAATTATTGTCTGATGTAATGCATTTATCTCCTCACAACTTCACCCATTTCCAGTTGCAGTCTGAGACATCTCCCCTCTTGCAGCAGACATTGTGCAAAATCCTATGGAAACCCACTTTCCATGCTATGGAATGTCACTTCAGTGCTGCATGTTCATTTGGGTTAAACGAACAGAAACAAACACAGAAAAAAACCACGCTGGGCTAGTTTTTCAGAGAGGCAGTTTCAAAGTGGCAAAGCAGTTCAATACATAAATATTGAGAGCCAAGTTCACATTTCCAGCAAGGGGAAAGGTCCCAATTTGCTAATTAAACTCTTTGGCCCATCCTGCCTGGAGTTGTACAGCAGTTGTGTCACACAGTAGCCAGTGTCAGAGGGAAGAGGGAGGCAGCGGGAACTGGAATGGTTTGGGCTCAAATGGAACTCAGACCCTGAGCTGGCAGGACAACACTGGCCGCAGTCGGACACAGGTTCCCTGAGACGACTGTGAGCTCAGACCATGGGCGTGGAGGATGCACAAACCTCTTGAAGTCCCATCTCGGCAGCGGAAGAGGAAGGGTTTGTGAGAGACATGGGCATGCAGGGAAAGAGCAGTGTGTGCATAGCAATGAGCTTGTGAAAGGCCGGAGAAGGACCTGAAATAGCAAGGGGTGTCATGCTGAAATGTCCGAGGTTGAATTTTCACTCTGAGGCAGCAGAATGAGGAGGATACGCACTTCAGCGCTGGGTTGTGGAGCTAAATAGAGGATTCTAGCATGTCTGGGGCTTGCAAATCTTGGGGGATAAATGAGCATTGACAAGGCTTTTGGAAGAAAGCAAATAGGTTGGAGGGGACTCACAGGAACTGGCAAATCCGCAGAACTCCACAGCTTTTTTTTGGAGCTAAAGAACCTGGCAGAGGCATGGGACAGGGTAGCTGCGGTGGGCATGGCTTTGGGCCTTGACACCCCAACAGACCTGAGTAGGCTTCTGCCTCTTCCACTGAGACCCATGAGAAGGCACTCGCTCCTTAAAGCTCCAGCACCTCGTTGCCTCCTCACCCACCCACCACAGAGCCTGCAAAGGGTCCTCCTGCTGACCAGTACCCGGCTTCACACACTCACACATTACACAGAGCCCTGAGCATTCCAAGAGGGAAAGGAGCTCCCTCCCCAAAGGATGGGGGTCAGGCCTTGGCCATCCTGCTTGGGGAAGCAAATCAAGGGCTTTCACAATGACTTCCACGTTTAAATTTCTTCCTGTAGCAAGTGTCTCTGACATCCTTTCCTGCTTCAGCAGCCCCCAGGGACAGGAACTTTGTCTGCTCATTCCCTCCTCGGTCTCTTCAGAGGCAGAGATCAGCAGGGCCTGCTAACACCCCCAGAAACCTGGAGGTTTGCTTCTGGCTTTTACTTCTCCGGGGGCTTGCTCAGTCTTTCAGGATCTGCAGTGCAGGAACTCGGCACCAGAGGGCTCATTAACACGCCAAACGCCCTAAGGAGCCAGCTCTGAGCCTAATTCTCCTTTAGTCTTCCATTCTTATGGGGTTCATGAGAGAGGTGTCAGGAGTGGAGTCAAAGTGAAAAGATGCCAAAGCCAAGAGCCCAAGTGAATGAAATACTGGATTTTCAATAGCCAGTTCTGCATTAACACAGTGCTGCAGCTGGGTTACAGCACTGTCCTCTTTCTGAGGAATTTGAAAAGTCACAAAATCACCGAATGATAAGGCTTGGAATCCCTTCTCCCTCAGGAGATCGTCTAGTCCAACCCCCCTGCCAGAGCAGGGTCACCTAGAGCAGGTGAAAGTCTTCCCTACAGAAGTCTTCTCGAGGTGCTGATCCCAATGATATCACCTCATGTTATGTACGGCTCCATCCTCCTTCTGCAGAGCTTCATTGATGGGCAGTTTTCCTGTTTCTTTCATGGTGGTTAGCCTTCCCTGCCTTTTTCTATTGTATGCATATCAAATAGTGTCAGAAGCAACACATTTTTCCTCCACACCTTCACCCATTTCTGGCTGCAGTCTGAGATATTTCCCCTCTTGGAGCAGACATTGTGCAAAGCTGCTCCATGTAGGGAAACCCACTTTAGTGCTGCGTATTCGTTTGGGTTAGAGAGAAGCACCAAAGACACGCTGAGCTAGTTTTTCAAACAGTTTCAAAGTGGCGTAAAAGATTAAATCCTGAAAAGCCAAGTTAAAAAAAGGGAGGAAAAATGGGCACATCTGTATATTCTGAACTGACAAATTCTCTGTCAGTGAAGAGAAAGTCCCACAGCCTATGGGAGGTTTTCATCAGTTGTCCCTGTGGGAAGTTGGGTTTCTTGGGCCTCTTGGCTTGACCCTGCTGCCCTCCCATTTCCAGCAAGAGGAAAAGCTCCGGCTGAGGCATCAAACTGTTGCCCATCGTGCCTGGAGAGCCAGGACAGTTGTGTCACACAATACCCAGTGTCAGAGGCGAGAGGGAGGTAGTGCGAATTGAAATTATTTGGGCTCAAATGTGGGAAATACTGTTTCCCATGATATTCTCCTGGAGAAAATGGCTGCTCATGGCTTGGATGGGGGAACGATTCACTGGGTAGGTGAACTGGCTGGAAGGTGGGCCCCAAAGAGTGGTGGTGAGTGGAGTTCCATCCAGTTGGCAGCCGGTCACAAGTGGTGTTCCCCAGGGCTCGGTGCTGGGGCCCATTCTCTTTAATGTCTTTATCAATTATCTGGATGAATGGAACGAGTGAACCCTCAGTAAGTTCGCAGATGACACCAAGTTGGGAGGGACTGTCGACCTGCTTGAGGGTAGGTTGGCTCTGCAGAGGGATCTGCACAGGCTTACGGACCGATGGGTCAAGGCCAATGGTATGAAGTTCAACAAGGCCAAGCGCCAGGTCCTCTACTAAGGTCACAACAACGCCATGCAGCGCTACAGGCCTGGGGAGGAGTCACTCGAAAGCTGCCCGGCAGAAAAGGACCTGGGGGTGTTGGTCAACAGCCGGCTGACTACGAGCCAGCAGTGTGCCCAGGTGGCCAAGAAGGCCAACAGCATCCTGGCCTGTGTCAGGAACAGTGTGGTGAGTTGGACCATGGAAGTGATCGTCCCCCTGTGCTGGGCCCTGGTGAGGCCCCACCTGGAGTGCTGTGTCCAGTTTTAGGCCCCTCACTACAGGAAAGACGTTGTGGGGCTGGAGCGGGTCCAGAGGAGGGCAAGGGAGCTGGTGAGGGGTCTGGAGCACAAGTCCTGTGAGGAGCCTCTGAGGGAAATGGGGGTGTTCAGCGTGGAGAAAAGGAGGCTGAGGGGAGACCTTCTTGCTCTCTGCAACTCCCTGAAAGGAGGGTGTAGAGAGGTGGGGGTCGGTCTCTTCTCCCAACTAACAAGTGATAGCACAAGAGGAAACGGCCTCAAGTTGCGCCAGGGGCAGTTTAGACTGGACATTAAGAAAAATTTTTACACTGAAAGGGTTATCAAATATTGGAACAGGCTGCCCAGGGAAGTGGTGGAATCCCCATCCCTGGAGGTATTTCCAATTAGACGGGTCAACGTAGTGCTTAGCGACATGGTTCAGTGATGGGTTTTGTCAGTGTTAGGTTGATGGTTGGACTTGCTGATCTGAAAGGTCCCTTCCAACCTAGACAATTCTATGGTACTGTGACCCCCAGTTTCTCTAGCAGGTGGTCTGGGCTACCTTTTTCTTCCAGTACCCAACTTGCAGATGTTGTGGTCCCTCTAGTGTCCAGTCCAAAATTAGGCCCTGAAAAATAACTTGCTCGAAGGTGTATTCTACTCTCTGGTCTCTCTGGTTTGGTGTTTGCTTGTGGTTAAACCACTGCCATACACACCAATGTTATATGCATATGCACCATTATCACCAGTTGCTGGCCCCCCAAAGTACAAAAGCTCTGGTGACTTGTGGTTCTCCCTCCAGTGTCTGGCACTTGAAGCTCCACCTGTGCAGAGAGCAGAGAGCTCCCTCGCCCCACAAAGCTCTTGGAAAAGGAGGTATTAAGAAAACAGGACAGGCTGTGGTGATCAGTTGTGGGGCACAGCCAGGGAAGTGTCCTGACCAGCCAGCCACCTGTTTGCACATGACCATCTCATTTCATCCTCTTTCCTCTCTCTTGTCCCATCTTGTTCCTCTAGAAACCTTTGGTCCTTTCCTACAAATCCCACGGCAAGTCTTGCACAGTCCCCGAATGTGCTTTCTGGCCTCCCAGCATGAGTGTCAGACACCCAAGACAAAAACTCCCCCTCCACCACAGGCAAGGTCATCCTGGCACGCTCTCCCATTGGCCCACTTAACTAACTAAATTGACACAACTATGTCAGGACTTTCTTGGAATTCTTGTTTTACCTTTTCAGTTCTGAATTGCTCCTCTGAAAACATGGCAGCTCACGTCCTACAAATGGCAATCCTTTCTTTTTTATGGCAGGGCTGGAGACAAGGTCAGATGAAAATGCCTACATGGTGTATGTAGGTAATTGCAGCCTTGTGCAGGAGGAGTGGGGGATATTAGAATCAAAGAATCATAGAATGGTTTGAGTTGGAAGGGATCTAAAAGATCATCTAGTCCAACCCCCTTCCATGAGCAGGGACACCTCCCACTAGTTCAGGTTGCTCAAAGCTCCTGACCTTGGACACTTCCAGGGGTGGGGCATCCACCACTGCTCTGGGCAACCTGTTCCAGGGTCTCGCCACACTCATCATAAAGCATTTCTTCCTTATGTCCAATCTAAATCTACCATCATTCAGTGTAAGCCATTGTCCCTTGTTCTGCTGTTACAGGCCTTGGTAAAAAGTCTCCCTCCATCTTTCTTGGCCTATGACCACTATGTTTTCATCTGCAAACAGCGTGGAGAGAGCCCAGAGATCTCCCAAGATGGGGTTTGGAGGCCTCAAGCACTTGAGCAGTATTGAGAAGCTGAGTGTCCTGGGCACAGTGGTGTGGAGACTGAGGACAGTACAGGAGAAGCCTGAGCATGTTTGAAGGGTGTTTTCAGAGCTGGTGGAGCTTTTCTTCGTAGTGGAAAACAGCATGAGAAAGAAATAATGCCCAACATGCAGCTGGGGAGGTGCAGACTGGACACAAGGAGAAAGAAATGTCACCCCAAGGGCAATGCTGTGGTGCAACACGACACCCAGAAGGAGTCAGATCAGCCTAAGGCTTTGCGTTTCAAGGAAGAGCCACTGAGTATGGAGAGATCTGAGCAAAGGAAGGTGAGGGCAAGGTGGGGCAGCTGGGTGGATGACTACAGCCTGCAGGGAAAGAGGCAGAGGTGATGGGACACTGTCGGACAGCCTGTGGTGGAGAAGACAAAGACCCAGCCTCTTCATGTCTTGGGCTATGGCTGTTGTCTCTGCCACTGATGCCTATGAGGAGACAACCAGTCCTTCCAGCACTGGGGTCTCATTGCCTCCTTGTCCATACTCAGGAGCCTGGCTGGTGTCGTACCATAGCCCTGTCCTTGGCATTGCACATCTCCACATCCCCCTGTGCCAGGAAGAGACCTGAGGAATGAGTGAGGGACAGGATCTCCCTTCCTGGGGGTTGGGGGTCAGGCCTTGGCCCTTTGGGTGATGGGGTCAGGGCTTGGCCCTTCACACTAATGAAACACATCCAGGTTTACTCAGCATCAGAGCCACCTTCACCTTCCTTTCTCTGACCTGTCATCACTGCCTCCAGGTTTCTGCTCTAACCAGACCCAGGGGACAATGTCTCAGTGGTGTCCCTCAGTGGGACCCATTAATACTACAAGAAACTTTGGAGTTTGAACCTGACTTTGACTCCTTGAGAGGTTTCTTCAACTTCCTCTCAGCGACTGAAGTTCATGGACTTGGCATCAAACCCACCAGAGGGGTCATTAAAAGGCCTTGGGCTGCTCCTCTGCGTCTGAGCTGGGCTGGGCTCCTGGCATGGAGGGAGCTGATGGCAAGCGGGCAGCGCTGCAGAGAGACAGCTCTGCCCAGGAGCAGCTCCTCTGCCAAGCGCAGCAGGGCTGAGGGCACTGCCTGCAGGCACCCGAGAGGAGCCAGGCACAGAGAGGACAAAGGCAGTCTGGGGTGGGAGGAGAGTTCTGAGCTTGTTCTTGGGGAAATCTTCAGCCCTGTTGACACAGTCAGTCTCTGGCTGTAGGGCAAGGCAGGGGAGTCTCCTGGAGGGATGTTCTAGGGCTGGCTGAGAGGAGCTGTCAGGATGGCTCTCCTGGCTTCTCTGGTGTGGAGAAGGAGGACGTGCTTCAGAGCAGGGCTGCCCTGCTGCACCATGGCAGCGACAATGAAGGAGGGCTGCCTTCTGCGAGGGACTGTGGCAGGGTTTTGAAGACAGGTGGGTGTGCAGGCAGGGGTGCCCAGGGCTGTCCTTGAGAGCAGGGTCCCTGCACCCCAGGGGGCTTTGTGCCGGGGCAGGGACTCTGCTGCTTGCCAGGGTCAGCTCTCAGCCTGCCCAAGGAGTTCCCCACCCCCAAGCTTCTGTGGGGAGAAGCTCTGGGGAAAAGGAGAGACTCCCCTCAGGGCAGGGTCCTTTGGCTCTTTTGAGAGTGTGCTGTGTGGGTCAGGGCTGCCCACAGCTGCAGATCAGCCCCAGAGCACTGGCAGAGGCAGCATTTACAGAGGAAAGTCAAGGCAGGGGCTGCCTGGAAGATGAAGACATTGCAGGGTCTGTGCTCTCAGCTGTCTCCTGAGGGAAAGGAGCTGTCACTGTTCCACTGAGGAACCAGCAGATCTGGCAGAAAGCTCACAAAGCGCCTTCACCCCCTCCTCTCCCTACACACAGCACCAGCAGCACCTTTGCTTCCAGCATCAGGCTTTCTCTCATCTCCTCCTGAGGAGCCACAAAGAGGGAGATGGCCCTGGGCAGTGCCCTGCTGCCAGGAGGGGTCTGCAGGGCAGAGCTGAGCCCCCAGCGGGTGGGATGGGCTGTGGGAGCAGGGAGAGGGAGGAGACCTGGGCACAGAGAAGCGGCTCCTGGCAGGGGCAGCTCCAGGCAGCAGAGACATGGGCAAGGGCTGGGGGAAACTGCCAACACACACCGGGGAGGGGGCGCTCAGGCAGCTCTCCTTTGGTCCTTCACTGGGGATGTCTTCTGGGCATTCTCTGCTGGGCAATGAGCTGACTCTCCCCTCAGAACATCCCATCCTAGGGGCGCCAGACTCTCTGCTTTGCCTGTCCTCTTGGCTTGCCAGCTGCCCCCAGAAAGGCAGAGCTCTCCTGTGGGATCCTAGGGAGGGCTGAGCCTTTCCTCGGGGGTCGGCACTCTCCTCACAGAGTCCTTTGCTTCTCTCTGTGAGGGGTTGTGTCCTGCTCTCTCCATCACAGCTCTAACTCTGCTTTGGGAAAGAGAAGTATTTGTATATTTGTCCTTTCAAACAGTGCTCCGCTGTTCCCATATGAGTTCAGTTATGTGTTTGGTGTTGGTTTTTTTTTGAGCGCAATTTGTGTGTGAAGTCATCTTCAAGGCAGCACAAGCAGAAGCACAGGGCAGATGGAAAAAAGACTGATGGACACTGCAGCTCTCCTGACTCTGCACTAAACCACAGAGATCAGAGCCCTGTTTCCTGTCCTCTCTCAAGACTCCATAGTTTCAATCATAAAAATTAGAATTTCTTCCTCTCAAACGACCACTCACCAACTGTGATGGTAGAAAAATCAAAAAAAACAATCACTGAAAAGCAGACTGTCTTTGCTATAAGGCGTCTGTCCTAATTTTGTCTTGTTTTTTCCCCCCTTTGCACAGAGCCCCCATACCAAGAAACAGCACATGTCCAAGAGCAGCTCCATCAGCCAGTTCCTCCTCCTGGCATTCGCAGACACACGGGAGCTGCAGCTCTTGCACTTCGAGCTCTTCCTGGGCATATACCTGGCTGCCCTCCTGGCCAACGGCCTTATCATCAGCGCCATCGCCTGTGACCACCGCCTCCACACCCCATGTAGTTCTTGCCCAAAGGCAAACAAGGGCCCTTCAATGCCAGGAGAGGCTGTGAGGAGCCAGCAGGTAAAGGGACAGAAGACTGGGGAGTGGTTCGGGACACTTGGAAAGCTCCAGAGGCTTTCCCTGCCCTTTGTGACATTGGAGACACCCCCTGGTCCTGCCCAGCCTGGCCCGTTCTTACTGAGCCAGGAGGGAAGATGGAAGGGGGCTCAGCACCAGTGATCCCTTTCTGGCTGGGTCTGCTCCTCACCCCGACCAGCATGGCCAGTGCAGGGTCACCCCATGGCCCCAGGGCACAACAGCCCCCTCCCTCTGCAGAGCAGCACTGCCAGATCAGGGCCCTGCAGGGAGCACGGGGTGGGAACCAGGAATGTCCAGCCAGGCCAGCCTGGAAACTCTCACCTGGGGAAAGGCTCTCCAGGAGAAGGGGTGTCCCTGGAGAAGTGCTAGGGAGCATTTCTGTGCCTGCAGGGAGGAATCCATGAGAAGGAGAAACCTCTTTCTGCAGGCCCCCACTCTGGGCAGGCTGCTCTGTGCCTGGAGCAGGACTCTTGTGCTGGCCTGGGGAGAGGGGCTGCCACTGAGGGGACACAGACCACCTGTGGCCCAGGCACTGCGGGAGGCCACCAAAAGAGGAGGGCTGAGGGGGACAGAGCCCTGAGGGCTGCCGGGGCACTTTGCCAGGGCCATGTCTCCCCACCCTTGACCACACCTGTCCCATGCGC
Organism: Chroicocephalus ridibundus; assembly: GCF_963924245.1. NCBI lineage: Eukaryota > Metazoa > Chordata > Aves > Charadriiformes > Laridae > Chroicocephalus > Chroicocephalus ridibundus. The sequence goes on from NW_026961319.1 coordinate 558,192, forward strand.
TTCCAGCACAGTGGAGCCATTGGACCGTTAATTGGGCAGCAGGGATGGCCTTCCCCTTGCTCTCCAGTTTCCCCGTCCCCTTACTCCTCGCTCAGGCACATCCCTCTAAACTCCCCAGGTGCTGCTTTGAGCATCAGGCAGTTGGAAGAATGCCCTGGTCTTTCAGCAGGCTAAGAATCTCTTCAGCCAAATCCTTCCATGTGTTTACATCTATCATATCCCATCCATCTCTCTCCCATACTTGGAGTGAGGTTATCCCTTTTGGACGGTGACCCTCGCTGGAGGAGGTTCACCAGGTTGAAAAAGCCCACGTCCCTCACCATCCCCACACAGGGCTAGATGCGCTAAGCCTCAATCCTCAAAAATAAGAAATTCCAACTGAACTCAAGAAAACAGGTTTTGGCATCAAGGGCACATGACCCTGGCACAGGCTGCCCTGAGAGGTTGTGCTGTCCTGTTGTGGAGATACTAAAAACCAGCCTGGACATCTTCTTAAGTGACCTGCTCTGGCTGACTCCCTCTAGGGCAGGGGGATTGAACTAGACGATCTCCAAAGATCCCTTTCAATCTACATGATTCTGTGAGGACATGGCAGTCCAGCAATGTCTCGGGTAGATGCTTGTGAGGTGCCTTCTGCTTGAGAACCCAACAGGCCAGAAGCAGGCCAAGGTCTGCTGGAAAGGTGACTTCAGACATTGTCAGTTTACTCAGGAGAGGTGGAAATACGTGAAAGATGAGGGAGACTAAATGCACAGCCTGAGAGGGAGCACTGAAAAAATGCAAATAGAGTTCTCCTGGTTTGGAAGGTCAATAGCTCTCCTCTTGCTATTGATACACATCCTGAAGACTCCTCATTTTGATCTCATGGGAAAACAATGACATTTGATTTAAAGTATTAAATTTTTTCAGCTGATGAGGTCGAGTTGATACGTGTTAACACGTCTAAAAATTTCTGAGGTTTTGAGGCAGGGTTCTGCTGTCTGACCATCAGTGCCCAGCGGTACCTCCAGAGGACGCAGTGTCTCTGAAGCTCATGCCTGGGACTGGCCGCTGTCACAGAGGACCTGCTGGAGAGCAGAGCCCCTCGGATGCTGCAGCTGCAGCCTGGGCAGAGGGTCCCAGGGCACCAACACTTGCACCATGCGCCCGTGTCCCTCTAACTGCATCCCACCCCAATTTTATCATCAATTACCTTTGCAAACAAACACACTACAAAATATCCCCCAGAGATCAGTATATTAAAACAAGACAAATCCAAGCAAGGAGGATAAAACCACCAAAAGTGTTTGAAGCTTGAAGCTGCACGAGGACATCATCCCAAGCACAAACAGAGGCTGGGTGGAGAATGGATCGAGAGCAGCCCAGAAAAGAACACGTTGCCCACAGAAGTTTTGGAGGCCCCATCCCTGGAGGTGTTCAAGACCAGGTTGGATGGGGCTTTGAGCAGATGAAGTGCGACACCTACAAATGCCCATTTCTCATGGAGGATGCTGCCGAGAGCACCACCGGTTATTATTTGGTCACTGTCCTGCCAGAACTGAGCCATCTCCTTCCCTCTAATGCTACCAGGGGGGAAGGCGGCCAAGAAAAGAAGGGAAAGAATCTGAACACCCAAAAAGCTGCTGTGAAAATGAGGAATTTTTGACCCCCAGTATCCCAGGGGTGACTGTGGAAGAAAAGTGTTAGAGAAATGTTTGTCCTGCGTTTCCAGGTTCATCTCCATGTCTCCCCAGGGCTTCCACCCCAGAGATAATCTCGCTTCCTCCTCGGCTAAACGGGATCTGTCCTGGAGGTTTGGGAGCTCTGCCTGAAAACGTCTGCTGATGTTGAGGTGCCTGAAATCATAAGGAAGAGGAGGTGAGGAAGGCAAGTTTGAAACACGTACAGCACGATCAGCAGAGACTTAGGAAGAGGGGAGATGTGAGGAGCTGCACTAAATAAGTTACGTCTTTCCCAGCAAAGCATGACTAGCTCTCCTCTAACAACTTCCACGGTCCCTTCCCAGCACCACCGGCATCACCGTGCTGCCCCGAGAGTCATTTTACGCCTCATTGGGTAAGAAAGTTTGTCCTTCTCTCAAAACCTGACCAAACTGGCGAGGTTCACTCCCAGAGCAGCAGTGAGCTGCAAGAGCTGTGGCCACTGAGCAAGAACTGCGTCGGAATGTTGTGTAGAACACGGGAGGCTGGCAACACTCTTTATGATGTAAGCACAGCCAGTTCTTCACTGGGCAATTCGTTGCGTTTCTGGCCAAAATGGGGGTATCCTCTGGCCAAAAAAAAACGACTGTTGACCTCAGAAGAATTGGCCAAGCGGCAGGGAGAACGTCAATGTCAACTGTGAGGAGCTGCACAGCCCAGGCGCTGCACCAACCTCCCACCGACTCCCCAACTGTGGTTACCTCGTCCCCCATTTGCCCAGCGTTTGCTGGGCCGTTCTGCCCGAAAGATAGAAACAAACTGCTCAAGATAAAAATCATTCCACTGAGACTGGCCTTGAGCCTTCTTTGCCATCTCCATCCTTGCACACCCCCAACTCTTCCCTTCGAATTTCCACGCTCCCCCAAATCTCCCAGAGTTAGAGAATTTCTCCACACATGAGAAATGCCCCATCACGAGGGCTGATGGTCCCCTGGGCCCGACACACGAGGCGGCAGCAACCCCTCAGGACAGGGTCCGACCTATGGGAAAGCACAACATCAATGAACCCCCAAATTTGGTGATATTTAGTACCCAAACCAGCCGTAGCACATTGCTCTGTGCGGCGAGCTGCCACGACTACCCTCAGTGAACATCTTTTGGCTGTGAGCTCCAGAGACGCATCTCTAACAGCGAGAAGTTTGTTTGGGTGGACTTTTAATCTCCCTTCCCTCCCACAGGCAATGAGGCACCAATTATTTCCACTCGAGCGAGCGGTTCCCATTCTGCAGCTTTGGGTTATCCCTGACCTGTGCACGAGCCCTGACATCCATCATTGAATTTAAAGTTAACCATGGCTCGGTAGGTAATCAAGCTTTACGTACTGGTTCTGTCGCTAAGGATGATTGTAGGGATGGTGGGATGCCTTCACACGACTGGAGTGTCAGAATCGATGGCTACAAGCTCTTCAGGAGGGGCAGAGGGCAAAGGAGAGGCGGAGGAGTGGCCCTGTATGTTACAGAATCTTATGAGAGCAGGAGGTGGGGGGTGTGATGCTGAGTGAAGGACACCGGTGGGACAGTGCCCAGCCTTGTTGGGGGTGTGCAAGGAGGCCAGGAGGCCCCCCCAGTGCCTTAGGACAACATGTCTCCTCACAGGCCTTGGTGGCAGAGACCATTGCTGTGCCCCAGGGGACAAAGACTTGCGTTCTCTTGGTGACTTCCAGCCTTGCCAGTGGCCTTTGCCATCTCCACCACAGCTTGTCCTATGCTGTCCCACAGCTGCTTTTTCTTCCCTGCTGGCTGGAGACACCCATCTCCCTTCCCCACCTTGCTCTCACCCTGGCAGTTCGACACTCACTGACGTCTGTCCACCCTCACACTCTGCTCCTTGACACACAAAGACATGGACTCATCTCTGACTCCTTCTGCAGGACTTGTGGAAAGGGATCCTGCTGCTGCAGGAAATACAATGGCTGCCATAGGATGGAGGATACCAGCTCGCCAGACAGTGATGGGCATCACACACTCACCATGCCCACCCCCATCCAGGACTGGGGTTAGGGACCCAGGCATCTTGGCTCTGCTGGAAATCCCTCCAGTGAGAAGAGAAATCCCAACCCAGGGAAGAGAAATGCCGAGACATTTCACTGCTGAGAAAGCAAAAGCTGGCTGAAGCCTTGGGACCTTTAGTGTGGACGTCCCACCACCTACGGAAGAGTCCAGGAAAGTTTCCAGGAAGAAGAGACCTCACAGGCACCAAACACAGCCACAAGCCTCATCCTGGCCTAAAAAGGTATGCAGAAGAAAATGACCTCACGAACACAGACCCCAGTCATGAGCCTGCTGCTGGACAATCATGTGCCCAAGGAACCATAACCTCAGAAGCAACCTCTAGCTGCTGGCATGTTCCATACATGCTGGCATGGTCCATCCTGTGTGTTGCATTCATACCCATGCTGCTGGCATGTCCCGTACTTGGGACCTCACAGGAACCAAGCCTGGTCATCAACCCTCTGCTGGCCTAAGGGGTGCTGTGGAACACGGGCCTTCAAACACCCAGGAGCTTGCTCATGGGCTCTCAGGTCCTCAGGCAGCAGCAGCACCCTCACAACTGGCATTCAGGCCATTCGCCTGCTGCGGGGCTATCAAGGACTCAGGCAGACGTGATCTCCCAAGCACCGAACTCATCCATGAGGCTGGTGTTGGCCTATCAAGCACTCAGACCTTTGCGGTGACCTCCAAACCAGTATCAAAGTGATCTGCCTGTTTCTGGCCTATCAGAGGTTGTGGCAGCACTGACCTCATAACCAACATCCACACCATGTGCCTGCTGCTGGCCTGTCAGGTACTCATGGAGGAACAACCTCGTAGGCACCGAACCCAGCCTTGAGCCTGGGGTTGGCCTGCCACCTGCAGAGACAGGGTGAACCCAAAATAGCATCCAAAGCAGATGCCCTCTGTTAGAGCAGCGGTGACCTCACAATCAACATGCCAGACCTTGGCCTGCTGCTGGCCTGTTGGGTTCTCAGGCAGAAGGCACCTCACAGGCATCTACCCGAGACATTGCTGGACTGCCATGTCCTCACAGAATCATGTAGATTGAAAGGGATCTTTGGAGATCAACTAGTTCAATCCCCCTGCCCTAGAGGGAGTCAGCCAGAGCAGGTCACTTAAGAAGATGTCCAGGCTGGTTTTTAGTATCTCCACAACAGGACAGCACAACCTCTCAGGGCAGCCTGTGCCAGGGTCATGTGCCCTTGATGCCAAAACCTGTTTTCTTGAGTTCAGTTGGAATTTCTTATTTTTGAGGATTGAGGCTTAGCGCATCTAGCCCTGTGTGGGGATGGTGAGGGACGTGGGCTTTTTCAACCTGGTGAACCTCCTCCAGCGAGGGTCACCGTCCAAAAGGGATAACCTCACTCCAAGTATGGGAGAGAGATGGATGGGATATGATAGATGTAAACACATGGAAGGATTTGGCTGAAGAGATTCTTAGCCTGCTGAAAGACCAGGGCATTCTTCCAACTGCCTGATGCTCAAAGCAGCACCTGGGGAGTTTAGAGGGATGTGCCTGAGCGAGGAGTAAGGGGACGGGGAAACTGGAGAGCAAGGGGAAGGCCATCCCTGCTGCCCAATTAACGGTCCAATGGCTCCACTGTGCTGGAAGCGCATGGGACAGGTGTGGTCAAGGGTGGGGAGACATGGCCCTGGCAAAGTGCCCTGGCAGCCCTCAGGGCTCTGTCCCCCTCAGCCCTCCTCTTTTGGTGGCCTCCCGCAGTGCCTGGGCCACAGGTGGTCTGTGTCCCCTCAGTGGCAGCCCCTCTCCCCAGGCCAGCACAAGAGTCCTGCTCCAGGCACAGAGCAGCCTGCCCAGAGTGGGGGCCTGCAGAAAGAGGTTTCTCCTTCTCATGGATTCCTCCCTGCAGGCACAGAAATGCTCCCTAGCACTTCTCCAGGGACACCCCTTCTCCTGGAGAGCCTTTCCCCAGGTGAGAGTTTCCAGGCTGGCCTGGCTGGACATTTCTGGTTCCCACCCCGTGCTCCCTGCAGGGCCCTGATCTGGCGGTGCTGCTCTGCAGAGGGAGGGGGCTGTGGTGCCCTGGGGCCATGGGGTGACCCTGCACTGGCCATGCTGGTCGGGGTGAGGAGCAGACCCAGCCAGAAAGGGATCACTGGTGCTGAGCCCCCTTCCATCTTCCCTCCTGGCTCAGTAAGAACGGGCCAGGCTGGGCAGGACCAAGGGGTGTCTCCAATGTCACAAAGGGCAGGGAAAGCCTCTGGAGCTTTCCAAGTGTCCCGAACCACTCCCCAGTCTTCTGTCCCTTTACCTGCTGGCTCCTCACAGCCTCTCCTGGCATTGAAGGGCCCTTGTTTGCCTTTGGGCAAGAACTACATGGGGTGTGGAGGCGGTGGTCACAGGCGATGGCGCTGATGATAAGGCCGTTGGCCAGGAGGGCAGCCAGGTATATGCCCAGGAAGAGCCCGAAGTGCAAGAGCTGCAGCTCCCGTGTGTCTGCGAATGCCAGGAGGAGGAACTGGCTGATGGAGCTGCTCTTGGACATGTGCTGTTTCTTGGTATGGGGGCTCTGTGCAAAGGGGGGAAAAAACAAGACAAAATTAGGACAGACGCCTTATAGCAAAGACAGTCTGCTTTTCAGTGATTGTTTTTTTTGATTTTTCTACCATCACAGTTGGTGAGTGGTCGTTTGAGAGGAAGAAATTCTAATTTTTATGATTGAAACTATGGAGTCTTGATACAGGACAGGAAACAGGGCTCTGATCTCTGTGGTTTAGTGCAGAGTCAGGAGAGCTGCAGTGTCCATCAGTCTTTTTTCCATCTGCCCTGTGCTTCTGCTTGTGCTGCCTTGAAGATGACTTCACACACAAATTGCGCTCAAAAAAAAACCAACACCAAACACATAACTGAACTCATATGGGAACAGCGGAGCACTGTTTGAAAGGACAAATATACAAATACTTCTCTTTCCCAAAGCAGAGTTAGAGCTGTGATGGGGAGAGCAGGACACAACCCCTCACAGAGAGAAGCAAAGGACTCTGTGAGGAGAGTGCCGACCCCCGAGGAAAGGCTCAGCCCTCCCTAGGATCCCACAGGAGAGCTCTGCCTTTCTGGGGGCAGCTGGCAAGCCAAGAGGACAGGCAAAGCAGAGAGTCTGGCGCCCCTAGGATGGGATGTTCTGAGGGGAGAGTCAGCTCATTGCCCAGCAGAGAATGCCCAGAAGACATCCCCAGTGAAGGACCAAAGGAGAGCTGCCTGAGCGCCCCCTCCCCAGTGTGTGTTGGCAGTTTCCCCCAGCCCTTGCCCATGTCTCTGCTGCCTGGAGCTGCCCCTGCCAGGAGCCGCTTCTCTGTGCCCAGGTCTCCTCCCTCTCCCTGCTCCCACAGCCCATCCCACCCGCTGGGGGCTCAGCTCTGCCCTGCAGACCCCTCCTGGCAGCAGGGCACTGCCCAGGGCCATCTCCCTCTTTGTGGCTCCTCAGGAGGAGAGGAGAGAAAGCCTGATGCTGGAAGCAAAGGTGCTGCTGGTGCTGTGTGTAGGGAGAGGAGGGGGTGAAGGCGCTTTGTGAGCTTTCTGGCAGATCTGCTGATTCCTCAGTGGAACAGTGACAGCTCCTTTCCCTCAGGAGACAGCTGAGAGCACAGACCCTGCAATGTCTTCATCTTCCAGGCAGCCCCTGCCTTGTCTTTCCTCTGTAAATGCTGCCTCTGCCAGTGCTCTGGGGCTGATCTGCAGCTGTGGGCAGCCCTGACCCACACAGCACACTCTCAAAAGAGCCAAAGGACCCTGCCCTGAGGGGAGTCTCTCCTTTTCCCCAGAGCTTCTCCCCACAGAAGCTTGGGGGTGGGGAACTCCTTGGGCAGGCTGAGAGCTGACCCTGGCAAGCAGCAGAGTCCCTGCCCCGGCACAAAGCCCCCTGGGGTGCAGGGACCCTGCTCTCAAGGACAGCCCTGGGCACCCCTGCCTGCACACCCACCTGTCTTCAAAACCCTGCCACAGTCCCTCGCAGAAGGCAGCCCTCCTTCATTGTCGCTGCCATGGTGCAGCAGGGCAGCCCTGCTCTGAAGCACGTCCTCCTTCTCCACACCAGAGAAGCCAGGAGAGCCATCCTGACAGCTCCTCTCAGCCAGCCCTAGAACATCCCTCCAGGAGACTCCCCTGCCTTGCCCTACAGCCAGAGACTGACTGTGTCAACAGGGCTGAAGATTTCCCCAAGAACAAGCTCAGAACTCTCCTCCCACCCCAGACTGCCTTTGTCCTCTCTGTGCCTGGCTCCTCTCGGGTGCCTGCAGGCAGTGCCCTCAGCCCTGCTGCGCTTGGCAGAGGAGCTGCTCCTGGGCAGAGCCGTCTCTCTGCAGCGCTGCCCGCTTGCCATGAGCCTCCTGAGTATGGACAAGGAGGCAATGAGAGCGCAGTGCTGGAAGGACTGGTTGTCTCCTCATAGGCATCAGTGGCAGAGACAACAGCCATAGCCCAAGACATGAAGAGCTTGGCTCTGTCAGGGGCCTTTCAGCTTTGCCACATCCCTCTGTCTTCTCCACCACAGGCTGTCCTACGGTGTCCCATCACCTCTGCCTCTTTCCCTGCAGGCTGTAGTCATCCACCCGGCTGCCCCACCTTGCTCTCACCTTCCTTTGCTCAGATCTCTCCATACTCCCTGGCTCCTCCTTGAAACACAAAGCCTTAGCCTGATCCAGGCTCCTTCTGGGTGTCCTGTTGCACCACAGCATTGCCCTTGGGGTGACATTTCTTTCTCCTTGTGTCCAGTCTGCACCTCCCCAGCTGCATGTTGGGCATTATTTCTTTCTCATGCTGTTTTCCACTACAGAGAAAAGCTCCACCAGCTCTGAAAGCACCCTTCAAACATGCTCAGGCTTCTCCTGTACTGTCCTCAGTCTCCACACCACTGTGCCCAGGGCCCTCAGCTTCTCAATACTGCTCAAGTGCTTGAGGCCTCCAAACCCCATCTTGGGAGATCTCTGGGCTCTCTCCACGCTGTTTGCAGATGAAAACATAGTGGTCATAGGCCAAGAAAGATGGAGGGAGACTTTTTACCAAGGCCTGTAACAGCAGAACAAGGGACAATGGCTTACACTGAATGATGGTAGATTTAGATTGGACATAAGGAAGAAATGCTTTGTGATGAGTGTGGCGAGACCCTGGAACAGTTTACACACAGCAGTGGTGGATGCCCCACCCCTGGAAGTGTCCAAGGTCAGGAGCTTTGAGCGACCTGAACTAGTGGGAGGTGTCCCTGCTCATGGAAGGGGGTTGGACTAGATGATCTTTTAGATCCTTTCCAACCCAAACATTCTATGATTCTTTGATTCTAATATCCCCCACTCCTCCTGCACAAGGCTGCAAATACCTACATACACCATGTAGGCATTTTCATCTGACCTTGTCTCCAGCCCTTCCATAAAAAAGAAAGGATTGCCATTTCTAGGACGTGAGGTGCCATGCTTTCAGAGGAGCAATTCAGAACTCAAAAGGTAAAATAAGAATTCCAAGAAAGTCCTGACATAGTTGTGTCAATTTAGTTAGTTAAGTGGGCCAATGGGAGAGCGTGCCAGGATGACCTTGCCTGTGGTGGAGGGGGAGTTTTTGTCTTGGGTGTCTGACACTCATGCCGGGAGGCCAGAAAGCACATTCGGGGACTGTGCAAGACTTGCCGTGGGATTTGTAGGAAAGGACCAAAGGTTTCTAGAGGAACAAGATGGGACAAGAGAGAGGAAAGAGGATGAAATGAGATGGTCATGTGCAAACAGGTGGCTGGTCAGGACACTTCCCTGGCTGTGCCCCACAACTGATCACCACAGCCTGTCCTGTTTCCTTAATACCTCCTTTTCCAAGAGCTTTGTGGGGAGAGGGAGCTCTCTGCTCTCTGCACAGGTGGAGCTTCAAGTGCCAGACACTGGAGTGAGAACCACAAGTCACCAGAGCTTTTGTACTTTACGGGGGGCAGAGACTGGTGAGACTGGTGTGTATGCATATAACATTGGTGTGTATGGCAGTGGTTTAACCACAAGCAAACACCAAACCAGAGAGACCAGAGAGTAGAATACACCTGCGAGCAAGTTATTTTTCAGGGCCTAAGTCTGGACTGGACACTAGAGGGACCACAACATCTGGAAGTTGGGTACTGGAAGAAAAAGGTAGCCCAGACCACCTCCTAGAGAAACTGGGGGGTCACAGTATCATAGAATTGTCTAGGTTGGAAGGGACCTTTCAGATCAGCAAGTCCAACCATCAACCTAACACTGACAAAAACCATCACTGAACCATGTCGCTAAGCACTACGTCTACCCGCCTAATTTGAAATACCTCCAGGGATGGGGATTCCACCACTTCACTGGGGAGCCTGTTCCAATATTTGATAACCCTTTCAGTGTAAAAATTTTTCTTAATGTCCAGTCTAAACTTCCCCTGGCGCAACTTGAGGCCGTTTCCTCTTGTGCTATCACTTGTTAGTTGGGAGAAGAGACCGACCCCCACCTCTCTACACCCTCCTTTCAGGGAGTTGCAGAGAGCAAGAAGGTCTCCCCTCAGCCTCCTTTTCTCCACGCTGAACACCCCCATTTCCCTCAGAGGCTCCTCACAGGACTTGTGCTCCAGACCCCTCACCAGCTCCCTTGCCCTTCTCTGGACCCACTCCAGCCCTACAACGTCTTTCCTGTAGTGAGGGGCCTAAAACTGGACACAGCACTCCAGGTGGGGCCTCACCAGGGCCCAGCACAGGGGGACGATCACTTCCATGGTCCAACTCACCACACTGTTCCTGACACAGGCCAGGATGCTGTTGGCCTTCTTGGCCACCTGGGCACACTGCTGGCTCGTAGCCAGCCGGCTGTTGACCAACACCCCCAGGTCCTTTTCTGCCGGGCAGCTTTCGAGTGACTCCTCCCCAGGCCTGTAGCGCTGCATGGCATTTTTGTGACCTTAGTAGAGGACCTGGCGCTTGGCCTTGTTGAACCTCATACCATTGGCCGCGACCCATCGGTCTGTAAGCCTGTGCAGATCCCTCTGCAGAGCCAACCTACCCTCAAGCAGGTCGACACTCTCTCCCAACTTGGTGTCATCTGCGAACTTACTGAGGGTTCACTCGTTCCATTCATCCAGATAATTGATAAAGACATTAAAGAGAATGGGCCCCAGCACCAAGCCCTGGGGAACACCACTTGTGACCGGCTGCCAACTGGATGGAACTCCACTCACCACCACTCTTTGGGGCCCACCTTCCAGCCAGTTCACCTACCCAGTGAATCGTTCCCCCGTCCAAGCCATGAGCAGCCAGTTTCTCCAGGAGAATACTGTGGGAAACAGTATTTCCCACATTTGAGACCAAACAATTTCAATTCGCACTGCTTCCCTCTCGCCTCTGACACTGGGTATTGTGTGACACAACTGTCCTGGCTCTCCAGGCACGATGGGCAACAGTTTGGTGCCTCAGCCGGAGCTTTTGCTCTTGCTGGAAATGGGAGGGCAGCAGGGTCAAGCCAAGAGGCCCAAGAAACCCAGCTTCCCACAGGGACAACTGATGAAAACCTCCCATAGGCTGTGGGACTTTCTCTTCACTGACAGAGAATTTGTCAGTTCAGAATATACAGATGTGCCCATTTTTCCTCCCTTTTTTTAACTTGGCTTTTCTGGATTTAATCTTTTATGCCACTTTGAAACGGTTTGAAAAACTAGCTCAGCGTGTCTTTGGTGCTTCTCTCTAACCCAAACGAATACGCAGCACTAAAGTGGGTTTCCCTACATGGAGCAGCTTTGCACAATGTCTGCTCCAAGAGGGGAAATATCTCAGACTGCAGCCGGAAATGGGTGAAGATGTGGAGGAAAAATGTGTTGCTTCTGACACTATTTGATACAATACAAAAAGGCAGGGAAGGCTAACCACCATGAAAGAAACAGGAAAACTGCCCATCAAGGAAGCTCTGCAGAAGGAGGATGGAGCCGTACATAACATGAGGTGATATCATTGGGATCAGCACCTCGAGAAGACTTCTGTAGGGAAGACTTTCACCTGCTCTAGGTGACCCTGCTCTGGCAGGGGGGTTGGACTAGACGATCTCCTGAGGGAGAAGGGATTCCAAGCCTTATCATTCGGTGATTTTGTGACTTTTCAAATTCCTCAGAAAGAGGACAGTGCTGTAACCCAGCTGCAGCACTGTGTTAATGCAGAACTGGCTATTGAAAATCCAGTATTTCATTCACTTGGGCTCTTGGCTTTGGCATCTTTTCACTTTGACTCCACTCCTGACACCTCTCTCAGGAACCCCAGAAGAATGGAAGACTAAAGGAGAATTAGGCTCAGAGCTGGCTCCTTAGGGCGTTTGGCGTGTTAACGAGCCCTCTGGTGCCGAGTTCCTGCACTGCAGATCCTGAAAGACTGAGCAAGCCCCCGGAGAAGTAAAAGCCAGAAGCAAACCTCCAGGTTTCTGGGGGTGTTAGCAGGCCCTGCTGATCTCTGCCTCTGAAGAGACCGAGGAGGGAATGAGCAGACAAAGTTCCTGTCCCTGGGGGCTGCTGAAGCAGGAAAGGATGTCAGAGACACTTGCTACAGGAAGAAATTTAAACGTGGAAGTCATTGTGAAAGCCCTTGATTTGCTTCCCCAAGCAGGATGGCCAAGGCCTGACCCCCATCCTTTGGGGAGGGAGCTCCTTTCCCTCTTGGAATGCTCAGGGCTCTGTGTAACGTGTGAGTGTGTGAAGCCGGGTACTGGTCAGCAGGAGGACCCTTTGCAGGCTCTGTGGTGGGTGGGTGAGGAGGCAACGAGGTGCTGGAGCTTTAAGGAGCGAGTGCCTTCTCATGGGTCTCGGTGGAAGAGGCAGAAGCCTACTCAGGTCTGTTGGGGTGTCAAGGCCCAAAGCCATGCCCACCGCAGCTACACTGTCCCATGCCTGTGCCAGGTTCTTTAGCTCCAAAAAAAAGCTGTGGAGTTCTGTGGATTTGCCAGTTCCTGTGAGTCCCCTCCAAACTATTTGCTTTCTTCCAAAAGCCTTGTCAATGCTCATTTACTACCCAAGATTTGCAAGCCCCAGACATGCTAGAATCCTCTATTTAGCTCCACAACCCAGCGCTGAAGTGCGTATCCTCCTCATTCTGCTGCCTCAGAGTGAAAATTCAACCTCGGACATTTCAGCATGACACCCCTTGCTATTTCAGGTCCTTCTCCGGCCTTTCACACACTCATTGCTATGCACACACTGCTCTTTCCCTGCATGCCCATGTCTCTCACAAACCCTTCCTCTTCCCCTGCCGAGATGGGACTTCAAGAGGTTTGTGCATCCTCCACGCCCATGGTCTGAGCTCACAGTCGTCTCAGGGAACCTGTGTCCGACTGCGGCCAGTGTTGTCCTGCCAGCTCAGGGTCTGAGTTCCATTTGAGCCCAAACCATTCCAGTTCCCGCTGCCTCCCTCTTCCCTCTGACACTGGCTACTGTGTGACACAACTGCTGTACAACTCCAGGCAGGATGGGCCAAAGAGTTTAATTAGCAAATTGGGACCTTTCCCCTTGCTGGAAATGTGAACTTGGCTCTCAATATTTATGTATTGAACTGCTTTGCCACTTTGAAACTGCCTCTCCGAAAAACTAGCCCAGCGTGGTTTTTTCTAGGTTTGTTTTTGTTCATTTTAACCCAAATGAACATGCAGCACTGAAATGAAATTCCATAGCATGGGAAGTGGGTTTCATAGAATCATAGAATCATAGGGTTGGAAGGGACCTCTGGAGATCATCTAGTCCAACCCGCCTGCCAGAGCAGGGTCACCCAGAGCAGGTTGCACAGGAACGCATCCAGGTGGGTTTTGAATGTCTCCAGAGTTGGAGACTTTACCACCTTTCTGGGCAGCCTGTCCACAGGCTCTGCCACCCTCAAAGTCAAGAAGTTCCTCCTCATGTTTAGCTGGAACTTCCTATGCTCAAGTTTGTGCCCATTACCTTTTGTCCTGTCCCCGGGCACCACTGAAAAGAGCCTGGCCCCATCCTCCCTACGCACACCCTTTAATTATTTATAAGTGTTGATAAGGTCCCCCCTCAGCCGTCTTTTTTCCAGACTGAAGAGACCCAAATCCCTCAGCCTTTCTTCATAAGAGAGGTGTTTGAGACCCCTAATCATCTTGGTAGCTCTCTGCTGCACCCTCTCCAGCAGTTCCCTGACCCTGTTGAACTGGGGAGCCCAGAACTGGACACAGTACTCCAGGTGTGGCCTCACCAAAGCAGAGTAGAGGGGGAGGATGACCTCCCTTGACCTGCTGGCCACGCTCCTCTTGATGCAGCCCAGGATGCCATTGGCCTTCTTGGCCACGAGGGCACATTGCTGACTCATGGTCATCCCGTTGTCCACCAGGACTCCCAGGTCTCTTTCCACAGAGCTGCTCTCCAGCAGGTCAGCCCCTAACCTGTCCTGGTGCAGGGGGTTATTCCTCCCGAGGTGCAGCACCCTACACTTGCCCTTGTTGAATCTCATAAGGTTTCTCTCTGTCCAGATCTCCAACCTGTCCAGGTCTCTCTGGATGGTGGCACAGCCTTCCAGTGTGTCAGCCACCCCACCCAGCTTGGTGTCATCGGCAAACTTGCTGAGGGTGCACGCTATCCCCTCGTCCAGATCATTGATGAATATATTGAAGAGGACTGGAGCCAGTACTGACCCCTGGGGAACACCACTCTTTGCTGACCTCCAACTAGACCCTGTGCCCCTAATCATGACCCTCTGAGCTCTGTCTTCCAACCAGTTATCTGTCCACCTTACTGTCCATTCATCAAGCCCACTCTTCCTAAGCTTCCCTATGAGGATGCTGTGGGAGACCGTGTTGAACGCCTTACTCAAGTCAAGGTAGACCACATCTACCACCCTCCCCTCATCTATCCATCCAGTCATGCCATCATAGAAGGCTATCAGATTAGTCACACATGATTTCCCCTTGGTCAATCCATGTTGAGTACTTCTGATAGCTTTCTTTTCTTCCACATGCCTTGAGATGACGCCCAGAACGAGCTGTTCCATCATCTTTCCAGGGATGGAGGTGAGGCTGACTGGCTTGTAGTTCCCCGGCTCCTCCTTCTTGCCTTTTGTTAAAACTGGAGTGACGTTGGCTTTCCTCCAGTCCTCAGGCACCTCGCCTGTTCTCCAGGACCTTTCAAAGATGATGGAGAGCGGCCCAGCAATGCCTTCCCCCAGCTCCTTCAGCACTCTCGGGTGCATCCCATCGGGGCCCGTGGACTTGTGAATATCTAATTGATCTAATTAGATTAGATTGATCAAAGACTACAGCTATTTCTCTCTCTGGTCCTTCTGCTCGTATACCTGACAACAGTGATGGGGAACGCAACCATCATTTTCCTTGTGCGCGTGGGTCACCGCCTGCAACCCCCCCTGTACTTTTTCATCAGCAATCTGTCCTTCCCGGAAATCTGGTTTACATCCTCCACAAGCACCAAATTGCTTGTGATCCTGGGTTCTGGTAGGAGAACAATCTCACTAAGCAGCTGCTTTGCCCAATCCTGTTTCTGTTTTGCCCTGGGCACTACAGAGTTTGTTCTACTTGTTGTCATGACCTTTGACCGCTACGTTGCCATCTGCCAGCATTTGCGTAATGCTGCCATCATGAAGCCTCAGCTCTGCATCCACCTGGTTGTTGCTGCTTGGGTCATGGGCACCACACTCTTGAGTTACTCTCTGGTCCTCCTCTACAAGCTGACCTTCTGGGGCTCAAACAAGATCCACCATTTGTTTTTCGACAGCTTCCCCTTGTTCAAATTGTCCTGCTCTGACACCAGCCTGCTTGGGAAAATGGACTCTATTTTATTATCATTTGTCATGCTGGGTTCCTTATGTTTAACTCTGGCATTTTACACAGGCATCCTTTTCTGCATTCTACACCTTCCAGGAGCCTCTGGGAGGAAAAAAGCTTTCACTACATGTTCTTCCCATCTCACCACCTTGGCCATTGCCTATGCGCGCTGCGTTGCTCTCTATGTGCATCCTTCAGAACACGTTTCCTCGCAGGCAAACGGAATGGTGGCTTTGCTAAACACTGTCCTGTACCCATTCTTAAATCCGTTCATCTACAGTCTAAGAAACAAGACCGTGATACTGGCCGGGAATGAAGCCATTGCCCGTGCAACAATAAAGCTTTTCGCCTTATCACGATGCATTTCTGGACAGCAATTCCCATGATCTGCTATCAAATGTTAATGCCCTGCCCATCTGCTCCCAGACCCATCACAGGAGAACCACCTGGAACCCATCTCCAGAAACCAAGAAGAGCACAAAGGCACAGTGGCAGATGGGAACCCAAATTACAGGCTCCTGAGGAATGAACACCTTGTCCCACTTATTACGGGAAGTTTAGGGGAGGACACGACCAGTGCAGTCTGTCCTGTCTTCTCATTAAACTTAATTTCTATTGCTTTTCCATGTGAGTGAATCTCCTGTGTGAACGCGTGAGCACGGTGGTGTGAGTGCAGCAGCCGGAGCAGGACCAGGAGGTCAGACAGCCCGTATGCCAATAGTGCCAGAACCAGAGAGACTGGAGTGACTGGACTTAAGAGTTCATGTGCGTGTGTGTGAGTGTGACTGGGGTGGTCTGTACCAGCATCTGGAATGGAGCTGTGGCCTCAGGGACTCGTATGTCCAGGTGGCTGCAACTGGGTAGGCTGGTATCCAGGGGCTGAGTGTCCGAGCCCAGATTCTAGAGGGATCCACCCTCTACAGGTGTATATATGATGGAAAGGAATGGAATGGAATGCAATGGAATAGAATAGAATAGAATAGAATAGAATAGAATAGAATAGAATAGAATAGAATAGAATAGAATAGAATAGAATAGAATAGAATAGAATCGAATCGAATCGAATCGAATCGAATCGAATCGAATCGAATCGTTCGGTTGGAAGGGACCTACAATGATCATCTAGTCCAAATACCTGAGCTCTTCAGGGCTGGCCAAAAGAAAAATCATGTTATTTAGGGCATTCTCCAAACACCTTTTAAACACCGATGGGCCTCTTAAACACTTAAACACAAGGCGTCGACCTCCTCTCTAGGAAGCCTGTTCCAGTGTTTGACCACCCTTTTGGGAAAGAATTGCTGCCTTCTGTCCAGTCTAAACCTCTCCTGGCAAAGCGTCCCATGTGTCCTATCACTGGGTATGAGGAAGAAGAGCTCAGCACCTCCCTCTCTACTTCCCCTCCTCAGGACCCTGTAGAGAGCAATGAGGTCGCCCCTCAGCCTTCTTTTCTCTAAACTGAACAAACCCAGAGTCCTCAGCCGCTCCTCACAGGACATGCCTTCCAGCCCTTTCCCCAGCTTTGTTGCCCTCCTCTGGACACATTTGGGTACCTTCACAGCCTTCTTACATTGTGGGGCCCAGAACTGCACACAGAGCTCAAGGTAGAGGTCGCATCAGCGCTGAATACAGTGGGATAACC
Source organism: Chroicocephalus ridibundus (assembly GCF_963924245.1). NCBI lineage: Eukaryota > Metazoa > Chordata > Aves > Charadriiformes > Laridae > Chroicocephalus > Chroicocephalus ridibundus. The sequence goes on from NW_026961319.1 coordinate 575,285, forward strand.
ACCAGCTGCTTATGCTGTGTGTGACGCACCCCAGGATGCAGTTTGCCCCCGTGGCTGCCAGGGCACACTGCTGACTCCCATCGAGCCTGCTGTCGACCAGCGCCCCCAGATCCCTCTCTGCAGGGCTGCTTTCTAGCCACTCCTCTGCCAGTCTGTATTGTGTCCAGCATTATTTCATCCCAGGTGCAGAATGCAGCCTTTGTTCTTGTTTAACATGGTGGGAGTTACCTCCTTTGGGTCATGGATACAGGTGCTAAACTGAACAGGGCCCAGGAGAGCTTCCTGTGCTACCCCACAGTGCCCCAGTATGTCCCAGTGGCCTCCAGGTAGGGTATGAGCCCTTCACCATTGCTCTCCCAGCCTCATCATCCAACTGGTGTTTTACCATCCGTTTGTCTGCCCTTCCAGACTGTACTGTCCTAACTTGAGTACAAGAGAGATCATGTCAAAAATCTTGCTGAAGTTGAAGTGAACGACATCCACTCTTCTCCCCTCATGCATAAAGGATGTTACTCGCTCCTTGAAAGTCCAGGCTTGCTGCTTTTGGACATGGTCTTCTCTTTTAGGTGCCCAGGAATATCACCCAAGAGATATCGATGGTTTACTCCTCACCAAACTGAGCTGGTACAGCCTGTAGTTCCCGGGGTTGCCCTTTTGGTTTCTTTCAGAGTTGGGTGCAACATTGGCTTGTCCTCTCTCACAAGAGACCTCTACCAAGCCCATGACATGTCAAAAAGGATATTCCACAGAAATCTCAATCTTCCCCTGTAACTTCATTACCACTATTCTGCCTGTCATACGATGTACTTAATTTCTCTAATCTTTCATATGTTTTCACCTGTCCTGATACAATGACCACTTCTGAAGTCATCTTTTCTGGTGCAGACTCTCTAGACAAAGGCCTTTTCAGTTATACTCCCGTTTTCTCCTTCTCTTACTCTTTGTTCATTCAGGTTCCTGTCACCCATCCAGCTGCTGCTTCGAGCTTCATGTAGTTAAAAGTTCCCTTGTCCTTCAGTCTAATTGTCTCCTGTGGCCAACTCTTTATACCTATCTGTTTGTACCTGTTTCTCATAAGATTATCCCTCGTAGAAAAGCAACCTCATTAGAGGCAGCCTGTACTTGGCATATGGCTGCAGAGGGTGTTTTAGTGTTTATCAAACATGATTATTCTTTACATTTCTTTGCTTGCAAAGTGGAAAAATCCTTCTGTGCCTGGGTGCAGCCGGGTCTCTAGGGAGATCGGGTGGGAGCTGGTGCAATGGAGCTGTAACATCCAGCTGCAGAGATCAGTGGAGAAGTCTGATGGAAGGACAAGTGTTGTAAATCCCAGCTGGCCAATGAGAGAGATGGTGGGGTTGTGGGGGTGAGGAGCAAGGATGTCCATACAGTGTCACCTCAAGGGACTGCTTTTCCTAGCCATCCAGACCTCCTGAGGAGACCCTCTGGATCAATATCAATTGCAGAAGACTTCCATCATCCCTTCTCTAAACTGAAAAATAAATTTAAAATAGTAATAGTAATCAAAAAATTATTAGGTTCTCTTTTAAATCTTCCTTCTTAACTACACTATGAAAAAAACCCCAATTAGCTGTAGAAGTACTGAAGACTTGAAGGAAATTGAAGGAAGAGAGATAGCTCGTTAGGGCTTTCTGTACTTTAATGAGCCCCGTGGTGGATTTAGCTCTGAGGCCATGAACCTCAGATACTGAGAGAAGATTGAAAAACTGCTCAAGAAGTCAGAAGCAAAACTCAAAGTACATGGAAGCATTAATGGGCCCCACTGAGGGCCACTGCTGACAAAGTCTCCCCATGGACTCGTTAGAGGAGATAGCTGGAGGCTGTGATTGCAAGAAGGCAAAGGCACAGGGCAGGTGGCTGCAATGAAGAGAAAACTGTTCCTTTGTTTGATGAAGCAGCAAGGCCAAACCTGACCCTCAGGCCCTGGGAAGGCAGATCCTGCCCCTCAGGTGTGGCTCAGGGCTCTTCCTGGGGGCAGTGGGGTGTGAGGGTGAGCAAGGCCAAGTGTAGGGAAACTGTGCAACACCTAAAGGCTCCCCATGTGATGGTGAAGAAGAAACCAAGTCCAGAGCCTCAAAATAAAGTTTCTTTTGTTTTGCCTCGGTGGCAGAGGCAACTGCCATAGCCAAGGGGAGAAAGACCTTGGTGCTGTTGGGCTTTTTAGCCTTGCCGGAGCCCTGGGCCATCTCTGCTGCAGGCAGACCATCACTGTCCCATGCCTGCACCTCTTTCCTTGCAGGCTGCAGACACCCATGATGCTTTCCCACATCGCTCTCACCCCGGCATTTCCATATCTGTACTGATGTCTCTCCACTCTCACCGGCTGTTCCTTGAAACACAAAGCCATGGGCTGATCCAGACTCCCCCTGGGTGACCTCTTGCACCACAGTGCAACCATTTGAGTGAGATTTCTTTTTCCTCACAGACACATGAGTCCAGACGTGGCCACACCAGTGCTGGGTCAAGGGGGCTGATAAATGCCTTGTCTGGGTGGCCGTGTGCCCCCTAATGCAGCCCTGTGTGCAGCTAGTCCAATTCACGGTCCGCATGTGCCACTGGCTAAAGTTGCATCCCTCGTAATGCCCAGGCCCTTCTCCTCGGGGTCAGTCCTCGGCCAGTCAGGTCACAGCATGCCCTCATCTGTGGGGTAATCCTGCCCCCAGGAAAGGCCTGGCCACTTCTCCTTGTAAAACTATGTGAGCTTTCTATTTGCTGAATCCCAGAGTTTTTCAGGGTCCCCCAGAAATGAAGCTCCATTGGGCCAGTCGTTCATGTGTGCGTGCAGATGGCTCTCCCTGACACGTGGTGACAAGATAACAGCATGAGGAATCGCAGGACACTACTGTGTCCTGTGATATAAAAGGTAGGCACTTGATCAATGCCATTGTTCACCAAGGTACACATTCCCATGGTGAAAAGCTCAGAAACGCCAAATGGAAGTACAAAGGAAGCCGAACTAGGACCATGGAGGAAAGGGTAAATAGAGGTGGGCTATTTGCATGGGAGGGTACAAGGATGGTCAAGGGGAAGAGCTTGTGAGTGGGAAAAGAGGGAAAAAGAAATGGTGAAGCAATGGAAAGGATCAGTGCTGTTTGCAGCCCTGCACCTGAGCAACTATGCCTGGAGTGGGACAAGAAAGTCCCAGATCATCTGACGGGATTTTCTGGTTGACTTCTGTGGTCACCAGGAACCTGACTGATTTCCCTCCCCCATGTAGGAAAGATGGTGGACTGAAACACAGAATCATTCATGCTGGAAGGAAGACGAGGAGATCTCTAGACCACCCTCCTGCTCACAGCAGGGCCAGCTATGGGCTCAGACCAGGTTGCTCAGGGCTTCCTCCATTTTGGGATTGAAAAGCTCCAAGGGTGGAGATGACACAAGCTCTCTGGGAAATCTTCTCCAGTGTTTGCCTGTCTTGACAGGGAGAAAGTTTTGCCCATTTGTTTCAGCTGATGCCATTGGCCCTCATCCTCCCATCACCCAAAATAGTGAAGAGCTGGATGGATTTTCATGGTGACAGCCAAGAAGATGTGGGAAGGCTGATATTAGGTCTCCCCAAAGCTTTCTCTTCTCCAGGCTTTGCACCTTTGCAGCAAAGGTGGCCAATGGCTTTCTGGGCTGCACTAGGAAGACCACTTCCAGCAGGTCGGTGGAGGTCCTTCCTCTCTACTCAGCCCTGCTACAATTCGTCTTGCACATTTCCCTCAGTGTTTTCTACCCGACTACCTTCACTTAGCGGTAGCCGTAGGGCTTCAGGTTACTGGTTGTGAATAGCGTAAAGGCCTCTCATGAATGTGTTCACAGTCAGTGTCACAGAAGTCTAAACATCATCTGAACAGGTCTTAGCTCTTCAAACCTTCCAACCCCTACTGTTCTGTGATGCTGTGATTCTTTGATTCCACTGTCATTGCCCAGAGGGGCTACCACAGATGTAGACTGCTCCAGTGCAGGTATTTATATTTAGGCAGATCAATGATGTTGTTGCTTTAGTGTTTCTTTGTTGTGGTACATGCTGCTGTTGTTAGGGAAATCACACAAACACTTGAAGGACAATGGCAGGGTTACCACCTTAGTGGCCCTCCAGTGAGCTGGTTCCTGTTTGCCCTTGTCTCACTGTCACTGGGCAGGGTGTGGTGTAAAAGGTGCTGAGCAGAGCAGGATAATCACTTCTTCTGGCTGTGCTCCTGCTCATAGCACCTCAGATGCTGTTGGCCGCCTTTGCTACTGGCTCTTGTTTAGCCTGATAAAAGTCAAGGAGCCCCAGGGCCATTTCCACAGAGCTGCTGCCCAGCCACGCAAAATGATCCAAAATGGATCAGAGCAGCCCTGCTCTGACATCAGCCTGGTCTCTCAACATCCTTGGATTCATCCCGTCTGGTCCAATGGATGACCAAAGGTTGACCTTACCCATGTAGCCACTGACTTGATCTGCATCCACTGCTGGATTTTGCGTGGGGTTCTGCCTCTCAGGCACATGGAACTGGGAGACCTTGCTGGTGAAGATGCAGGGCAAGACTACCTCGTACCCATCTACACCTACTCTTTGCAAATTCAGCCATGACCACACATTATCTTTCTTTATTGTTTCACTGTTCCTGAAGGAATAACTGCTCATTGTTGTGCCCTTCAAGTCCCTCGCAAGTGTCAACTCTACGGGAGTTCTGGCTTTTCTAAAACCAACCATATTCCTCAAGTCCTCCTTTGCTTTCATCCTTGCAGCCTCCTTTTGAATGCTTCCTTTTTTCTATGGAGCTTCCCCATGAGTGTCTTGTTTCCCCCAGCTCTTCTTCTGATAGCTCTGCTTGCTGTCCTGACGATGGGTATGACCACACTCTGGTACTGGAAAGACACTGTCCTTGCAGACCACTGTACTGCAGACCCTCTGCTGCCCTTCTGTGCTGCTCACACGGGCTCCCCACAAAAAAGTCACAAGACCAGGCCAAAGTCTGCTCCTCTGAGCTCTGTCATCTGCATTCTTCTATTATGCTTCTCCTTGGGAGGTGAGACCCCACTATTTCACAGTCGCGACACCCAAGGCTAGCACTGGTTTTCACAAGAAATAACAACTTTCCAGTAGTTGAAAATGCCCATGGTATCGACATCCTTTGATTCAGGCATACTGTGATAATCATTGGCATCCCCAAAACTGGACAGAAAAGAAGCCTCACGAAGTTCAGGAAAGGGAAACGCAAGCCCTGGACACAGGGAGAAATAGTCCCCTGCACCCGTACAGGTTGGGGGCTGAGTGACTGAGAGCTTCTCAACACTTTGGCAGAGCAGTACCTTTGGTCTTCTGGTAGAGCAGCAGCTGACCGAGAGCCAGCAGTGTGCCCTTGCAGCAAAGCAGGCCCACAGCCTCCTGGGCTGCGTTAGGAAGAGCGGTGCCAGCAGGTCACGGGGAGTGATCCTTCCTCTCTACTCAACACTGGTGACACACTTCTGTGGTGGTCAATAATTTACATTTACTTCCTTAACTGTTCCTCAAGAAGGAACTCCGTGTCCTTGTGCCCTTGAAGTCCAGGGGAGCTCTGGCTTTTCTAAAACCTCCCTTATTTCTAAATTCCTCCTTTGTTTTAATCCTTCCTCAGCCTCTTGTATACTTCCTTTTCCTATGGAGCTTTCCCAGGGTGAGACCCCACTATTTCCCAGGTGAGACCCCACAAGTTCATGGTCACGACAGCCAAGGTTGACACTGGTTTTGACATCCATGTCCAGCTCTTCCTTCTTTGAGAGTACAAGATGCAGATTGGTATCACCATTGTAGACCAACCTGGCAGCTGTGCCTTCACCAAGACCTCCCAGGACCCTCCAGGACTGTTTGCATGCTGCTGTGGTCCCCTTCCACTGAATGCCAGGACAATTACAGTCTACAAGGGGACTTTAATAGGTTCTTTGTCTCCCACCACAATGTCACCCTTATTAGTCTCTCCTCTGACACTCACCCACCAGGGCTCACCCAACTTCTTCATCCCAGAGAGGAGCTCCACACATCTCAGCAGCTCCTTCACACAGAGGACACATCCCTCCTGACCTTCCTGGACTCCTGATCACCCTGACCCCACCCAAGACAGCAGCCCAGGCATGTGAGCTGTCCCAACACCCCTCAGCTGTTTTTCCCTCCAAGTGGAAGGAAGAGGTTGCCCACACAGCTCCAGCTCCTCCTCTCTGGGCCCCAGGCTGAAGGCATCAGGGGCATGGCTGGGCTGCAGCACCTCAGCTGTGGCACATTTGGGTTGAGAGTAGAACCCTGCTTCCAAGGCCCCCTCAACTGTGCAAAGGCTTTGCTTCAGAGCAGAGACATGCTGGAGTCTAAGGCAGATGGCTGTGTGAAGAAGAAATGAAGTGCCCACCAAGAGGGCAAACGATGCTCACCCCAATGTCAAAGAGAAACAGAGCTGGGCTGTGCAGTGTGAGCAGGAGAGGGCTTTGCTGTCTGTTGTGTCTCTGCAGCCCTGAGGGCCTGTGCTGGAGGTGAAGCTGATCTCAGGAAGGAAGAGATGATGATAACAATGTCCTTGACTGTAGACATCCTGTGATTCAGGCCCACCGTGAAATTCATTGGCCTGAGCCATGGCTGTATCATCAAGGGGATGGTTAAACCCATAGGGGAGAGAAGAACCAGCAGAGTCTGAGAGTGAAGGAACACGTGTGGAGACCCTGGTGTGATGTGCTTGGTATTCATGCCCTGCCCGGCATCTACCGTAAAGAGAAGGGACAGCCCTTGCGTCACTGCAGTGGTGGGATTCAGTCAGTGGCCCAAAGGCAGTGCCCCTGTCTGAGATGCCCTGGGGGATGCCTCCCACAGCTGGTCTGGATGGGGACGGGGTTCCTGTACAGGACCTGTGCTGTCCATGTCAGCTGCGTGCAGTTGTGCTGGAGAGCCCTGGCACCTCCCAGAGCACCACAGGCCTGAATGTGTCAGTTAAATGAAGATTCAGCTGCCCTGAGTTAGGTTAGGCAATGAAGGGTATGGGAGACATGTGGAAAATACAGCTGATGGAGATCAGAAAGACTCAGCTGTCCCTGTGCCACATGACTCCATTTGGTGAGCTGAATCCCTCTATGGGCTGCCCTGGACATAAGGAAGAGTTACAGGTTCCCTTGTCCTACGTGTGGGCACCTTCTGTCATTGAAGTTGGCCAAAGGAATTTCCCACCATCCTCCAGGAAGATGCCCCCAGAGGTCATCCTGCCTCTATGAATTGCTCCACCAGAGCTAGAGCTTGCAGTGACCAGCATGCATCTTGGTCACATCTGGCACCTGATATATCACCGCTTATCTGTACCTGAACATATCCCTCTGGCCCAGCCTATACATTCCTTAGCAAGGGAGCTGAGACAAGGAGCTCACCTGCAGGAGCCTATTTTGGGCACATGTGAACTGATGCAAAAGGAATCCCACCTTCTGGGTGTTTGAGGTGTGCCTGGGATGGAGCTAACTCCTCTTTTATCCCAGAGGACTACAAAGGCAGGATGAGGACCCTCCATTGACTCAGATGAATCCCTGCCCTCAGAAAAGGTAAAGGAGATTCCTTCCTGGTATGTCTGGGTGTCCTGTCTAATATTAAAAAGAAAAAGCTATTTTTGGACCTCAATACCTCTCTGATTGAGAAATGCAAATGTTGGAACAAAATGTCTTTTTGTAATGGGAGAAATAACACTGCAGGAAAGTGTCTGTGCCCAGCTGAGGCAGGGAACAGCAGGGATTACATCAGCAGGTTCCCCTGGAGCCCCAGGGACACCTGGAGGGAGCCCTGAGGGGGCAGAGAAAGGGCTGCCTTGGGCTGGTCCTCTGCGTCTGAGCTGGGCTGGGCTCCTGGCATGGAGGGAGCTGATGGCAAGCGGGCAGCGCTGCAGAGAGACAGCTCTGCCCAGGAGCAGCTCCTCTGCCAAGCGCAGCAGGGCTGAGGGCACTGCCTGCAGGCACCCGAGAGGAGCCAGGCACAGAGAGGACAAAGGCAGTCTGGGGTGGGAGGAGAGTTCTGAGCTTGTTCTTGGGGAAATCTTCAGCCCTGTTGACACAGTCAGTCTCTGGCTGTAGGGCAAGGCAGGGGAGTCTCCTGGAGGGATGTTCTAGGGCTGGCTGAGAGGAGCTGTCAGGATGGCTCTCCTGGCTTCTCTGGTGTGGAGAAGGAGGACGTGCTTCAGAGCAGGGCTGCCCTGCTGCACCATGGCAGCGACAATGAAGGAGGGCTGCCTTCTGCGAGGGACTGTGGCAGGGTTTTGAAGACAGGTGGGTGTGCAGGCAGGGGTGCCCAGGGCTGTCCTTGAGAGCAGGGTCCCTGCACCCCAGGGGGCTTTGTGCCGGGGCAGGGACTCTGCTGCTTGCCAGGGTCAGCTCTCAGCCTGCCCAAGGAGTTCCCCCCCAAGCTTCTGTGGGGAGAAGCTCTGGGGAAAAGGAGAGACTCCCCTCAGGGCAGGGTCCTTTGGCTCTTTTGAGAGTGTGCTGTGTGGGTCAGGGCTGCCCACAGCTGCAGATCAGCCCCAGAGCACTGGCAGAGGCAGCATTTACAGAGGAAAGACAAGGCAGGGGCTGCCTGGAAGATGAAGACATTGCAGGGTCTGTGCTCTCAGCTGTCTCCTGAGGGAAAGGAGCTGTCACTGTTCCACTGAGGAATCAGCAGATCTGCCAGAAAGCTCACAAAGCGCCTTCACCCCCTCCTCTCCCTACACACAGCACCAGCAGCACCTTTGCTTCCAGCATCAGGCTTTCTCTCATCTCCTCCTGAGGAGCCACAAAGAGGGAGATGGCCCTGGGCAGTGCCCTGCTGCCAGGAGGGGTCTGCAGGGCAGAGCTGAGCCCCCAGCGGGTGGGATGGGCTGTGGGAGCAGGGAGAGGGAGGAGACCTGGGCACAGAGAAGCGGCTCCTGGCAGGGGCAGCTCCAGGCAGCAGAGAGCCACTCCACCCGGCTGCATCCCTCTCTGCTCGGCTGCACAGGGAAAGAGAAACCAGATGGGAGAAACTGACTTTGAAACTGGACACTTTAACACCCACAAAAGGCCATTTTCGTCTTCAAGTACATTGTCAGGGAGACCATTGTCCGAGAGGTGTAAGGACAGGACAGCTGGGTGGTGCCCAGCAGGTCACTGGTGTGCAGAGCAGCTCTCCTGACTCTGCACTGGGGCACAGAGAGCCCTTTTGTCCCTCAGGGCTCAGCAGTGTTCAGGCTAAAGGCAATGGGAAAGAGAAGGACTTCTGCCCCTGCAAAGAAAGTGCCCTCAGCAGCACAAACTTGATCTCACAAAAAGGAGCTGAATGAAATTATTCCAAAGGAAGAGAAGTCCTTTTGCGGAGATCTTTTTGGAAACAGAATGAGGTGGGGTCAAAGAAGTCTGCCTTAACTTGCCAAGGTCTTTCCCTCTTTCAACAGTCCCCCATGCCCAGAGCGGAACAAATGTCCAACGGCAGCTCCATCAGCCAGTTCCTCCTCCTGGCATTCGCAGACACACGGGAGCTGCAGCTCTTGCACTTTGGGCTCTTCCTGGGCATCTACCTGGCTGCCCTCCTGGCCAACAGCCTCATCATCACCGCCATCGCCTGTGACCACCGCCTTCACACCCCCATGTACTTCTTCCTCCTCAACCTCGCCTTCCTCGACCTCGGCTTCATCTCCACCACTGTCCCCAAAGCCATGGTCAATTCCCTCTGGGACAACAGGGCCGTCTCCTACACAGGATGTGCTGCCCAGCTTTTTCTGTTTGTCTTCTTCCTTGCCGCAGAGTGTGCCCTTCTCACTGTCATGTCCTATGACCGCTACGTTGCCATCTGCAAACCCCTGCACTACGGGACCCTGATGGGCAGCAGAGCTTGTGTCCACATGGCAGCAGCTGCCTGGGGCAGTGGGTTTCTCACTGCTCTCCTGCACACGGCCAGTACATTTTCCCTGCCCCTCTGCCAGGGCAATGCTGTGGACCAGTTCTTCTGTGAGATCCCCCAGATCCTCAAGCTCTCCTGCTCACACTCCTACCTGAGGGAACTTGGCCTTCTTATATTAAGTGCTTTGTCAGTTTTTGTTTGTTTTATTTTCATCGTGCTGTCCTATGTGCAGATCTTCAGGGCCGTGCTGAGGATCCCCTCTGAGCAGGGACGGCACAAAGCCTTTTCCACGTGCCTCCCTCACCTGGCCGTGGTCTCCATCTTTATCAGCACTGGCTTATTTTCTCACCTGAAGCCCCCCTCCATCTCCTCCCCAGTTCTCGATCTGGTGGTGGCAGTGCTGTACTCAGTGGTTCCTCCAGCAGTGAACCCCCTCATCTACAGCATGAGGAACCAGGAGCTCAAGGAGTCCATTAGGAAAGTCATTTATTCGATGTTTGTCAATATTGATAAATTTTCCATCACTGTCCACAAATGACATCTACGGTATCCCAGTGCAGGCCTGTACACTGTTTATTGTTTTTTCTTTCTAGCATTTCCTGTAGTGTTGTTTATGGTTATTACATTTTTAAATAATTGTTTGTATTTAGCTCACTCTCCTGAGACATGAACCCATCTCTCTCTATCACCTGAAACCTCTATAAATGTTTTTCTAACACAATTTGAGAGCTGCCACTTCTGTAACGTCTCTCTAATACTGTGACATCTTCCCTGTGCAGTTCCTCAAGTTTTGGCTGTTCTTCCAAAGCTGATATCAGGAACAGGCCCCGATGTTTCACCCCAAAAGGGCCCGAGTAAAAAGCTCGTTGTCATATTGGAAGCTGTTAGGGAAGAAGGGTTGGACTTAGGACTCATCTGTTGTTGCCTATTGACGGTGGAGATGGTGAATGGTCACTGAGATACTGTCACAGTGCAGTGTCCCAGCGTGCGACAGGGCAGAGGACGTACTCCAGGAGAAGGATCTGGAGGTGCCTGGAGAGCCTGCGAGATAGGCACGGACTGTGTGCACCTGGGGTGGTCAGTGACTGGAGCCTCACAAAGCGAGCGATCGCCCAAAGTGGAGTCACCCAAAGGGAAAGCATTAAGTCCAGGTATCTGCAAGGAAACAAGATGGACACAGGCAACCCGACACAGACCAACTCCAAAGGGCACCAGCACCTTTACAGCGACCCACCAACAGCAGCACTTACACGACCATGAGCAACACAACTGGCCCCATCCTTTTCCCACTCTGTGGCTGATCTGATGTGAAGGTTGCATGAGTGGTCCCTACATTCCCGGCCCTGGGTCTCTCCATTGCCCCGTGTCCTCCTTCTCCTCCTTGCCATCCCACTTTGAATTGACCAGCAAAGCATGTACATACATTCATGCCAAAACCACACAAACAAGAGCGAGCCCACTCACACAGCAAATAGCCAGGAGCAGAGTTGAGTAAATGTCATGGTTTAACCCCGGTCAGCAGCTAAGCACCACACAGTTGCCCGCTCACAGGACAATGAGGGAGAGGATCAGAAAGGTAAAAGTGAGACAACTCATGGGTTGAGATAAAGACAGTTTGACAGGGAAAGCAAATGCTGTGTGTGCAAGCAAAGGAAAATAAGGAATTCATCCCCTGTTTCCCATTGGCAGGCAGATATTTAGCACTTTCCAGGAAAGCAGGGCTCCATCACGCATAACGATGACTTGGGAAGACAAATCCCATGACTCCGAACGCTACTCCTTTCCTCCTTCTTCCCACAGATTTTCTTGCTGAGCGCGATGCCCTGTGGTATGGAATATCCCTTTGGTCAGTTGGGCTCAGCTGCCCTGGCTGTGTCCCCTCTCAACTCCTTGTGCACCCCCAGCCTAGTCGCTGGTGGGGTGGGGTGAGGAGCAGAAAAGGCCTTGGTGCTGTGCAAGCACGGCTCAGCAATGACTGAAACATTGGTGTGTTACCAACACTGTTTTCATCACAAGTCTAAAACACAGCCCCATACAAGTTACTAGGCAGATAATTAACTCCACCCCAACTGAAACCAGTACTGCAGGACTGACCACGGTGATGAGGCGTGGGGTTTGGCCAGACCAGCACTGACCAGCCACCTCCCCATGGGCAGCTGGCACCTTGAATCCCCCTCCTCCACATCTTCCATAGGCTTCTTCTCCACGATCGACCTTGATCCCTCCCTTTCCCTGCCCCAGTCTCCTCCCCAATTCGTAACCCACACCAATTACTTTTTGCCTAATAGTCTCAGGTTTTACCCATTTGTACACAATTTGATAGTTTGGATACTACTACACTACACTACACTTGATACCATTGCCTAGGTCCTCTGGGACTTCAGTGGCATCACTGATGGCTTCCCTAGGCACTTCCCTTGCAAGACTTGACTGCCCAGGAGATCCCCAGTGCTTCCCCTCTGTGCAGTTTGGCCACTTCTCACATCTGCAGCCGCCTGTGAGACCCAGGCCATACGGACCCTGTGATACGGACACAGGCAGCTGCCCATACTGCTGGTCCCTTCTCACGCTGTTCTCTGTCACATTTCTCATGCCACAACCCATAGGTTCCCATGGCATGTGCTGGTGGCTTCAGCCCAGAGCAGGGCCTCACCAGGGCCCCAGTCATCTGTCTGCAGCCTTCCCATCTGATGTCATAGAATCATAGAATCATAGAATTGTTGAGGTTGGAAGGGACCTTTAAGATCATCGAGTCCAACCTTTAGCCTACCCTGACAAGAGCCACTTCTAAACCATGTCCCTCAGTGCCCCATCTACCCTTTTTTTAAACACCTCCAGAGATGGTGAATCCACCACCTCCCTGGGCAGCCTATTCCAATGTTTAATAACCCTTTCAGTGTAAAAATGTCTCCTAATATCTAATCTAAACCTCCCCTGACGTAACTTGAACCCGTTTCCCCTCGTCCTATCACTTGTCACCAGGGAGAAGAGGTCAGCCCCCATCTCTCTACAACCTCCTTTCAGGTAGTTGTAGAGGGTGATAAGGTCTCCCCTCAGCCTCCTCTTCTCCAGGCTAAACAACCCCAGCTCCCTCAGTCGTTCCTCATAAGGTTTGTCCTCCAGGCCCCTCACCAGCTTTGTAGCCCTTCTCTGGACACGCTCCAACACCTCAATGTCCCTCCTGTAGCGAGGGGCCCAAAACTGAACGCAGTACTCGAGGTGGGGCCTCACCAGTGCCGAGTACAGGGGGATGATCACTTCCCTAGTCCGGCTCACCACACTATTCCTGATACAGGCCAGGATGCTGTTGGCCTTCTTGGCCACCTGGGCACACTGCTGGCTCATATTCAGCCGGCTGTCAACCAACACTCCCAAGTCCTTTTCTGTCGAGCTGCTTTCAAGCCATTCTGCCCCAATCCTGTAGCGCTGCATGGGGTTGTTGTGACCCAAGTGCAGGACCCGGCACTTGGCCTTGTTGAACCTCATACCATTGGTCACAGCCCATCGGTCCAGCCTGTCCAGATCCCTCTGCAGAGCCAACCTACCCTCAAGCAGATCAACACGCCCGCCCAGTTTAGTGTCATCTGCGAACTTACTGAGGGTGCATTCAATCCCTTCATCCAGATCATTGATAAAGATATTAAAGAGAACCGGCCCCAGCACCGAACCCTGGGGGACACCACTTGTGACTGGACACCAACTGGATTTAACTCCATTTACCACCACTCTCTGGGCACGGCCATCCAGCCAGTTTTTTACCCAGCGAAGACTACACCTGTCCAGGCCATGAGCAGCCAGTTTCTCCAGGAGAATGCTGTGGGAAACGGTGTCAAAAGCTTTGCAAAAATCCAGGTAGATAACATCCACAGCTTTTCCCTCATCCACTAAGTGGGTCGCCTTATCATAGAAGGAGATCAGGTTTGACAGGCATGACCTGCCCTTCACAAACCCATGCTGACTGGGCCTGATCACCCTGTTCTCCTGCATGTGCCGTGTAATGGCACTGAGGAGGATCTGTTCCATGACCTTCCCAGGCACCGAGGTCAGACTGACATGTCCTTGATGACCTCATGATGTCTGCCTTCTCCTGGCCAATCACCTTGCTGTCATGAGGTGACCTCACAAGGTGATCTCACGCTGGATCCTCGGGAAGTACCACCGGATACTGATGGGCAGACAGCGGAGGTCTGCTTGAAAACCTGAGAAACAAATGTTAAAAATTATGAGCATGACATCATCAGCTGAAAACATTGAAAACTTTAAAAACTATCAGTGGTTTCCCACAAGATCAAAATGAGTTTTCAGGGTGTGCATGAATATCAAGAGGAGAGCTATTGACCTTCCACTCTGTTTGCAGTGTCAGTACTCTCTGGATCAGGCTGTGCATTTAATCTCCCTCATCTTTCACGTATTCCCACCTCTCCCAACTAAACTGACCCTGTCTGCAGTCACCTTTCCAGCAGCGCATCTGCGCAGAAGCACTTGCCATTGCTCTCTAGATTTCCCTTCCCCTTCCTCTTTCATCATTCAGACACCTCTCAACAGTCCAGTTGATACTTTGGGATTCATGGAGTTAAAAGCTTGCCTGTCTCTCAACAGTCTGTCTCATTCTGCACATTCTTTAGTTTTGCTGATTTGATAATTTTTCATCTCTCTAAAATATTTCTTGCATGGTTATGCCTTGTGGAAGGTGAACCTCATTGGTGGCAGACTGTACTTGGCACACAGTTGAGGAGCGGTTTATTTTAATGGTGAACCTTATCAGTTTTATTTTGTTGGTTCAAAAATAAAAACATCCCTGTTTGCCTGTGTGCAGCAGGTCTCTGAGGAAAGCAGGTGGGAGCTGGTGCAAAGGAGCTGGAACATCCAGCTGCAGACTGCGGTGGAGAAGTGTGATGGAAGGAAAAGGGATGCAAGTCCCAGGTGGCCGATGAGAGCCATGGTGGGGTTGGGGAGGTGAGGAGCAAGGGTGGCCATCCTGTGTCAGACCTCAAGGGACAGCTTCTGCCACCAGCCCAGATCTCCTTAGGAGAGACCCTGGATCCATATCAGTCAGAGAATGCTGCTGTCACCTCTTCCATGCCCTGGCAAGGCAGATCCCGTCCCTCCCGCATGGCTCAGGGCTCTTCCTGGGGCAGTGGGAGGTGGGGGGTGTGATGCTGAGTGAAGGACACCGGTGGGACAGTGCCCAGCCTTGCTGGGGGTGTGCAAGGAGGCCATGAGGAGGCCCCCCCAGTGCCTTAGGACAACATGTCTCCTCACAGGCCTTGGTGGCAGAGACCAGTGCTGTGCCCCAGGGGACAAAGACTTGCGTTCTCTTGGTGACTTCCAGCCTTGCCAGTGCCCTTTGCCATCTCCACCACAGCTTGTCCTACACAGACCCACAGCTACTGGGTCTGGCGGGGATGGAGTGAACTTTCCCCATAGCAGCCCATACCCTGCTGTGCATTCTACTCGTGCCTGGAACAGTGTTGATTCCGCACCAATGTTTTGGCTATTGCTGAGCAGAGTTTGCACCGCGTGAAGGCTGTCTCTCCAACCCCCTCTAAAGGTAGTACACTCGGGGTGGGCAAGTGGTTGGGATGGACCACAGATGGGACAGCTTACCTGAACTGACCAAAGGGATATTCCTTGCCATATGACATCATGCTCAGCAAGAAAAACTGAGAGAAAAGAGAGGGAAGGGGGTGACATTCATTATTAAGACATTTGTTTTCCAAAGAGACTGCTACATGTATAGGATCGTTGCCTCCCAGGAGGTAGCTGATATTGTCTGCTGACAGGAACTAGAGGAAACAATCTCATCTGGTTTTGCTTTGCTTCTGCCTGTGGCCTTTGCTTTTCACTTTATTTTTCTTTTATCCTTTTCTCCACAAACACTCTCCCCCTCTGTTAAGTTACCTTTATCTTTACTCATGGGTATTTTCACCTTCTTTTCTCACTTATTCATGCTGAGGAGGAGGAGTGAGGACCTCCCATGGCTTGGTGGGCACCTGATGGCCAGCCATGCATAACCCACCAGTCATCCTTCCCAACTCTCCTGCTACCAACAGTGCTAACTGGGTGAGATTCCTCAGGGGCTCCCCACAACTTGGCATCATCCACAAATGAGCTGAAAGTGAATTTCTCGCACTGTAGAGAGAGATGATACAAACATTCCACAGTGGTGGTCAAGGGTTAGTCAATGAGGGACGCCATTAGTAATTGGCTGCCAGGAGGACTTTGTACCAGAGATGACATTTTAACATTATTGTTCAGACCGCTTCCCACCCAAGCACGGTGAGAGGAGCAGCTGGAGAAAGTCTTCACCTGGGCAGGAGAGCTTTCCCAGGGTGGAACTTCTGATGCACACATGGGACACCAGCACTAATAGGAAGGAAAAGACTGGGTCTAAAAAGAAGGTTATGAAATCAAAGGCCATGAGTGTCATGCTTTCACTGCAGGGGCGTTCCAGCATTGGGGCAAAACAACAGAAGAAGTGGTCCGGGACATCAGGGACACAAAATGTATCTGGAAAAAGAACAAAATGACACCTGTAGATGACAGAAATCCCCCTAGCCAAGGTGCAGCCCTCTTATGGAGACAGCCCTTCCAGTTCCCGAGCCTTGCCGAGAGCAGGGTGGGGCATACAGCCCAGTACTCATCGTAGGATGTGGCCACCAGCAGGAAACACTCCGTACGTGCCAAAGGTGCGGGAAGTAGCACAAATATTGCTGCGAGCAGAGATTGTGCTGTCCCCAGTCAGGGGACAGTCAGGGTGGTGCCGCTGGAGCAGGTTTCACAGTTTTCCAGGAGCATCCCCATGATGAGGAGGGTGTTCCCAACCACAGTCACGGGGCAGGTCGTGAGGAAGAGAGGAGGAAGAGATGGGAGGACAACTCTGAGTGAGACCATTTGTTTCTCTGTCTGGTGCTTAAAAAATATTGTGATCGACATTGAGAGAGGTGAAACGTGGAGGGGTGTGTGCCTCTGGCTGCATTCCTACTGCCTAGACGTGCTCTGTGCTTTGTGAGAGGTGAGAAATGCCATCTTCTGGAGGGTAATGCCGCTCACGCCTGCAGAACCCTTTCTGACTGCACAGGGGAGATGCCCCACAGAGGTGCTTCTGTCACACCGTGTAATCAAAGGGACAGGCCATGAAGAGAGGGGAGGGTGAGGTAGCACACAGGCTGTTCCTGGAGGCACACCCAGCACTGTCAGGGCTCTGGCAGGGCTGTTCAGAGACACGAGTCCTTCCCTGGCACGGGCAGAGGCCCTGCAGCAGACTCCCTGGCCTCCTGTTGCCACTCCCAGAGGCTGGCAGCCCCTCAGCCCTGCGCTGTGTCTCCCTGCTCGGCACCTCTCTGAGATGCCCCACGGCGTGAGGAACGGACACAGGGACCTGGGGTCAAGGAAGCCCATCCCAGTGCTGCATTCAGGGGGTTTCCCTGGGGACGTTACTCTCCAAATGAAGTGACCTCCAGATGCTGTCTGTCCCACAGGCCTTCAAGGAACCCCCAGGAATAGCTGATGGTGTTTGTGCTCTCTCAGGTTCATCTCCCCACACGCACATGATGTGCATGCTTACATCTCATTCCTACGATACAAACATGAACTTCTTTGGAGAGACAACCAACCTCCCCAAGCTGGGACGAGAGGCCAGTGCTAGAAATGGTGGTTGTTACTGGAGAGGTGTGTGAGGATTGCCCTGGGGCATCTTACCCCTGGTGTCCAGCACACACAGGGACAGAGAAGAACCTGCTCTGCCGGCCCTTCATGTCTTTCCCAGGAGCCCTGGCTGAGTGAGGAAGCTGCCGCTTGTCCCCAGCCTGCACACTCACACAGTTAAGCTGCACACAGGTGTTTTCCCTTGCAGGGCACTTTCCTGGGCATTTTCTTGACAGCAACTTTGGAAGAAGGCCTGAGCCTTCAGGCACTGCCCTGAAGCAATGCCGTGGTGTGATGGAGGAGCTGTTGGGGAGGCCAGCTCTGCCAGAGAAGCACCCGGTGCCTGTCCCTGCCTGAGGGGACAGCACACAGCAGGAGTATGAGCTGCCAGAGCACTCAGTCCTTACAGCAGCGCCAGCGCTCAGCAGGAGAGTGTGGAAACGGAGAATAAGTCTGAAAAGAAGAAGGCTGGTGCTCCCTGACAGTGCTGCTGTGCTGAGACACTTTCCCCTCCACCTCTGCTCACAGGCATAGCCCTGCAGCTCCAGAGTGAGTTCCAGAGGAAAGATCTTGGGCAAACAAGTCACTAGAAGGTTCTTTATTTTGCTTAAATACACAGAGAGCACAGGTCCTCTTTTACAACGTCTGTGGGATTCACAAATTAAGACAGATGCATAATTAGCAAGTGCAAAAATGATGAGAATTCTTTGTGGACAGCATTATACAAAGAAAAACAATGACACAATCACAAACTCAAACAAAACCCAAGAAAAACTACAGAAGATGGGGTTGCCCTGTAACGAGGGACATTAGGAGTGATTTCCAAAACAGGACAGTTTACTGCTTCCGGTCGTCAATTTCCACAGGGCATCCTTGAGCTCCTTGTTCCTCATGCTGTAGATGAGGGGGTTCACTGCTGGAGGCACCACTGAGTACAGCACTGCCACCACCAGATCTAGGACTGGGGAAGAGACAGAGCGGGGTTTCAGGAAGGCAAATGCTGCAGTGCTGAGAAGCAGGGAGACCACGGCCAGGTGAGGGAGGCACGTGGAAAAGGCTTTATGCCGTCCCTGCTCAGAGGGGATCCTCAGCACGGCCCTGAAGATCTGCACATAGGACAGCACGATGAACACAAAACAACCAAAGCCTAAACAGACACTAACCACAAGAAGCCCACCTTCTCTGAGGTAGTCTGAGTCTGAGCAGGAGAGCTTGAGGATCTGGGGGATCTCACAGAAGAACTGGTCCACAGCATTGCCCTGGCAGAGGGGCAGGGAAAATGTACTGGCCGTGTGCAGCAGAGCATTGAGAAACCCACTGCCCCAGGCAGCTGCTGCCATGTGGACACAAGCTCTGCTGCCCATCAGGGTCCAGTAGTGCAGGGGTTTGCAGATGACCACATAGTGGTCATAGGACATGACAGTGAGAAGAGAAAACTCTGATGTAGCACACAAAAATAAAAAAAAGACCTGTGCTACGCATCCCCAGTAGGAGATGGCCCTGTTGTCCCACAGGGAACTGGCCATGGATTTGGGGAGAGTGATGGAGATGGAGCCAAGGTCAAGAACCGAGAGACTGAGGAGGAAGAAGTACATGGGGGTGTGGAGGCGGTGGTCACAGGCGATGGTGGTGATGATGAGGCCGTTGGCCAGGAGGGCAGCCAGGTAGATGCCCAGGAAGAGCCCGAAGTGCAAGAGCTGCAGCTCCCGTGTGTCTGCGAATGCCAGGAGGAGGAACTGGCTGATGGAGCTGCTGTTGGACATTTGTTCACTCTGGGCATGACAAACTGTTGAAAGAGAAGATATTGAGAAGTCATGACAGACTTCTTTGAGCCTATCCTGCCCCTGCCAGGAGCTGCTTCTCTGTGCCCAGGTCTCCTCCCTCTCCCTGCTCCCACAGCCCATCCCACCCGCTGGGGGCTCAGCTCTGCCCTGCAGACCCCTCCTGGCAGCAGGGCACTGCCCAGGGCCATCTCCCTCTTTGTGGCTCCTCAGGAGGAGAGGAGAGAAAGCCTGATGCTGGAAGCAAAGGTGCTGCTGGTGCTGTGTGTAGGGAGAGGAGGGGGTGAAGGCGCTTTGTGAGCTTTCTGGCAGATCTGCTGATTCCTCAGTGGAACAGTGACAGCTCCTTTCCCTCAGGAGACAGCTGAGAGCACAGACCCTGCAATGTCTTCATCTTCCAGGCAGCCCCTGCCTTGTCTTTCCTCTGTAAATGCTGCCTCTGCCAGTGCTCTGGGGCTGATCTGCAGCTGTGGGCAGCCCTGACCCACACAGCACACTCTCAAAAGAGCCAAAGGACCCTGCCCTGAGGGGAGTCTCTCCTTTTCCCCAGAGCTTCTCCCCACAGAAGCTTGGGGGGGAACTCCTTGGGCAGGCTGAGAGCTGACCCTGGCAAGCAGCAGAGTCCCTGCCCCGGCACAAAGCCCCCTGGGGTGCAGGGACCCTGCTCTCAAGGACAGCCCTGGGCACCCCTGCCTGCACACCCACCTGTCTTCAAAACCCTGCCACAGTCCCTCGCAGAAGGCAGCCCTCCTTCATTGTCGCTGCCATGGTGCAGCAGGGCAGCCCTGCTCTGAAGCACGTCCTCCTTCTCCACACCAGAGAAGCCAGGAGAGCCATCCTGACAGCTCCTCTCAGCCAGCCCTAGAACATCCCTCCAGGAGACTCCCCTGCCTTGCCCTACAGCCAGAGACTGACTGTGTCAACAGGGCTGAAGATTTCCCCAAGAACAAGCTCAGAACTCTCCTCCCACCCCAGACTGCCTTTGTCCTCTCTGTGCCTGGCTCCTCTCGGGTGCCTGCAGGCAGTGCCCTCAGCCCTGCTGCGCTTGGCAGAGGAGCTGCTCCTGGGCAGAGCCGTCTCTCTGCAGCGCTGCCCGCTTGCCATGAGCCTCCTGAGTATGGACAAGGAGGCAATGAGACCCCAGTGCTGGAAGGACTGGTTGTCTCCTCATAGGCATCAGTAGCAGAGACAACAGCCATAGCCCAAGGCATGAAGAGCTTGGCTCTGTCAGGGGCCTTTCAGCTTTGCCACATCCCTCTGTCTTCTCCTCCACAGGCTGTCCTACGGTGTCCCATCACCTCTGCCTCTTTCCCTGCAGGCTGTAGTCATCCACCCGGCTGCCCCACCTTGCTCTCACCTTCCTTTGCTCAGATCTCTCCATCCTCCCTGGCTCCTCCTTGAAACGCAAAGCCTTACGCAATCCCTGGAAGTATCCAAGGTCAGGAGCTTTGAGCAACCAGAACTAATGAAAGATGTCCTTGCCCATGGCAGGGGGGTTGGACTAGATGATTGTTTAGGACTTTTCCAAGCACAACCATTCTATGATTCTTTGATTCATCCAACTGAGGAGGGGGGTTTCTGCATCCGAGGTCTGACACTCGTGCTGGGAAGCCAGAAAGCACATTTTTGGATTGTGCAAGACTTGCTGTGGGATTTCTAGGAAAGGACCGAAGGAAGGGAAAGGTTGGGATCAAGGTGGTTTGTGGAGGAAGAAGCATGGGAAAACAGAGAGAAAAGGGATGAAATGAGATGGTCATGTGTAAACAGGTGGCTGGTCAGGACACTTCCCTGGCTGTGCCCTACAACTGATCACCACAGCCTGTCCTGTTTTATTAATACCTCCTTTTTGAAGAGATTTGTGGGGCGAGGGAGATCTCTGCTCTCTCTGCACAGATGGAGGTTCAAGTGCCAGACACTGGAGTGGGAACCACAAGTCATCAGACCTTTTGAACGTTGGGGGGCCAGCAACTGGTGATAATGGTGCATATGCATATAACATTGGTGCGTATGTTCGTGGTTTACCCACAAGCAAACACCAGAGAAACCAGAAAGTAGAATACGCCTGCGGGGGCCTAATTTTGGACTGGACACTAGAGGGACCACAACATCTGCAACTTGGGTACTGGAAGAAAAAGGTAGCCCAGACCACCTCCCAGATAAACTGGGGGGTCACAGTATCATAGAATTGTCTAGGTTGGAAGGGACCTTTCAGATGAGCAAGTGCAACCATCAACCTAACACTGACAAAACCCATCACTGAACCATGTTGCTAAGCACTACGTTGACCCATCTAATTGGAAATACCTCCAGGGATGGGGATTCCACCACTTCCCTGGGCAGCCTGTTCCAATATTTGATAACCCTTTCAGTGTAAAAATTTTTCTTAAAGTCCAGTCTAAACTTCCCCTGGCGCAACTTGAGGCCGTTTCCTCTTGTGCTATCACTTGTTCTTGGGAGAAGAGACCGACCCCCACCTCTCTACACCCTCCTTTCAGGGAGTTGCAGAGAGCAAGAAGGTCTCCCCTCAGCCTCCTTTTCTCCACGCTGAACACCCCCATTTCCCTCAGACGCTCCTCACAGGACTTGTGCTCCAGACCCCTCACCAGCTCCCTTGCCCTCCTCTGGACCTGCTCCAGCCCTACAATGTCTTTCCTGTAGTGAGGGGCCTAAAACTGGACACAGCACTCCAGGTGGGGCCTCACCAGTGCCCAGCACAGGGGGACAATCACTTCCATGGTCCAACTCACACACTGTTCCTGACACAGGCCAGGATGCTGTTGGCCTTCTTGGCCACCTGGGCACTCTGCTGGCTCGTAGTCAGCCGGCTGTTGACCAACACCCCCAGGTCCTTTTCTGCCGGGCAGCTTTCGAGTGACTCCTACACAGGCCTGTAGCGCTGCATGGCGTTGTTGTGAAACAAGTGCAGGACGCGGCACTTGGCCTTGTTGAACCTCATACCATTGGCCTCGGCCCATCGTTCCAGCCTGTGCAGATCCCTCTGCAGAGACAACCTACCCTCAAGCAGGTCGACACATTCGTCCAGATAATTGATAAAGACATTAAAGAGAATGGGCCCCAGCACCGAGCCCTGGGGAACACCACTTGTGACCGGCTGCCAGCTGGATGTAACTCCATTCACCACCACTCTTTGGGGCCCGCCTTCCAGCCGGTTTTTCACCTGGTGAATTGTTCCCCCATCCAAGCCATGAGCAGCCAGTTTCTCCAGGAGAATACTGTGGGAAACAGTATTTCGCACATTTGAGCCCAAACAATTTCAATTCGCACTGCCTCCCTCTCGCCTCTGACACTGGGTATTGTGTGACACAACTGTCCTGGCTCTCCAGGCACGATGGGCAACAGTTTGATGCCTCAGCTGGAGCTTTTCCTCTTGCTGGAAATGGGAGTGCAGCAGGGTCAAGCCAAGAGGCCCAAGAAACCCAGCTTCCCACAGGGACAACTACTGAAAAACTCCCATAGGCTGTGGGACTTTCTCTTCACTGACAGAGAATTTGTCAGTTCAGAATATACAGATGTGCCCATTTTTCCTCCCTTTTTTTAACTTGGTTTTTCTGGATGTAATCTTTTACGCCACTTTGAAACTGTTTGAAAAACTAGCTCAGCGTGTCTTTGGTGCTTCTCTCTAACCCAAACGAATACGCAGCACTAAAGTGGGTTTCCCTCCATGGAGCAGCTTTGCACAATGTCTGCTCCAAGAGGGGAAATATCTCAGACTGCAGCTGGAAATGGGTGAAGGTGTGGAGGAAAAATGTGTTGCTTCTGACACTATTTGATATGCATACAATACAAAAAGGCAGGGAAGGCTAACCACCATGAAAGAAACAGGAAAACTGCCCATCAATGAAGCTCTGCAGAAGGAGGATGGAGCCGTACATAACATGAGGTGATATCATTGGGATCAGCACCTCGAGAAGACTTCTGTAGGGAAGACTTTCACCTGCTCTAGGTGACCCTGCTCTGGCAGGGGGGTTGGACTAGACGATCTCCTGAGGGAGAAGGGATTCCAAGCCTTATCATTCGGTGATTTTGTGACTTTTCAAATTCCTCAGAAAGAGGACAGTGCTGTAACCCAGCTGCAGCACTGTGTTAATGCAGAACTGGCTATTGAAAATCCAGTATTTCATTCACTTGGGCTCTTGGCTTTGGCATCTTTTCACTTTGACTCCACTCCTGACACCTCTCTCATGAACCCCATAAGAATGGAAGACTAAAGGAGAATTAGGCTCAGAGCTGGCTCCTTAGGGCGTTTGGCGTGTTAACGAGCCCTCTGGTGCCGAGTTCCTGCACTGCAGATCCTGAAAGACTGAGCAAGCCCCCGGAGAAGTAAAAGCCAGAAGCAAACCTCCAGGTTTCTGGGGGTGTTAGCAGGCCCTGCTGATCTCTGCCTCTGAAGAGACCGAGGAGGGAATGAGCAGACAAAGTTCCTGTCCCTGGGGGCTGCTGAAGCAGGAAAGGATGTCAGAGACACTTGCTACAGGAAGAAATTTAAACGTGGAAGTCATTGTGAAAGCCCTTGATTTGCTTCCCCAAGCAGGATGGCCAAGGCCTGACCCCCATCCTTTGGGGAGGGAGCTCCTTTCCCTCTTGGAATGCTCAGGGCTCTGTGTAATGTGTGAGTGTGTGAAGCCGGGTACTGGTCAGCAGGAGGACCCTTTGCAGGCTCTGTGGTGGGTGGGTGAGGAGGCAACGAGGTGCTGGAGCTTTAAGGAGCGAGTGCCTTCTCATGGGTCTCAGTGGAAGAGGCAGAAGCCTACTCAGGTCTGTTGGGGTGTCAAGGCCAAAAGCCATGCCCACCGCAGCTACACTGTCCCATGCCTGTGCCAGGTTCTTTAGCTCCAAAAAAAAGCTGTGGAGTTCTGTGGATTTGCCAGTTCCTGTGAGTCCCCTCCAACCTATTTGCTTTCTTCCAAAAGCCTTGTCAATGCTCATTTATCCCCCAAGATTTGCAAGCCCCAGACATGCTAGAATCGTCTATTTAGCTCCACAACCCAGCGCTGAAGTGCGTATCCTCCTCATTCTGCTGCCTCAGAGTGAAAATTCAACCTCGGACATTTCAGCATGACACCCCTTGCTATTTCAGGTCCTTCTCCGGCCTTTCACACACTCATTGCTATGCACACACTGCTCGTTCCCTGCATGCCCATGTCTCTCACAAACCCTTCCTCTTCCCCTGCCGAGATGGGACTTCAAGAGGTTTGTGCATCCTCCACGCCCATGGTCTGAGCTCACAGTCGTCTCAGGGAACCTGTGTCCGACTGCGGCCAGTGTTGTCCTGCCAGCTCAGGGTCTGAGTTCCATTTGAGCCCAAACCATTCCAGTTCCCGCTGCCTCCCTCTTCCCTCTGACACTGGCTACTGTGTGACACAACTGCTGTACAACTCCAGGCAGGATGGGCCAAAGAGTTTAATTAGCAAATTGGGACCTTTCCCCTTGCTGGAAATGTGAACTTGGCTCTCAATATTTATGTATTGAACTGCTTTGCCACTTTGAAACTGCCTCTCCGAAAAACTAGCCCAGCGTGGTTTTTTCTAGGTTTGTTTCTG
Organism: Chroicocephalus ridibundus; assembly: GCF_963924245.1. Taxonomy (NCBI): domain Eukaryota; kingdom Metazoa; phylum Chordata; class Aves; order Charadriiformes; family Laridae; genus Chroicocephalus; species Chroicocephalus ridibundus. Next base: position 600,115 of record NW_026961319.1, read on the forward strand.
TTCATTTTAACCCAAATGAACATGCAGCACTGAAGTGACATTCCATAACACGGAAAGTGGTTTTCCATAGGATTTTGCACAATTTCTGCTCCAAGAGGGGATATGTCTCAGACTGCAAGTGAAAATGGGTAAAGTTGTGAGGAGATAAATGTGTTGCGTCACACAATAATTGGTATGAATACAGTAAAAAAATGTAGCTTCGTATATTTTCTCCCTGGTTCCAGTAAGAGGTGGAGGGGGGGATAGGGTACTTGGTAGAGGCCAAGGTACAGATCCCAGATCTCTGGAACGGCACAAAGGAAGGCAAATTCTTCATGCGGTGTTGTGACCGGTACCCACTGCTCCTGACCCCTGGAGTACACTGACACAACACCGCTACCTGCATTTCCAGTCTGCTGAGTCCTAACCGTGCAGCAGAGATCCTAGAAGCTCTGAATTGCCTTCGTCTGCCCTGCGTTTCAGCACGTCAAATGAAAGTAACCGAGTCAGAGAGTTGGTTTTGAGCTTCTCCACAGCCTAAAGCACCGCATGGGTAAGGAGCCTGGCCGGGAAATGTAAAGAGTAATCAAAGGTAGGACGAGATACCTACTGAGCACAGGACAATGCCACCCTGAATTGTCCCATGAGCCTCTACTGTAGAAAGCCTCACCTGTACCTGACTCTCTTCTCCTGGGGCACACTGCAAGGCACAGGCTCATGGAAGGGCTTTTGGGAAAGGGGTTGGTGGGGGAGCCTCTGGTCCAGCCTCTCACCCAAAGGTAGGGTTGTCAATCCCAGGGTCAGGTTGGGTGACATTCTGGGGAGCTGAAAACCTCCAAAGATGGAGATAACAGAGAGTCGATGGGTGTCCTGCTGCAGGTCAACGTCCGCCTACTCCGTTTTTCCTAATATTCGGTATAAAGCTCCATGGAGGATGCTTGCCGCTGTTGCCTCTGCCAAACATCTGCCACAGCAGAAGAGTTTGCCTCCACCTTCATCTCTCCAGGAAGATGTCACCTGCTCTTAGGCTGCCCTGTGCCTCCCCTTCAGCAGACTAAAGAGGACCAGTTGTCTCAGCCTCTCCACACAGCTCATGTGCTTCAGGCCCCTAACCCCATCCCAACAGACTTCCTCTGGACTTTCTCCAGTTTCTCCGTCCACCTTTCACAATGGGATCCATCTATGGCATCCACCATAACTCCCACACCCTTCTGCCCAGGACACTCCTCAGCCAGTCGCGTCACAGCCTGTCCCAGTGCACCGCCTTTGTTCTGCCCCCAGTGCACACCTTGCCCCCTTTGCCTTATGGAACTTCAGGAGGTTTCATTTGGCCAAGTCCCCAGGTGTGTCAAGGTCCCTCTGGACTCAAAGTCCAAATGGTCAACATTGCAGGTTTTGTGGACAGTGCCTCAAACCAGATAAGAATATGGGGAATTGCAGGATCCCACAGGTAATGAAAGAGAATGATTTGCTTAATGGAGTTGGCACCTGAGTTTGAAAATCAGCACACCAACCACCTCAGATATACCCCAAGGTTGTAAGAAAAAAGAAAAGCATGGCCAAGGGGGAATGGATGAATAAGGAAGCCGTTCATTTTGGAGGGGATCTGGATAAAAAAAGAGAAGCAATTGTGGTTTCAAGGAATGAAAAGGATGTGGTCAGGGCTGTCTGGGGACACCTGTGAAGCACCCTGGCACCTGATGTGAATGACTTCTGTGGTCAGAGACAACCTGAGAGCTTTTCCTAATTTGGAAGAATGAAGGGGAAGAAAGGACAGTCATATTTAGGCTGGATGGGACGTCGGGAGGTGTCTCGAGCAGCCTCCTGCAGGGCCAGACCAGTTACTGAGGGCTTTCTCCAAACACATCCTGGTCACTTGCTAGAAGAGATCCAGTGACATAAACCAAAGAAGTAACCTGGATGTGGTGTAAAAAGTCCTGCGCAGAAGGGGATCGTCACTTCCACTCTCTGTGCTCCTGCTCATACAGCCCGGAATGCTTTTGGCCTCCCTTGCAGACGGCTCATGGTTGTCCCAATGAAACCCAAGGACCACCAAAGTCTTTCCTGCAGAGCTGCTATCCAGCCATGCAGCCCCATGCCCTCTGCCATTGCACACGATGAGTGCACCTCAAGGGGAGGACTTTGGCTTTGTCATCATTGGATACTGTGTGCTTCCTTTTGGCCCAGCCTTCCAGCCTGTCTTTGTCCTTTGGGTGGAAGCCTTGAGCTCCAGCATCGTGTCTGTTCTCCTCCATATGCTGTCATCTACAACTGTTATGAAAAAGCACTCTCTCGTCTCCTCTGGGTCATTACAAACACATTAAACAGGGCAGGTTGCAGGCTAGACCCCTGCAGAACCTTACAATCTACAGGCCTCCAGGCAGTGTAACACGCATTGACCGTGTCCCTCCGAGCCCGCCTGTACAGGTGGTTTTAGCTATCCAGTAGCCATCCATGCAGGCATTAGCCATCCTAGCTTGGGCATGAGAGTGTTCTGTGGGACAATGCTGGAAACCTTGCTGACTTCCAGGTCAAAGATAACTACGTCTCTCCTTGCACCTAACAGTCGTGTCCTTTCTTCACATAAAGCAAGTCGGATGGCCAGGCAGAGTCTCCCCTGGCTAAATCCTGTCACCTTCTCTTTCGGCCATGAAAGAATTGTGAGCTGAGGGAACCTGCTCTGGAGCACAGCCTTTCACTCCCCTGCTCATCCATGGGGCATTTCTGAAAGGTGCATGCAATATTTGGGTGCCGCCAGTCATCAGGGAGTGCCCCCACTTTCAAGGATGATGGAAGGGGCCTCTCTGTGACATCGGCCTGCTCTCTCAGCTCCCTGGGATGCCACCCATCCTGTCCTAGAGACTGGTGAGGATGGTGCTTGCTCAAGTGACTCCTGACTTGATGCCCATCCACCGCTGGTTGTTCTCCTCCAGGGTCCTGCCTCAAGTCACAGAGGCCTGGGAGACCTTGCAGGGAAAGATCGAGGCAAAGAGGACATAGACAATCGCAGATCTATCCACACCTGCTCCCATGAATCTCAGCAGTGGCCACATGCTATCTTTGTTTCTTCTTTAACTTTCAGCAATTACATCAGCAGGTTCCCCTGGAGGCCCAGGGACACCTGGAGGGAGCCCCGAGGGGGCAGAGAAAGGGCTGCCTTGGGCTGGTCCTCTGCTGCTGAGCTGGGCTGGGCTCCTGGCATGGAGGGAGCTGATGGCAAGCGGGCAGCGCTGCAGAGAGACAGCTCTGCCCAGGAGCAGCTCCTCCGCCAAGCGCAGCAGGGCAGAGGGCACTGCCTGCAGGCAGCGAGGGCAGAGGAGGGAGGCAGAGAGGGTGTAAAGGCAGTCTGGGGTGGGAGGAGAGAGGAGAGTTCAGCTGGAGAAAAATCTTCCCAGCCCTGAACAGGGTAAGTCTTTGGACTTTGGGCTTTTCAGGAGCCTGGTTGACAAAGTCCCCTGGGAGGCAGTGCTCCAGGGCAAAGGAGCCCAGGCAGCCTGGATGTTTTTCAAGAAGGAAGTCTTAAAGGCGCAGGAGCAGGCTGTCCCCATGTGCCGGAAGACAAGCCGTCGGGGCAAAAGAGCGGCCTGGCTAAACAGGGAGCTAGTGTTGCAACTTAGGGGAAAAAAAGAGGATTTATGGCCTTTGGAAGGGAGGGCAGGCCACTCAAGAGGACTACAATGTGGTAGCGAAGCTACGTAGGGAAAAAATCAGGAGGGCCAAAGCCCAGCTAGAAGTAAACTGGCTTCTGTTGTCAAGGACAACAAAAAAAGTTTCTATAAATACATTAGCAATAAAACGAGGACTAAGGATAATCTCTGTCCTCTAGTAGATGGGGCCGGTAACATAGCGCCCAAGGATGAGGAAAAGGCTGAGGTACTTAATGCCGTCTTTGCCTCAGTCTTCAGCAGTAGGACCAGTTGTTCCCTGAGCACCCAGACCCCTGAGCTAGAAGACAGGGATGGGGAGCAGAATGAAGCCCCCGTAATCCAAAGGGAAATGGTGAGGGACCTGCTTCAGCACATGGAGGTGCACAAACCTATGGGGCCGGATGGGATCCACCCAAGGGTACTGAAGGAGCTGGCGGAGGTGCTCGCCAGGCCACTTGGTATCATTTATGAGCAGTCCTGGATAACTGGGGAGGTCCCAGCTGACTGGAGGTTGGCAAATGTGACACCCATCCACAAGAAGGGCCGGAAGGAGGATCCAGGGAAATACAGGCCAGTCAGTGACCTCGGTGCCTGGGAAGGTCATGGAACAGATCATCCTCAGTGCCATTACACGGCACATGCAGGAGAACAGGGTGATCAGGCCCAGTCAGCATGGGTTTGTGAAAGGCAGGTCATGCCTGTTGAACCTGATCTCCTTCTATGATAAGGTGACCCACTTAGTGGATGAGGGAAAAGCTGTGGATGTTATCTACCTGGATTTTTGCAAAGCTTTTGACACTGTTTCCCACAGCATTCTCCTGGAGAAACTGGCTGCTCATGGCCTGGACAGGTGTAGTCTTCGCTGGGTAAAAAACTGGCTGGATGGCCGTGCCCAGAGAGTGGTGGTAAATGGAGTTAAATCCAGTTGGTGTCCAGTCACAAGTGGTGTCCCCCAGGACTCGGTGCTGGGGCCGGTTCTCTTTAATATCTTTATCAGTGATCTGGATGAGGGGATTGAATGCACCCTCAGTAAGTTCCCAGATGACCCTAAACTAGGCGGGCGTGTTGATCTGCTTGAGGGTAGGTTGGCTCTGCAGAGGGATCTGGACAGGCTGGACCGATGGGCTGAGACCAATGGTATGAGGTTCAACAAGGCCAAGTGCCGGGTCCTGCACTTGGGTCACAACAACCCCATGCAGCGCTACAGGATTGGGGCAGAGTGGCTTGAAAGCAGCTTGACAGAAAAGGACCTGGGGGTGTTGGTGGACAGCCGGCTGAATATGAGCCAGCAGTGTGCCCAGGTGGCCAAGAAGGCCAACAGCATCCTGGCCTGTATCAGGAATAGTGTGGTGAGCCGGACTAGGGAAGTGATCATCCCCCTGTACTCGGCACTGGTGAGGCCCCATCTCGAGTACTGCCTTCAGTTTTGGGCCCCTCTCTACAAGAGGGACATTGAGGTGTTGGAGCGTGTCCAGAGAAGGGCTACAAAGCTGGTGAGGGGCCTGGAGCACAAACCTTATGAGGAACGACTGAGGGAGCTGGGGTTGTTTAGCCTGGAGAAGAGGAGGCTGAGGGGAGACCTTATCACCCTCTACAACTACCTGAAAGGAGGTTGTAGAGAGATGGGGGCTGACCTCTTCTCCCTGGTGACAAGTGATAGGACAAGAGGAAACGGGTTCAAGCTATGTCAGGGGAGGTTTAGATTGGGTATTAGGAAAGACATTTTGACTGAAAGGGTTATTAAACATTGGAATAGGCTGCCCAGGGAGGTGGTGGACTCACCACCCCTGGAGGTGTTTATAAAAAGGGTAAATGTGTTACTGAGGGACATGGTTTAGAAGTGGTTTTTCTCAGGGTAGGTTAATGGTTGGACTTGATGATCTTAAAGGTCCCTTCCAACCTCAGCAATTCTATGATTCTGCGACGCTATTAAAGTCCCTTGCGGAGTTTAATTACACTGGAATTCAGTGGAAGGGGACCACAACAGCATTCAAGTAGTTCTGGATGTTTCTGGAGGGCCTTGCTCAAGGCACAGCTTGAGATACAGGCCTTTCTAGCACGGCTGCCAGAGTGGTCTACAAAGGTGACACTCATCTGCAGCTGTTACTCTCAAAGAAGGAAGAGCTGGACATGGATGTGAAAACCAGTGTCAACCCTGGCTGTCGCGAGCATGACATAGTTGGGTCTCACCTCCCAAGGGGAAGGGGAATAGAAGAGTGCAGATGCCAGACCTCAGAGGAGCAGATTTTGGCCTAGTCTTGTGACTTTTTTGTGGGGAGTCCATGCGAGCAGCACAGAAGGGCAGCAGAGGGTCTGCAGTACAGTGGTCTGCAAGGACAGTGTCTTTCCAGTACCAGAGTGTGGTCATACCCATAGTCAGGACAGCAAGCAGAGCTATCAGAAGAAGAGCTGGGGGAAAGAAGAAACTCATGGGGAAGCTCCATAGAAAAAAGGAAGCATGAAAAGGTGGCTGCAAGGATGAAAGCAAAGGACGACTTGAGGAATATGGTTGGTTTTAGAAAAGCCAGAACTCCCGTAGAGTTGACACTTGCGAGGGATTTGAAGGGCACAAAAATGAGCAGCCACTCCTTTGGGAACAGCTAAAGAAGAAAGAAAGATAATGTGTGGTCACGGCTGAATTTGCAAAGAGTAGGTGTAGATAAGTACGAGGTACTCTTGGCCCGCATCTTCACCAGCAAGGTCTCCCAATTCCATGTGCCTAAGAGGCAGAACGCCACAGGAAATCCAGCAGTGGATGCAGATCAAGTCAGGGGCTACATGGGTAAGGTCAACCTTTGGTTGTCCATTGGACCAGATGGGATGAATCCAAGGCAGTTGAGAGACCAGGCTGATGTCAGAGCAGGGCTGCTCTGATCCATTTTGGAAGGCCATCATGACTGGAGAAAGCAACAAGCAGCTCTTGCATACATCTTCTCAAAAGAGCCGAGGCCTGAGCAGGGGAATGACAGGCTGCAGGGACAGAGGCCAGGGGCTGCGTGGCTGGGCAGCAGCTCTGTAAATGGCCCTGGGGCTCCTTCAGTTTCAAGGATCATAAAAATATGACCATTTCCTCAGAGACAGAGAAGAGTCCCTGCTATGGCCAGGAAATGCTCACCATGAGCTCTGGAGGCAGCGAGGAAGAGTACACAAAGCACCGGGAAGATCCAAAAGACTCCAGGCCTTTTCTGAAGAGGGATGGGCCGTGTGTAGGTGTGGTAGATCTTCCAAACACATCTCTGAAAAGCTGCAGTCTGCTGTCCTGAAAGCCAGGGCTGTGGTGCTGCTCTTTGCCCTTTCTCCCTCCCTTCCACATCCTCAACTCCACCGTCTCGGGGTCACTGACTTTCAAATCCCCACCCAGTTCTTCCTCCTTCACCAGTACAAGGTCTCCAGCAGAGCACCTCCCCTTCCTGATTCCTCCATCACCCGTGCCAGCAAATGCACTCTAGAAATGTCCTCGATTGCTTGAGCCCTGCTGGATTGTCCTTCCAGCAGGTATCCGGGTGGTTCAGGTCCCCCAGTGAGGACCAGGGCCTGTGAACGTGAGGCTTCCTTCACTTGTTTGAAGAAGGCCTCCTCTCCATCCCCCTCCTGAACAGGAGCTCTCTGGCAGATACCTGCTAACACGGCACCCACCTTGGTCTGCCTGCTGACCCTGAACCTGTCTGCTGTCTCCTGTCCCACCCCGAGCAGGAGGCAAGTCCACCACCTCGCCTTCCCAGACAGCCCTTCCCGAGGAGCCCGCGTCCCTGCACTGCAGCCCTCCCGCCGTGCCATCTACCCACCGCACCTCTGCGCTCCCCCGGTGGTCCCAGCCCGCTAATCACGCACAGACTTCTGGCCCTGCTGGTGGTTCTCCACGCTGCCTGCAGGAGCGTGCAGGCGCTTCAGGGAGGCACCAGCTCTGCTGGTTTCCCGGGAAGAGCGGGAGAGGCTCCTGGGTCGTGCTGCCTGTGTGTTGGCGTGTGCAGGAGTGGGGCTGCACGTGGTCCCGCTGCGGGGTATGTGTGGCCTCGAGTCCCTCCTGTCCCGAGGAGCAGTTCTGGGATCACACCTGGGCTGTGTATAACCCCTTTAGACCGATCCATCGCCAGGCACAGGCCAGTCAGTCCGGCTGGGAACAGCCCCAGAGCTCTTTATTTTGTATTTGTCGGTGCGTCTCAGCAGCTGAGAAGCTCCAGCGCCCTGGCTAACAGCCACTGCTACGGCCACCGCTCCCGGCACCTTCCCCTCTGCTGCGGTACCAGCATCTAGTGCTAGGGAGGAAGAAAGAAAAGCGTGTGATCCTGTGCACAGGGAGAAGGGAGAGAAGTCCTGCAGGCGTGGCTCGGGCCACCTGTGTTGGGATCTGCTTGCCATGAAGCCTCAAGGTGTCTGTGAAGCAGGAGGGGCCCCTGATGCCCAAGCCCCTGAGAAGGTCCCAGGTGCAGCTGGTCAGCCTGGGGCTGAGTCTGGTGGGGCTGGGACCTTGGGTGTCCCATGCAGGTGTCCCCCCTGGGGGCAAGGTATGTTGGGGCAGGACTCTGCAAGGGAAGGACGTGCTCTCTGGTTCAGAAAGGAGAGCCAGCCATCAGCGGGATCCCTCTGCCTTCGGCCAGTACTTTTACGTCCCCCATGGAAAGCCACTTGTGGGTGCCCAGGCAGTCCCCTTGGGTGTCAGGGAGGCCCAGCCCAAAGCCAGCCTCCAAAACCTGCTTCTGGCTCACGAGGGCTGTCAGAGAAATCCCCTCTTTCCCCCAGGGCTGCCCTCAGTGGAGGCAAGGGCCCTGCAGCCAGGGGAAGCACCGTCCCTTTGTGGAGACAGTTACCAGGGGAGCTGCCTCTGCTGCTCTTGACGCCACCTCCTGTTCTCAGCGACGTGCTTGTACGTGGTCCTCCGTGCCTGGTGCGGCTCCAGCCTTCTGAGGACCTGGGCGGCTCGTGGGGAAAGGGGGCTGCAACAACAGGGAAACGTCATCCCTCAGCCTCTGCCGGAGACCCTTCTGCCTCTCCCCGCCTCCAGCCCCTGCACCCACCCTGTCCCCCGTGCGCCCACCCTTTCACCCTGCGGGTGAGTTTGGGCCTTGGCTGTGGGGGTAACCCGGCTCACGCCCGGGTTAGGAGACATCAGAGGGTGTCCTGTGGAACCCCAGGATGCAGGGACAGGGAACCTGGATATCCGCTGGTGTCCAGTGTTCACCGCTGCTCCACTGCCCCAGGCTGTGTCGGAGCAGGCGCGCACTTACTCAGGATGGAGTCTGTGCAGCTGGGCTGCTGCCGCCATCTCCTCTGCTGGGAGAGGGTTTCCAGCCTTCCTCCAGCCCTGCCTGGCCTCCTTTCTCCTGGGCTGGGCTGGAGGGTGGGGAATCCAAGTGCCTCCAGTGCCGAGGGCCTGCCAAGGAGGAGACGCTCTCAGCAAACCAGAGGGCAAACAGAGGTGCCCTTTGCCAGAGCACCTCTGAAAAGGAGCCTGCAGCAGGACCTGGCCGCCGGGAGACTCAGCACCACGTGTCCGCCATCACGGGCCGACGGCTGCTTCTGCCCCTCGCATCCTGCTGCCGATCTCTCCCGCAGGGGGACGAGCAGGCAGAGCCCTGCCCTGCAGCTGGGTCTCAGTCCTGCTCCCACCCCCTGAGACCCGCCACCCCGGGTGCCCCGACAGGGAGGGTGGCTGCTGCTCTCAGTGGTGTCAATCACTGCCCGTACCTGGGGCGGCTTTTGGTCCTCTCCTGCAGACCAGGCTTCCCACGCCGCCGATTCCGCCTTCGCTTGCTGCAGCTGCTCTTCGCACCGGGTCTTGGATTTCTCCCACTCTGCAGAGAGCTGCCAGACCTCCTGGAGAGGATGGAAACGCAGCAAGAGGCAGGATTAGTCTCTGCTCCTGCAGGGGCTTCCTCCGGCTCTGAGCCACGTTGGTGCCCCTCGCCTCAGCCGCCCAGTCGGCAGCGCTTTGCCCCTGCCCAGATCAGAGTCCTGCCAGGCTCCTCAGCTCATGGCAGACACAGCTGAGGGACCAAAGACCTCCACTGTCAACGACCTCCAAAGGACTTGCACATTTTCCGTAGCCTCTGGCCAGAATCAAGTGTTTTGTGATGACCCAGGGGGCAAGAACAGGCGGGGAGGGTGTGCAGCGCCTTCCTTTTCGTCAAGAAGGTCTGAAGGAGGTGACAGACAGGTGACAATGAAAAGAGGCCGAGGGACCCTTTCAGGATGGCTCTCTGCACACAGAGGCGTCTGCCGAGTCTCAAGCAGCACGGCAGTTAGAGCAAGGCAGAGCACGTACCTGCAGCATTCTCCTGAAGCCCTCAGAGGAGGGGATGGCAGCGGTGGGCCTGGCTGCAGGCACAGGCTCCTGCCTGACGGCCTCCTTCGTCCTGGGGGGGCTGCCTGGACACGGGGGGAGCACACTGCAAAGAGACACCAGCAGGAGTCGGCATGAGCCCGGGGCAGGTTGGTCTCCCATTTTCACGCGGGATCCGAGCTCCCCAGGCTGGAAGAAGAGGCGCGGGAGGTGGGGCCGTTTGCTGTGGGATGGGGGAGCCTGTCTGCCATCGTCCCCACTAAGGGGCCTGTGATGAGGCAAACGAGCTCATGAAAACCGTGGGGCACGTGTCGGGGACCTTCCTGAGTCCCTCCAGCCGGAGTGTCCAAAGGGGATGTGTCTCCTACCTGGGCTCAAGGATCCCTTTCATCCCATCCAACGAGGTCTCACCTGGCAGAAGTCTTCTCCCCCAGGTCTTGCTGCCTTCTGCCTGGACTCTGGCTTGGCAGCACGGGGAGGGAAAACTTTGCCCGCCTCTGCAGCAGCTTCTCCGGATGCCCCGCTGTGCCTGGGAAAGGAGGAAGCTCTTTAGAGCAGCCCCGAGGGGAGCGCGTTTGAACCACGCTGTGTCACCCAGCGTGGGGAAGGGATGGAGAGCTGGGACCCGTTCCCATACCTCTTCTGATCCTCTGCTGTTCTGCAGCCTTCTTGTGCCGGTTGGCGAGAGCCTCGGCCGCCGCGGTGCTGATCACAACGAACCGAAAGCTGGAAAGCGAGTGATGACACGGGTTTGAAGAAAGGTGACCCCTACCCTCTGCAGCTGCCCAGCACCAATCCTCCTGGCTGTCGTGCGAGGCACGGCACCCCTTTCCCTTTGTGGCCATGCAGAGGTTTTCTTTGCAATCTCCCCCCAACACCAGAAGATGTAGCTGAAAGTCCTCTCCGTGCGCAGCTGCTTCTCTCTGATGGGAATGACGGCAGGCTGGGCGTGAGAAACACGATCACAATGCCCGGCCACGCCGTGAGAATACACGCGTAGCCCAAATGCAGCATTAGTTCACCAGAAACCAGTCGCTTCAGGACTGATCCCTGACTCAATGCCGAGTGCCGAGCCCCAACAACGCGCGCTCCTGAGCAGGAGCTGGGAAGCCGCCCGCTCAGTCGGTCGAGGGCCGCAGAGGAACCGCACTCACCTCGGGAACATGCGGTCAGGAGCAGCCTGCGTCCCCCGAGCGGTGGCCGCTCCACCGGAGACCGCTGCACATGGCACCCACAGCCTCTGCAAAGTGGCACAGAGCTCTTAGAAGCTTCCCAAGGCAGTTTTCTCTTGGCTCCCAAAGGAAGCGGGCACTGTGTCCTGCTCCAAAAGAAAGCCACTTCTCAAGAGCCCTCTCCCAAACCCTCCTCCGTGAACATTAGCCCTTGCTCTGCTCTGGAGAAGCTGCAGAGCAAACCCCGAGGCTGTGCAATATAACACCGCCAGGCTGTTCCTAGGGCAAGGACCCAGAACCTCAGAAGAAACTTTCTTTGCCGAGGCAGAAGTCAGCGGGGGTGAGCACGGGGAAAGGCGTGTCGCTGCCCTGCCACATCCAGGCTGGCCAACGGCGATTGGCTTGCTCACCCTTCCATGGGCTTCCCAAAGACACTGAGGCGCCCTCAAAAGCGGAGACACTTACAGTGCGAAGCAGTGCCATGCGGCTGGCCTTGCTCTCCAGCCCTGTGACGCAGTCGTAATAAAACCGCATGCACAGCACACCGTCTTGGCAGGAGAGAACGCCAATGTCCTTGAAGGTGAAGGAGAGGTGCTGCCCGTTCCTCAGTTGGCAAGAGTAGAGGAGTATGGTGTCTCGCACGCAGTCCTCCACCATGTGCCGCGGGAAGGAGGTGGCTCGCGATAGCCACCTGTAGTTCAGCGGCTTGATCTCGACATCCTCTGCAAGGAGGAGGAACATCGTCACTGCCACAGCAGGCTAAATTTCCATGTAAGATTCCTAACAAAATGCCACTGAAAAGGTCATTTATCAACAGAGCTCTTGGGGAGTGGTTTGTTTTGGGGGCGCTCAAGCCGTTCCCCGACCTTTGGAGGCAACTCTCTGCTTCTCCCGGCCCTTTCCAAGGAGCAGAGAGCACACAGCTGCCCCTAGACACGGAGCTGGGAAGTGGTGGGTGGCCGCTGCCTTCTCACCAGGGATAACCGCTGTGGGGAACGTGAGCTCCTGCAGAAACGCCACATCCATGTTCATCTGGAAGACTGGTCTTCGAGCCGTAAACACCTCTTCTTCACCCTGGAATCGCTCTTGCACCATAGCGAAGGTCCCGAGTCCTGGGAGCAGGACGCCCTGCCCGGGAAAAAGACCAAGGGCTGATGAGTGAGGACTTCAGAGAGGGGCAAAGGGAAAGGTTTGGAACAGGCCCGCGTTCTCCATTTGTTTTCTTCCCCTCCTCAAAACATTTGCCAACATCCCTTGGCTAGAGAGGATCCCAGGCACTTCCAGCACAGGGAATGCCCCTGGGGCTGATTCCTATGGATTATCCTTGGCATTACTGGCCCAGCATAATGCCCTGTGTCTCTGCCTGGTCTCTTCACTCTGACCACAGCAAAGGGCAAAGCCCTATCGTCTGCCAAATGCTTTCTGGGGCTAGATCTGGACTTGGTTTCTCCCCCGGTTGACCAAGTAGCAGCTCTCGGCAGATGGGGTCTTCTCGGTGTGCTGCCCCGATGCTCAGGGAGGGATTGCTCCCCGTGGCCCAGGCTCTCCAGGGCAAAGGGGGACCAAGACGCCAGCCCACCTTCTCCAGCTTCAGCTGTCCCAGGATGTACGCAGACACAGCATCCCAGATAGTCACGACCTCTGTAAAGCGAGGGAAAGAGGTGTCAGGCTCGGGGCCAGCCAGCTCACAGCCTCTCGGCATGCTCCTTGCCCAGGAGGTGACAGATGCAGGCATCCACAAACAGCCCAGACAGACAGCGCCATCACGGCTGCGGAGCTGGGCCGTGCCCCAGTTTCAGACTGCCAGCCTTACTCTGCTCCCGGGGCAGGGCTGGAGCAGAAACGGGGACACAGGAAGGACTCAGCACCAGGGCTGTGGCCACCTAACCCCCACAAAGGGATGGCACCCCAGAGCCCAGAACACCATCTGCCAGCCTGGTGGCACAAGAGGATCCCGTGGAGAGGAAGGGAGGTTCTCCCAAAGGAGACCAGTCCAAGGTGAAGGGCTGATTTTTCATCCCAGGGCCAGAACCCCACGAGGTACCAGCTCCCAGGGAAAGCTGGCCCTGGATGGCCTCCCTCGCGAGGGCACCGACACATTCCCACGGGAGCCTCGGGGCTCAGGGCAGCCCCAGCACCACGACCCGGGAGTCCGGGATGCCACATTGTGCCTCGAGCCTTGAGGAGGGGCTCTCGCTGCAGCCCCCAGCCCTGCCCAGCCGCCCCCACAGCCCAGCAGCTCCAGCTTTTGACACTGACAGCCCCGCTGCGACCCCTCGGGAAGCAGCTCCCAAACCTCTTACCCTTGGTGGAGAGACACAGGAGGGAGGGGAACAAGCTGCTCAGCTCCAAGCTGACGGCCACGGTGCAGCAGCCCTCCATGGCGCTTGCCGCTGGCCCTCAGCTCAGAAAAAAGGGCTGCTCTTTGCAGCTCCTCGCCCAAAACTCCTCTCTGACGTGCCCCTGCTCTGCCTGTCAGCGAGGGTCCCCCAGCGCAGCCCAGCTGCCTCCCGACCCCGCTCCTGGCCGTGGAGCAGCTCCGAAGGGCAGCAGTGGGGAGCCCCTGAGCAGTGCCCAGCAGTGCCCAGGCCTCACCGGGAAGTGCCGGCACCGCCACGGCGCTGGGGAGACCTCCCTGGGACGTGCGGCGTCCCTCTGTGACATCAGCCCGTGTCACCTGAAGGTGCCTTAGGACACCAGCAGGGAGGCGGCACAGCTGGGCACAGAGGAGACGGGGTTCCCCTCTTGTCCTGGGAATTCTCCCCAGGGCCTTTCCAAAAAGCCCCTCTGCCCCCTGCACCACCATGTCTCTGCGACTGGCAGCCCCCCCGGGCAGGTGCCTTTTGGGCTTCGGCTGCGGTCGGGCACTTCCAAGAGATGGGATCCAAGGCCTGGGGGAGGCAACAAGGCCGGGGGGGTTGTTCCCAGGGCTGGGTGGGGACCAGTTTGGGGGCCGGGGGGTGTTCTTTGGTACCCAGCTGGCGACCCCCTCCCACTCTATAGGGCACCCCCTCCACTCTATGGGGCCCTCCACATTTGCCCTCCACCCCAAATTTCAGGACCCACAAATTTGTCCCTCGCACCCCCTGTGGAATAATTACTAAATTGGCCAAACAATACAAAAGTACAGCATTGTTCCCACATTAAGGAAAGTCATAAAATCAAGAGGCTTCTGAGGTGGAATCCAGCCGCGGCTGGCATGCAAAGAATGCAACATCCGCGATCCCCTGTAAAAGGCGAAACTACACGAGGGATGGAAGGGAACGCGCTTGTTCCGTGGCCTTCCCTTGTGACGTATAGCAGGTATGGGAACGAGATGGTACTACGGAACAGATAAGCGGCCTATATGCTACTCGGAGCCAACATTTTGTCAAATTTTGATGAAATGCTCTCCTTTGTGCGAACTTTGCTCATTATAATGTCATTATAATACCAAAACACACCTCCATCCCGAAGGCTACCCGCCTCCAAGGTGCGACCACTCCTCCTTGAGCCTGCGCCCTGAATTTCTCGTGAACTATACCTTTAATTGTGAAGCGAGAAAAATTTACACCGATCATGATAAAAGTATGTATGACTAAAGTCACTCAAACTCCACCTTGAAGATAACAAATAGTATAAAAATAGCCCGAGAGAGGGGGGATACCCAGGGAAGACACCATCGCAAAGGATTACATCGCCGACTTCTGGGATCAGTCGACGGGCTGAGCCTCTCTTCCCCCCCATAGGGACGCCTTTGGGTAAGACTTAGATTATACCGAATGCTTCCTCGGGAAACTTAGAAATTTCTCTAGAGACTCTCTTTTCTACATTTACAGCCAGGCTGTATCTTTATAACTTTGTCGCACGTTTTGTATATGTAACAATACTTTCATTTGCACGTGCTTTGCAGACAGTGTATTTATCACCGGCAATCCTAAGAACCTGTATATCTGTTGTTTAAATAAACTGCGCTGTTTCAGTAGCTGGTCGTTTCGGTTTCTCACTGAACGCGACCAAAGACTCGAGAGTGGCCGTGCTAGTTCAGGAGCACGACTAGACTGAAGGTGCAGTCCACTAGTAGTGTATCCAAATCGTAATAGTTTAATACATATTAAACGCGATTGGACTGATAGTGCTGAATTGGGCATCACTCCGAATTTAAACCTAGCCGCACCTGGCCTCCCACCTCGGTGAGGAGTGTTAGAACGCAAGGGGGTTTATTTTCTGCCAAAACCGCTTGGCCCCTTTCCACGCAACAGGGGGAAACATAGTGACAAAGGCTGAGGAAAAGGCTGAGGGAGTTGATGCCTTCTTTGCTTCAGTCTTTCATACTATGACCAGTTGTTCTTGGAGTACACAACTCCCTGAGCTGGAAAATAGGGACAGGGAGCAAAATGAAGCCCCCATAATCCAAGGGGAAGTGGTTAGTGACCTGCTACACCACTTAGCACGCACACAACTCGATGGGGCCGGATGGGATCCACCAGAGGGTGCTGAGGCAGCCGTCAGAAATGCTCATCAAGCCACTTTCCATCATTCAGCAGCAGTCCTGGAGAACTGGGGAGGTCCTAGGTGACAGGAGGCCAGCAATTGTGGCGCCAGTCTACAAGATGAGTGGGAAGGAAGATCTGGGGAGCTACAGGCCTGTCAGCCTGACCTCAGTGCCAGAAAAGGTTATGGACCAGCTCATCTTGAGTGCAATTACATGGCACGTACAGGAGAACCAGGGGATGAGGCCCAGTCAGCATGGGCAGGTCCTGCTTGACAAACCCGATCTTGTTCTATGATAAAGTGACTCGCTTAGTGGATGAAGGAAAGGCTGTGGACCTTATTAGTGACCATGAAATGGTTAAGTTTTCCATCCATAGTGAAGTAAGGAAGGGGGTTAACAAAACCTCCATCTCGGACTTCCGGTGCGCAGACTTTAGCCTGTTCAGAACCCTGGTTGGGAGAGTCCCGTGGGAGGTAGTCCTGAGAGACAAAGGAGCCCAGGAAGGCTGGGCGCTCTTCAAGAGGGAAATCCTAAAGGCCCAGGAGCAGGCTGTCCCCATGAGGTGCTAAATTAAAGGGCAGGGAAAATGGCCGGCCTGGATGAACAAAGAGCTCTTGATGGGACTTAAGGAAAAAAGGAAGGTTTACCACCTTTGGAAGAGGGGACAGGCAACTCAGGAGGAGTACAGAGATCGTGTTAGGTCATACAGAGAAAAAATCAGGAAGGCAAAAGCCCAGCTGGAACTCAACCTGGCAATTAACATAAGGGACAACAAAAAAAGTTTCTATAAATACATCAACAAAAAGAGAGTGACAGAGAATGTCCATCCCTTACTGGATGCGGGGGGAAACCTTGCAACCAAGGACGAGGAGAAGGCTGAGATACTTAATGCCTTCTTTGCCTCTGTCTTTAATAGTCAGACCAGCTACCCCCAGGGTGTTCAGCTTCTTGGGCTGGAAGATAAGAATGGAGAACAGGACAACCCCCCTGTAATCCAGGAAGTAGTAGTTAATGATTTGCTTATGCACCTGGACACGCATAAGTCTATGGGGCCGGACGGGATTCACCCAAAGGTTCTCAGGGAGCTGGCAGGAGAGCTCACCAAGCCTCTCTCCATTAGCTATCAACAATCCTGGTCAACAGGAGAGGTGCCGGATGACTGGAGGGTGGCCAATGTGACACCCATCTACAAGAAGGGCCAGAAGGAGGATCCCGGAAACTACAGGCCTGTCAGCCTGACCTCTGTACCGGGAAAGATCATGGAGAGGATCATCCTGAGTGAGCTCTCAAGGCAAGTGCAGGGCAGCCAAGGGATCAGGGCCAGCCAGCATGGGTTTATGAAAGGGAGGTCCTGCCTGACCAACTTGATCTCTTTCTATGACCATGTGACCCGCTTTCTCAATGAGGGGAAGGCTGTGGATGTTGTCTACCTGGACTTTGGTAAGGCTTTCGACACCATCCCCCAAGGCATTCTCCTGGAGAAACTGGAGAATCATGGCATAGACAAGTGTACCCTCCGCTGGATAAAAAAATGGCTGGATGGCCGTGCCCAGCGAGTTGTGATTAATGGAGCAAAATCTGGTTGGCGGCCAGTCACCAGTGGTGTCCCTCAGGGCTCAGTTTTGGGGCCAGTCTTGTTCAATATCTTTACTGATGATCTAGACAAGGGGATTGAGTGCACCCTCAGTAAGTTTGCGGATGACACCAAACTAGGTGGGAGTGTTGATCTGCTTGAGGGTAGGAAGGCTCTACAGAGGGACCTGGACAGGTTGGATCAATGGGCCAAGGCCAATGGGATGAGGTTTAATAAGGCCAAGTGCCGGGTCCTTCATTTTGGTCACAACAACCCCGGGCAACGCTACAGGCTTGGAGAAGAGTGGCTGGAAAGCTGCCCGGCAGAAAAGGACCTGGGGGTGTTAATGGACAGCCGGCTTAACATGAGCCAGCAGTGTGCCCAGGTGGCCAAGAGGGCCAATGGCATCCTGGCTTGTATCAGGAATAGCGTGGCCAGCAGGAGTAGGGAAGTCATCGTGCCTCTCTACTTGGCACTGGTGAGGCCTCACCTCGAGTACTGTGTTCAGTTTTGGGCCCCTCACTACAGGAAAGACATTGAAGTGCTGGAGCGTGTCCAGATGAGAGCCACCAAGCTGGTGAGGGGTCTGGAGAGCAAGTCCTATGAGGAGAGGCTGAGGGAGCTGGGCATGTTTAGTTTGGAGAAGAGGAGGCTGAGGGGAGACCTCATTGCCCTCTACAGCTACCTGAAAGGAAACTGCAGAGAGGCAGGGGTTGGCCTCTTCTCCCAAGGGAATAAAGACAGGACCAGAGGAAATGGTATGAAGCTGCGGCAAGGGAGATTTAGATTAGATATTAGGAAGAATTACTTTACTGAAAGAGTGGTCAGGCACTGGAACAGCCTGCCCAGGGAGGTGGTGGAGTCACCATCCCTGGGGGTATTTAAGAAACGTGTAGACATGGCTCTTCAGGGCATGCTCTAGTGCCCAAGATTATTGTTTGTGCTGGGGTGTTGTGAGTGGGGTTGTGGGTGTGGAGTTTAGTAGGTGGGTGTTGGTGTTTTTTTCTGTGTGGTTTTTTTTTTTTTTTTTTTTATTTTTTTGTGGTTGGACTCGATGATCTCAGAGGTCCCTTCCAACCACTAAGATTCTATGATTCTGTGATTCTGTCTGATTTAGCTGGACTTCAGTAAAGCCTTTGACAGCATTTCCCACACCATCCTCTGGGAGAAAGTGGCTGCTCAAAGCTGGATGAGCGTACGCTTCACTGGCCAAAAAAACAGGCGGATGGCAGTGCCCAAAGAGTGGTGGTGAATGGAGTTCAATCCAGTCGGCGGCTGGTCACAAGTGGTGTTCCCCAGGGCTCGGTACTGGGGCCAGTTCTCTTTAATATCTTTATCAATGATCTGAATGAGGGGATTGAGTGAACCCTCAGTAAGTTTGCAGATGACACCAAGTCAGGCAGGAGTGCTCATCTGCTTGAGGGTAGGCAGGTTCTAGAGAGGGATCTGGACAGGCTGGACCGATGGGCCGAGGCCAATGGTATGAGGTTCAACCAGGCCAAGTGCTGGGTCTTGCACTTGGGTCACAACAATCCCATGCAGCACTACAGGCTTGGGGAAGAGTGGCTGGAGAGAAGAAAAGGACCTGGGGGTGTTGGTCAACAACCGGCTGAATATGAGCCGTCAGTGTGCCCAGGTGGCCAAGAAGGCCAACAGCATCCTGGCTTGTATCAGAAACAGCGTGGCCAGCACAACTAGGGAAGTTAGTTGTAGTCGGCACTGGTGAGGCCCCACCTCGAATAGTGTGTTCAGTTTTGGGCCCCTCACAACAAGAAAGACATTACGGGGCTGGAGCGCTTCAAAGAAGGGCAATGAAGCTGGTGAGGGGTCTAGAGCACAAGTCCTCTGAGGAGTGTCCGAGGGAACTGGAGTTGTTTATTCTGGAAAAAAGGAGGCTGAGGGGAGACTTTCTCACTCTCTACAACTACCTGAAAGGCAGCTGTAGTGATGGGGGTTTCAGTCTCTTCTCTCATGCCATAGGACAAGAAGAATTGGCCTCCAATTATTCCAGGGAAGGTTTAAATCAGAAATCAAGAAGAAATTCTTCACTGCAAGGTTGTTAAGCATTGGAAGAGGCTGCCCAGGGCAGTAGTTGAGTCACCATCCCTGGAGGTATTTAAAAGACATGTAGATGTGGTGCTGAGGGACATGGTTTAGCTGCAGACTTGGTAGTGTTAGGTTTACGGTTGGACTCACTGATCTTAAAGGTCCTTTCAAACCTAAGTGATTCTATGATTCTATGACCGTAAGCACCCAGCGCAAACCTCTAGAAGCCCCAGTGTATCTGAGCGATGTGCCTGGGACTGGCAGTTAACAGAGAAAACTGATAGAGCCATGTCTCTTCCATCATTTACATCTACTCCTCAAGACTTACACTTAAGTATACTTATACTTAATTAGAAAAGTGTCAAGAGTGTAGTTCAGGAGGAAGGTGTGTAAAGAGCTCTTTGCAGAAGTGCTAGAAGAATTCTCCAGTTGATATTGATGCAGAGTGTTTCCTAAGAAGGTGTGGACAGGTAGTAAAAGCAGTCTTCTTGAGGACCATCACCGTATGGAGAACTTTGCACCTCACTTCCCAACCCCGCCACGTCTCTGTGTTTGTACGGCAGGCTATGTTAGTGGAAAATGTATATCCATACGACACACATCGGGTTTAGGTCCCTCCCAGAGCAGGTCTTAGATTTGCAGTCTATCCCGAAGTAGATCTCGGATCCCCTCGTCTCCCCACTTGCCCCAGAAACAGACAAACACACACAGACAAATGGGGGTGTGAGGGACTATTCTTGGCATTGGAGATCATAGTATCATAGTATCATAGAATATCTCGAGTTGGAAGGGAGCCATAAGGATCATTGCGTCCAATTCCCTGCTCCTCGCAGAGCTACCTAACACTAAACTGTGTGATTAAGGGTGTCGTGCAGACTCTCCTTCAACTTTGACAGGATTGGTGCCGTGACCACTTCCCTGGGAAGCCTGTCCCAGTGACTGACCACCCTCTCAGTGAAGAACCTTTTTCTAACGTCTGGTCTCAGCTTCCCCTGATGCAGCCTCATTCCGATTCCACGTTTCCTATGGCTGGTGACGGGAGAGAGGAGATCAGCATCTCCCCCTCCGCTGTCCCCCTTGAGGAAGCTGTAGACTGTGATGAGGCCCCAGCCAAGCCCCAGCCATGTCCCTTGCAGGGGTCTGCAGACAGCCCAGCTCTGGGGTCTGCCAACCTCTGGGCAAGAAGAGTGGCTGGGCAGGGCTAGCTGTTCCTCTGACAGAGGCAGCGAGATCAGTGGGAGGAAGAAGATGTCCAGAGAGCAAACCTCTCCCATCAACTGGGGTGAGTGGCCGGTGCTGGACATGGTGATGAGAGAGACAAATGCGCTGGGGCACCTTCCCAGTCTGTCCAAACCACCAAGGGCACAGAGCGGCCTCCTCTCTCCTGCACCCACGTTGTCTTAGCTCTGCACCTCACACCCACTGGAGTGTGTCCTCACCCTGCATGGGCACACAGCTCAGCCAACAGTGGTGGTGTCCTCTCCTGGGCATTTTCAAGCCCAGCTCTCCTGCTTTCTCTCCAACCCAGCCCAGGAGAGAAGTCCAGTCTGGACTGACCCCACAGGACTGCCCACCGCAGGCTGCTGCAGAGCTCTGGCTGCTCAGCCCAAAGCCCCAGCCCCTCTGAAGGGCACAGCAGCTGCTGGGGAACAGAGAGGGGTCTCAGCCTCCCCACCACCCCCAGGGCTGGAGGTTGGACATGGCAGGAGGCAATGGAGGTGGGTGAAAATGAAGGGTGCATGGTCTCGGGTCCAGGAGGTGCCCACCACTGACTGGCTCTGCCCCCTCAGTGCCAGCCCCTCTCCCCAGGCCAGCACAAGAGTCCTGCTCCAGGCACAGAGCAGCCTGCCCTGAGTCGGGGCCTAAAGAATGAGGCGTCTCCTTCTCATTAATTGCACCTGGCAGGCACAGAAATGCTCCCTTGCTCCTCTCCCTGGTCACCCCTTCTCCCCAGCGAGCGTTTCCCCAGGTGCGTGCATCCAGGCTGGCACCCCATGTTCCCCACAGGATCCTGATCTGGCGGTGCTGCTCTGCACAGGGAGGGGGCTGTGGTGCCCTGGGGCCATGGGGTGACCCTGCACTGGCCATGCTGGTCAGGCTGAGGAGCAGACCCTGCCACAAAGGTATCACTTCTGCTGAGACCCCTTCCATCTTCCCTCCTGGCTCAGTGAGAAAGGTCCGGGCTGGGCAGGACCAAGGGGTGTCTCCAGTGGCACAAAGGGCAGGGGAGGGCTGCACGAGATCCAGCCCATGGGGCTTTCCACAAGGGTGTCCTGAACCACTCTCCAGTCTTCTGTCCCTTTGCCTGCTGGCTCCTCACAGCCTCTCCTGGCATTGCAGGGGCCTCGTTTGCCCATGGGCTCCACAGGTTCCTCTTTTCCTCAGGGAGACATTCCCTTGGATGGTCACTCATTTGATGAGGTGCCCCTCACTGCCCACCCACACTCCCACACTGTCCCTGCAGATCCCCTGAGCTCTCTTGGCAGCTTCCAATTCTTCTCCAGGATGAAATCTGTCATCAGCCCTTCTGCAAGTGGGGCAGCGCCAGGCCCACATGTCAAAAACCAGTTGCTGTTTAGGAGACATGTTCAACCATGAAGAGAGGTCTTCATTCAACTCTTGGTCCAAAAACTATTCCCATGGGAATCTGAGCCTGTTGCCCTGAAACCATCAAGAACCACAGAGGAGAAAAGTCCTTTTGAGGGAGCAGCTCCTTGGGTGCAACTCCTGAGAATGGCTTTGTAAGAGGCGTCCAGCGTTCTGGCCCTGCCCTGAGGAGCCATTTTATGGTGCTATTTTCACAGATACCAGCTCTGATAAAGAGGTTCTCATCGCCTGCTGCTACCCACAGTCACAGGGATGCCACTGTAGAGACAACAGGACTGTCACAAGGTACACGAGGCCTTAGGGGGAACACAAAGGCAAGGGCACAGCAGGACAGTGGGGATGGGATGTGAGGAGAGACCAGCACTGAAAGGCCTCGTCCTGCTGCTGTCCTTGGCCATGGCTCCAGGGAAGCAGCAGCCCCGACTCGCAGGCGGCACAGACAGAGTGCCCAGCGAGGCAGCCAGGGGCAGCCCCAAGGGTCCCCAGGGGCTGATCATTAATGGGGCAGTTGGACATTTGCCTCCTGAACCCCTTTTATGTGTTGGGGCAGCTCGCCCAGCTGCAGAAGAGAAGTGAAGAGATGGGAGCTGAGATAAATAATTTTTTCCAGGTATATTTACCGAGCTTATCTAAAAAGGGAGCCTGGATCCATCTGTAAACGAGGTCTTTGGGTCAAGAAAAAAAGCAGTAGGAAGCCAAGAATAATAATAACAAACGTCAAGAACAAAAAAACCAAAACACATAAAGCCAATCAAACGAAGAAAAAACCCCAAAACAACAACAACAAAAAAATCCCACAAAGCGAAAGTAAAGAAACATTTGAAGGAAAATTAGTCCTGCTTTTTCCTGAGATGCAGTGGGAGCTCCATTGGCACAGTGGACACCTAATTAATCTAAAGAAGATTGTATTCAAATAGTTTCCTCAGGGCATCCTTGAGCTCTTTGTTCCTCATGCTGTAGATGAGGGGGTTCACTGCTGGAGGCACCACTGAGTACAGCACTGCCACCACCAGATCGAGAACTGGGGAGGAGATGGAGGGGGGCTTCAGGTAGGCAAAGATGCCAGTGCTGACAAGCAGGGAGACCACGGCCAGGTGAGGGAGGCACGTGGAAAAGGCTTTGTGCCGTCCCTGCTGAGAGGGGATCCTCAGCACGGCCCTGAAGATCTGCACATAGGACAACAGATTCAAAACAAAACACACAAACACTAAAGAACAACCTAATGCAAGTAGCTCAACTTCCCTGAGGTAGTCTGAGTCTGAGCAGGAGAGCTTGAGGATCTGGGGGACCTCACAGAAGAACTGGTCCACAGCATTGCCCTGGCAGAGGGGCAGGGAAAATGTACTGGCCGTGTGCAGCAGAGCATTGAGAAACCCACTGCCCCAGGCAGCTGCTGCCATGTGGACACAAGCTCTGCTGCCCATCAGGGTCCAGTAGTGCAGGGGTTTGCAGATGGCAACGTAGCGGTCATAGGACATGACGGTGAGAAGATAAAACTCTGATGCAGCACAGAAAAAGAAAAAAAAGACCTGTGCTACGCATCCCCAGTAGGAGATGGCCCTGTTATCCCAGAGGGAATTGGCCATGGCTTTGGGGACAGTGGTGGAGAGGGAGCCCAGGTCAAGAACAGAGAGGTTGAGGAGGAAGAAGTACATGGGGGTGTGGAGGCGGTGGTCACAGGCGATGGTGGTGATGATGAGGCCGTTGGCCAGGAGGGCAGCCAGGTAGATGCCCAGGAAGAGCCCGAAGTGCAAGAGCTGCAGCTCCCGTGTGTCTGTGAATGCCAGGAGGAGGAACTGGCTGATGGAGCTGCTGTTGGACATGTGGTGCCTCTGGGTGTGGAGCACTGAACAAGGAGGAAAGAACAGTGAGAAGTTAAGGGAGACTTCTCTGAGCAAAATCAATACCATTTGTCATACTTCACACTCTGCACTGCTTTTCCACTTCTATCAGATCTTCATTCAGCTCTGTGGCTGGAGCTCAGACTGTTTCTGGCCGAGTGTGCCAGGAGGAGCGGGACCTCTGCCCGCTGGCTGCCCAGGAGTCAGCCCTGCTCTGCAGCAGCAGATTCGTGGGAATGGGGTGGCCAGTCCTGGTGTTCCGATTTGTCAGATAAACCTCTCCTCATGGAAAAAGGGCTTGTCAGTCTCTGCACTCCCATTGCCATGAAACCACAGTTGCAAGAGTGTTGGAGAGAGGTTCTTCTACAGCTCTCTCCCGTCTCAGCTGGAGATTCTCTTGCATTTCAGAAACCCTCACCATTTCTGCTGCATTCAGGGACAGCAAAGGGAGTCCTGCCAGGCAAGGGGATTGTCTGAGGGTTAGTGCAGAGAGAGGGGAGCTGGTCTGTCCCTCTGTCTTGTTCCCAGCTGCCCTCTGCTTGTGCCTTTCTGAGACAGAGGGGAATCGCACTCGCGTGTTGACATGGAAAGACACCAGGCACTGCTGAGAGCAGAGAAACCCACTGCCGAGAGCTCAGTGTCTCACCCTTTCTCAAGGTCTCAGCACCCCACTTCTCGCCAAGGACACACATGGCTCCTTTCACAAACCCAGCAGCGTTTCCTTGGTCGTAGCGTCTCTGCGCTTCTCCACAGGGCATTCAGGTAACAGCAGGATGCTCCAGGATGGATTGGCATCCTGGAGGGCAGCTCAGTGCTTGGAAGGACACCCCAAGGAGATACCCAAGTGTCCTAGTGATGGTATGTCAGAAAGGGAGAGACAGCTCATTCCCCAGCCACATAGACTACTTTGCCCACAGCCCCTCGCGTTAGAGGAGAGCTTGGACACTTCATTCCCAGGGAAACACTTTCATGGGAGAAATCACTAGACCGGTGCCTGACTCGGCTGCTGCAACTCCCATCCCCAGAGAGCCTGGCTGGGAGAACAAGAGAACAATCAAAATATCACAGACAAGTGGAGAAACAAGGGAAAACGCAGTGAGGGTCTGGCTGAGAGAGGCCAGGGCAGAGACAGCCGGGCACTCAGGAAAGCGTTACCCTCACCCAGATGTTCACGCCACATCCCAGACACCAACTTTGCCTGTCAGCTGCTCTCAGTCCCTGTGTTCTGCAGAGGGAAATGGGCATGTGTCTGGAGAGCTGGCCCAGGGCTCTGCTGGAGCTCTGGCTTCACAGGAGGGTCATGCCTTGAACCACAGAGCCCTGAGGGCTGAGGCTTTGCTGGGTGGGAGAGGAGGCGAGGGGGCTGTCTCAGGGGAAGGGGTCTGCATTGGAGGGGATCATACGGAGTTTTCTGAATCCTTTCTCCCACAGCATTTCTGGTTTCTCTTTCCTCTCATTCCCTGATCATAATTCTGCTGCCAGGAGATTCCCCTCCTGGGAGGTGTTTCCCTGTCCCATGTCTTTTCCCTGTCAGCTCTCACAGACCCCATCCCAACCCCTGTGCACTCCCCTTGGCCCCACAGAAACCTGCCTGTTTGCCAGGCACTGCCTGGGTTCATGTTCCTGTTTGCAGGTGGAAAAGGGCAGGTCAGAACAACCCCGATGGGTCCAGCAGAGCTGATGCTGGTGCTGCCCATGGGCAGAGGAGTGGCTGAAGGCACTCCAGGAGGTTCCTGGCAGACCTACTGACCACTCAAAGCTACAGCTCAGGAGTCTCACTGACTTCTTCCAACTTCAGAGCTCCCTATACATTTATCCCTTTCTCTGCCTCCCCACCCTCTCACTAGGAAAATAAAAACACAAACGCAGGAAAGCTCCTTATCTGTAACGTAATTCCTGCCTTGAGCTTCCCCTTGAAAAGTGCCCTCAGAAATGTCCTGGGGGTGAAGTGCAGCTGAGAGCAGCCCTGACCCACGCAGCACCCCCTTGACAGCAGGACACTCTCCTGCCAGGAGCTGCCTCTTCCACCCACACCTTCTCCCCGCACTGCTGCTGGCAGCTCCTCAGGGAAACCGAGGGCTGATCCTGAGAGGAGATAAGTCCCTGCCACAGCACAAAGCACCCTTGGGTGCAGGGACCCTGCTCTGAAGGACAGACCCCTGGCTGCACACCCACCTTCACACTCTGCAGCCATCCCCGGGTGAAGGCAGCTGATGTGCCCTGTCCCTTTGACAGAGCCACGGGGAAGCCCTGCTCCAAAGCAAGTCCTTTTTCTCTATGTTGGAGAACCTCTGAGAGACCTCCTGATAGATCCCAGAGGCTGTGGGATGTGCCAGCTTCAGGAGATCATTCCAGGAACCGCAGCTGCGTTGCCCTGCAGCCAGAGACTTACCCTGTTCAGGGCTGGGAAGATTTTTCTGCAGCTGAGCTCTCCTCTCTCCTCCCACCCCAAACTGCCTTTACACCCTCTCTGCCTCCCTCCTCTGCCCTCGCTGCCTGCAGGCAGTGCCCTCAGCCCTGCTGGGCTTGGCAGAGGAGCTGCTCCTGGGCAGAGCTGTCTCTCTGCAGCGCTGCCCGCTTGCCATCAGCTCCCTCCATGCCAGGAGCCCAGCCCAGCTCAGCAGCAGAGGACCAGCCCAAGGCAGCCCTTTCTCTGCCCCCTCAGGGCTCCCTCCAGGTGTCCCTGGGGCTCCAGGGGAACCTGCTGATGTAATCCCTGCTGTTCCCTGCCTCAGCTGGGCAGAGACACTTTCCTGCAGAGTTATTTCTCCCATTACAAAAAGACATTTTGTTCCAACATTTGCATTTCTCAATCAGAGAGGTATTGAGGTCCAAAAATAGCTTTTTCTTTTTAATGTTAGACAGGACACCCAGACAATACCAGGAAGGAATCTCCTTTACCTTTTCTGAGGGCAGGGATTCATCTGAGTCAATGGAGGGACCTCATCCTGCCTTTGTAGTCCTCTGGGATAAAAGAGGAGTTAGCTCCATCCCAGGCACACCTCAAACACCCAGAAGGTGGGATTCCTTTTGCATCAGTTCACATGTGCCCAAAATAGGCTCCTGCAGGTGAGCTCCTTGTCTCAGCTCCCTTGCTAAGGAATGTATAGGCTGGGCCAGAGGGATATGTTCAGGTACAGATAAGCGGTGATATATCAGGTGCCAGATGTGACCAAGATGCATGCTGGTCACTGCAAGCTCTAGCTCTGGTGGAGCAATTCATAGAGACAGGATGACCTCTGGGGGCATCTTCCTGGAGGATGGTGGGAAATTCCTTTGGCCAACTTCAATGACAGAAGGTGCCCACACGTAGGACATGGGAACCTGTAACTCTTCCTTATGTCCAGGACAGCCCATAGAGGGATTCAGCTCACCAAATGGAGTCATGTGGCACAGGGACAGCTGAGTCTCTCCCATTCTAGCAGCAGTCTCATGTGCATCCCCTCATTGCCTAACCTAATTCAGGGCAGCTGAATCTTACTTTAATTGACACATTCAGGCCTGTGGTGCTCTGGGAGGTGCCAGGGCTCTCCAGCACAACTGCACGCAGCTGACATGGACAGCACAGGTCCTGTACAGGAGCCCCGTCCCCATCCAGACTAGCTGTGGGACAGGCATCCCCCAGGGCATCTCAGACAGGGGCGCTGCCTTTGGGCCACTGACTGAATCCCACCACTGCACTGACGCAAGGGCTGTCCCTTCTCTTTACGGTAGATGCCGGGCAGGGCATGAATACCAAGCACATCACACCAGGTTCTCCACACGTGTTCCTTCACTCTCAGACTCTGCTGGTTCTTCTCTCCCCTATGGGTTTAACCATCCCCTTGATGATACAATCATGGATCAGGGCAGTGATTTTCACAGTGGGCTTGAATCACAGGATGTCCACACCACGGACATTGTCAACATCATCTCTTCCTTCCTGAGATCAGCTTCACCTCCAGCACAGGCCCTCAGGGCTGCAGAGACACAACAGACAGCAAAGCCCTCTCCTGCTCACACTACACAGCCCAGCTCTGTTTCTCTTTGACATTGGGGTGAGCATCATTTGCTCTCTTGGTGGGCACTTCATTTCTTCTTCACACAGCCATCTGCCTTAGACTCCAGCATGTCTCTGCTCTGAAGCAAAGCCTTTGCACAGTTGAGGGGGCCTTGGAAGCAGGGTTCTACTCTCAACCCAACTGTGCCACAGCTGAGGTGCTGCAGCCCAGCCATGCCCCTCTGATGCCTTCAGCCTGGGGCCCAGAGAGGAGGAGCTGGAGCTGTGTGGGCAACCTCTTCCTTCCACTTGGAGGGAAAAACAGCTGAGGGGTGTTGGGACAGCTCACATGCCTGGGCTGCTGTCTTGGGTGGGGTCAGGATGATCAGGAGTCCAGGAAGGTCAGGAGGGATGTGTCCTCTGTGTGAAGGAGCTGCTGAGATGTGTGGAGCTCCTCTCTGGGATGAAGAAGTTGGGTGAGCCCTGGTGGGTGAGTGTCAGGGGAGAGACTAATAAGGGTGACATTGTGGTGGGAGACAAAGAACCTATTAAAGTCCCCTTGTAGACTGTAATTGTCCTGGCATTCAGTGGAAAGGGACCACAGCAGCATGCAAACAGTCCTGGAGGGTCCTAGAAGGTCTTGGTCAAGGCACAGCTGCCAGGTTGGTCTACAATGGTGATACCCATCTGCATCTTGCACTCTCAAAGAAGGAAGAGCTGGACATGGATGTCAAAACCAGCGTCAACCTTGGCTGTCGTGACCATGAACTTGTGGGGTCTCACCTGGGAAATAGTGGGGTCTCACCCTGGGAAAGCTCCATAGGAAAAGGAAGTATACAAGAGGCTGAGGAAGGATTAAAACAAAGGAGGAATTTAGAAATAAGGGAGGTTTTAGAAAAGCCAGAGCTCCCCTGGACTTCAAGGGCACAAGGACACGGAGTTCCTTCTTGAGGAACAGTTAAGGAAGTAAATGTAAATTATCGACCACCACAGAAGTGTGTCACCAGTGTTGAGTAGAGAGGAAGGATCACTTCCCACGACCTGCTGGCACCGCTCTTCCTAACGCAGCCCAGGAGGCTGTGGGCCTGCTTTGCTGCAAGGGCACACTGCTGGCTCTCGGTCAGCTGCTGCTCTACCAGAAGACCAAAGGTACTGCTCTGCCAAAGTGTTGAGAAGCTCTCAGTCACTCAGCCCCCAACCTGTACTGGTGCAGGGGACTATTTCTCCCTGTGTCCAGGGCTTGCTTTTACCTTTGCTGAACGTCGTGAGGCTTCTTTTCTGTCCAGTTTTGGGCATGCCAATGATTATCACAGTATGCCTGAATCAAAGGATGTCGATACCATGGACATTTTCAACTAGTGGAAAGTTGTTATTTCATGTGAAAACCAGTGCTAGCCTTGGGTGTCGCGACTGTGAAATAGTGGGGTCTCACCTCCCAAGGAGAAGCATAATAGAAGAATGCAGATGAAAGATCTCAGAGGAGCAGACTTTGGCCTACTCTTGTGACTTTTTTGTGGGGAGCCCATGTGAGCAGCACAGAAGGGCAGCAGAGGGTCTGCAGTACAGTGGTCTGCAAGGACAGTGTCTTTCACGTACCAGAGTGTGGTCATACCCATCGTCAGGACAGCAAGCAGAGCTATCAGAAGAAGAGCTGGGGGAAAGAAGACACTCACGGAGAAGCTCCGTAGAAAAAAGGAAGCATTCAAAAGGAGGCTGCAAGGATGAAAGCAAAGGAGGACTTGAGGAATATGGTTGGTTTTAGAAAAGCCAGAACTCCCGTAGAGTTGACACTTGCGAGGGACTCGAAGGGCACAACAATGAGCAGTTATTCCTTCAGGAACAGTGAAACAATAAACAAAGATAATGTGTGGTCATGGCTGAATTTGCAAAGACTAGGTGTACATGGGTACGAGGTACTCTTGGCCTGCATCTTCACCAG
This sequence comes from Chroicocephalus ridibundus, assembly GCF_963924245.1. NCBI lineage: Eukaryota > Metazoa > Chordata > Aves > Charadriiformes > Laridae > Chroicocephalus > Chroicocephalus ridibundus. The sequence goes on from NW_026961319.1 coordinate 629,652, forward strand.
CAAGGTCTCCCAGTTCCATGTGCCTAAGAGGCAGAACCCCACACGAAATCCAGCAGTGGATGCAGATCAAGTCAGGGGCTACATAGGTAAGGTCAACCTTTGGTCGTCCATTGGACCAGACGGGATGAATCCAAGGATGTTGAGAGACCAGGCTGATGTCAGAGCAGGGCTGCTCTGATCCATTTTGGATCATTTTGTGTGGCTGGGCAGCAGCTCTGTGGAAATGGCCTTGGGGCTCCTTGAGTTTTATCAGGCTAAACAAGAGCCAGCAGCAAAGGCGGCCAACAGCATCTGAGGCCGTATGAGCAGGAGCACAGCCAGAAGAAGTGATTATCCTGCTCTGCTCAGCACCTTTTACACCACACCCTGCCCAGTGACAGTGAGACAAGGGCAAACAGGAACCAGCTCACTGGAGGGCCACTAAGGTGGTAACCCTTCCATTGTCCTTCAAGTGTTTGTGTGATTTCCCTAACAACAGCAGCATGTACCACAACAAAGAAACACTAAAGCAACAACATCATTGATCTGCCTAAATATAAATACCTGCTCTGGAGCAGTCTACATCTGTGGTAGCCCCTCTGGGCAATGACAGTGGAATCAAAGAATCACAGCATCACAGAACAGTAGGGGTTGGAAGGTTTGAAGAGGTAAGACCTGTTCAGATGATGTTTAGACTTCTGTGACACTGACTGTGAACACATTCATGAGAGGCCTTTACGCTATTCACAACCAGTAACCTGAAGCCCTACGGCTACCGCTAAGTGATGGTAGTCGGGTAGAAAACACTGATGGAAATGTGCAAGATGAATTGTAGCAGGGCTGAGTAGAGAGGAAGGACCTCCACCGACCTGCTGGCAGTGGTCTTCCTAGTGCAGCCCAGAAAGCCATTGGCCACCTTTGCTGCAAAGGTGCAAAGCCTGGAGAAGAGAAGGCTTTGGGGAGACCTAATATCAGCCTTCCCACACCTTCTTGGCTTTCACCATGAAAATGCATCCAGGCTCTTCACTATTGTGGGTGATGGGAGGATGAGGGCCAATGGCATCAGCTGAAACAAATGAGCAAAACTTTCTCCCTGTCAAGACAGGCAATCACTGGAGAAGATTTCCCAGAGAGCTTGTGTCATCTCCACCCTTGGAGCTTTTCAATCCCAAAATGGAGGAAGCCCTGAGCAACCTGGTCTGAGCCCATAGCTGCCTCTGCTGTGAGCAGGAGAGTGGACTAGAGATCTCCTCACCTTCCTTCCCGCGCGTGAATGATTCTGTGTTTCAATCCACCTTCTTTCCTACATGAAGGGAGGGAAATCAGTCAGGTTCCTGGTGACCACAGAAGTCAACCAGAAAATCCCATCAGATGATCTGGGACTTTCTTGTCCCACTCCAGGCATAGTTACTCAGGTGCAGGGCTGCAAACGGCCCTGATCCTTTCCATTGCTTCACCATTTCTTTTTCACTCTTTTCCCACTCACAAGTTCTTCCCCTTGACCATCCTTGTACCCTCCCATACAAAAAGCCCACCTCTATTTACCCTTTCCTCCATGGTCCTAGTTTGGCTTCCTTTGTACTTCCATTTGGCGTTTCTGAGCTTTTCACCATGGGAATTTGTACCTTGGTGAGCAATGGCATTGATCAAGTGCCTACCTTTTATATCACAGGACACAGTAGTGTCCTGCGATTCCTCATGCTGTTATCTTGTCACCACGTGTCAGGGAGAGCCATCTGCACGCACACATGAACGACTGGCCCAATGGAGCTTCATTCCTGGGGGACCCTGAAAAACTCTGGGATTCAGCAAATAGAAAGCTCACATAGTTTTACAAGGAGAAGTGGCCAGGCCTTTCCTGGGGGCAGGATTACCCCACAGATGAGGGCATGCTGTGACCTGACTGGCCGAGGACTGACCCCGAGGAGAAGGGCCTGGGCATTACGAGGGATGCAACTTTAGCCAGTGGCACATGCGGACCGTGAATTGGACTAGCTGCACACAGGGCTGCATTAGGGGGCACACGGCCACCCAGACAAGGCATTTATCAGCCCCCTTGACCCAGCACTGGTGTGGCCACAGCTGGACTCGTGTGTCTGTGTGTGGGGCTCTCTGTTCTGAAGGAAGGAGGAGGAAGTGGAGAAGCTCCAAAGGAGATCGGCCAGGGTGGGGTTTGGGGCTCGTGTGGAGAAGCTGAGGGAGCTGGGCTTCTGTACCTTTTGAAGTGGAGGCCCAGGGCTCTCTAGCAGTAGCCTGCACCTGCTTAAAGGGTGGCTTCAGAGATGGTGGAGCTTTTCCTGGTAGGGGAAAGAGAAGGAAACCTCAACAAAGTGCAGCGTGGAAGGTTCGGACTGCATGTGAGGAAAAAGAAATCTCACTCAAATGGTTGCACTGTGGTGCAAGAGGTCACCCAGAGGGAGTCTGGATCAGCCCATGGCTTTGTGTTTCAAGGAACAGGCGGTGAGAGTGGAGAGACATCAGTACAGATATGGAAATGCCGGGGTGAGAGCGATGTGGGAAAGCATCATGGGTGTCTGCAGCCTGCAAGGAAAGAGGTGCAGGCATGGGACAGTGATGGTCAGCCTGCAGCAGAGATGGCCCAGGGCTCTGGCAAGGCTAAAAAGCCCAACAGCACCAAGGTCTTTGTCCCCTTGGCTATGGCAGTTGCCTCTGCCACCGAGGCCCACCAGAAGAAACTTTATTTTGAGGCTCTGGACTTGGTTTCTTCTTCACCATCACATGGGGGAGCCTTTAGGTGTTGCACAGTTTCCCTACACTTGGCCTTGCTCACCCTCACACCCCACTGCCCCCAGGAAGAGCCCTGAGCCACACCTGAGGGGCAGGATCTGCCTTCCCAGGGCCTGAGGGTCAGGTTTGGCCTTGCTGCTTCATCAAACAAAGGAACAGTTTTCTCAGCATTACAGCCACCTGCGCTGTGCCTTTGCCTTCCTGCAATCACAGCCTCCAGCTATCTCCTCTAACGAGTCCATGGGGAGACTTTGTCAGCAGTGGCCCTCAGTGGGACCCATTAATGCTTCCATGTACTTTGAGTTTTGCTTCTGACTCCTTGAGCAGTTTTTTCAACCTTCTCTCAGTATCTGAGGTTCATGGCCTCAGAGCTAAATCCACCACGGGGCTCATTAAAGTACAGAAAGCCCTAACGAGCTATCTCTCTTCCTTCAATTTCCTTCAAGTCTTCAATACTTCTACAGCTAATTGGAGTTTTTTTCATAGTGTAGTTAAGAAGGAAGATTTCAAAGTGAACCTAATAATTTTTTTTTCATTATTACTATTTTAAATTTATTTTTCAGTTTAGAGAAGGGATGATGGAAGTCTTCTGCAATTGATATTGATCCAGAGGGTCTCCTCAGGAGGTCTGGATGGCTAGGAAAAGCAGTCCCTTGAGGTGACACTGTATGGACATCCTTGCTCCTCACCCCCACAACCCCACCATCTCTCTCATTGGCCAGCTGGGATTTACATCACTTGTCCTTCCATCAGACTTCTCCACTGATCTCTGCAGCTGGATGTTACAGCTCCATTGCACCAGCTCCCACCCGATCTCCCTAGAGACCCGGCTGCACCCAGGCACAGAAGGATTTTTCCTCTTTGCAAGCAAAGAAAAGTAAAGAATAATCATGTTTGATAAACACTAAAACAGCCTCTGCAGCCATATGCCAAGTACAGGCTGCCTCTAATGAGGTTGCTTTTCTACGAGGGATAATCGTATGAGAAACAGGTACAAACAGATAGGTATAAAGAGTTGGCCACAGGAGCTAATTAGACTGAAGGACAAGGGAACTTTTAACTACATGAAGCTCGAAGCAGCAGCTGGATGGGTGACAGGAACCTGAATGAACAAAGAGTAAGAGAAGGAGAAAACAGGAGTATAACTGAAAAGGCCTTTGTCTAGACAGTCTGCACCAGAAAAGATGACTTCAGAAGTGGTCATTGTATCAGGACAGGTGACAACGTATGAAAGATTAGAGAAATTAAGTACACCGTATAACAGGCAGAATAGTGGTAATGAAGTTACAGGGGAAGATTGAGATTTCTGTGGAATATCCTTTTTGACATGTCATGGGCTTGGTAGAGGTCTCTTGTGAGAGAGGACAAGCCAATGTTGCACCCAACTCTATCTCTTGGGTGATATTCCTGGGCACCTAAGAGAGAAGACCATGTCAAAAACAGTCAGCCTGGACATTCAAAGGGTAGATCATGGTTCACCAGTCTGACCACCTTCGTCATGGAGTACCATGCTTTGTGCATGAGGGGAGAAGAGTGGATGTCGTTCACTTCAACTTCAGCAAGATTTTTGACATGATCTCTCTTGTACTCAAGTGAGGACAGTACAGTCTGGAAGGGCAGACAAATGGACGGTCAAACACCAGTTGGATGACGAGGCTGGGAGAGCAATGGTGAAGGGCTCATACCCTACCTGGAGGCTACTGGCACATACTGGGGCACTGTGGGGCAGCACTGTGTGAGAAACGCTCCTTATCCAATAACAATGGCTCAGGCAGTGATTGATACGAAGCACATTTTATTTAGACATTCTTGCAAGAACGGGTGTCCTAGCAGGTAGGCACCCCTGAGGTCCCAAAATAACTTCTTTTTATTTCCTATCCCCGGCCAAAATTTCCCTTCCCTGTTTCCCCACTGGCTAGGTACTCCAGGGTTTACAGTCTATCCGATTTGCCTTAAACTACTTCAGTTCATCCCACCTCTGTTTACTTCTCCCCATCACCCCTCCTAAACCCCTTACTTCACCTGTTTGTTTCTTCCCTTTTTGGTATTATTGCCCACGGTAGCTGGTCTCAGTTAAAGGTTCATCCTCCTGTTAAACTACCGATCCAGCATAGACTGGTTTCTCCTTTGTCTAAGGGTTGAGTATTCTTGCATGTGTCTTGATCAGCCTTTTTCTAATTAATCATTCTCTAGCTACATTTTTGCAGACTGGCCAAGTTGTTCCTCTACAAAAACAATACTTAGATTTTTCTTACAAAATCTGAGGAGACTCTCCTGGGCCCTGTTCAGTTTAGCACCTGTATCCATGACCCAAAGGAGGTAACTCCCACCATGTTAAACAAGAACAAAGGCTGCATTCTGCACCTGGGATGAAATAATGCTGGACACAATACAGACTAGCAGAGGAGTGGCTAGAAAGCAGCCCTGCAGAGAGGGATCTGGGGGCGCTGGTCGACAGCAGGCTCGATGGGAGTCAGCAGTGTGCCCTGGCAGCCACGGGGGCAAACTGCATCCTGGGGTGCGTCACACACGGCATAAGCAGCTGGTGGTTATCCCACTGTATTCAGCGCTGATGCGACCTCAACCTTGAGCTCTGTGTGCAGTTCTGGGCCCCACAATGTAAGAAGGCTGTGAAGGTACCCAAATGTGTCCAGAGGAGGGCAACAAAGCTGGGGAAAGGGCTGGAAGGCATGTCCTGTGAGGAGCGGCTGAGGACTCTGGGTTTGTTCAGTTTAGAGAAAAGAAGGCTGAGGGGCGACCTCATTGCTCTCCACAGGGTCCTGAGGAGGGGAAGTAGAGAGGGAGGTGCTGAGCTCTTCTTCCTCATGCCCAGTGATAGGATGCATGGGACGCTTTGCCAGGAGAGGTTTAGACTGGACAGAAGGCAGCAATTCTTTCCCAAAAGGGTGGTCAAACACTGGAACAGGCTTCCTAGAGAGGCGGTCGATGCCTTGTGTTTAAGTGTTTAAGAGGCCCATCGGTGTTTAAAACGTGTTTGGACAATGCCCTAAATAACAGGATTTTTCTTTTGGTCAGCCCTGAAGTGCTCAGGTATTTGGACTAAATGATCATTGTAGGTCCCTTCCAACTGAACTATTCTATTCTATTCTATTCTATTCTATTCTATTCTATTCTATTCTATTCTATTCTATTCTATTCTATTATATATATACACCTGTAGAAGGTAGATCCCTCCAGAAGCTCTGCTTGGAAACTCAACCCCTGGATACCAGCCTACCCAGTTGCAGCCACAGCTCCATTCCAGATGCTGGTACAGACCACCCCAGTCACACTCACACACACGCACATGAACTCTTAAGTCCAGTCACTCCAGTCTCTCTGGTTCTGGCACTAATGGCATACGGGCTGTCTGACCTCCTGGTCCTGCTCCGACTGCTGCACTCACATCACCGTGCTCACGCGTTCACACAGAAGATTCACTCACATGGAAAAGCAATAGAAATTAAGTTTAATGAGAAGACAGGACAGACTGCACTGGTCGTGTCCTCCCCTAAACTTCCCATAATAAGTGGGACAAGGTGTTCATTCCTCAGGAGCCTGTAATTTGGGTTCCCATCTGCCACTGTGCCTTTGTGCTCTTCTTGGTTTCTGGAGATGGGTTCGAGGCAGTTCTCCTGTGATGGGTCTGGGAGCAGCTGGGGCAGGGCATTAACATTTGATAGCAGATCATGGGAATTGCTGTCCAGAAATGCATCGTGATAAGGCAAAAAGCTTTATTGTTGCACGGGCAATGGCTTCATTCCGGGCCAGTATCACGGTCTTGTTTCTTAGACTATAAATGAACGGATTTAAGAATGGGTACAGGACAGTGTTTAGCAAAGCCACCATTCCGTTTGCCTGTGAGGAAACGTGTTCTGAAGGATGCACATAGAGAGCAACGCAGCGCGCATAGGCAATGGCCAAGGTGGTGAGATGGGAAGAACATGTAGTGAAAGCTTTTTTCCTCCCAGAGGCTCCTGGAAGGTGTAGAAGACAGAAAAGGACGCCTGTGTAAAATGCCAGAGTTAAACAGAAGGAACCCAGCATGACAAATGATAATAAAATAGAGTCCATTTTCCCAAGCAGGCTGGTGTCAGAGCAGGACAATTTGAACAAGGGGAAGCTGTCGAAAAACAAATGGTGGATCTTGTTTGAACCCCAGAAGGTCAGCTTGTAGAGGAGGACCAGAGAGTAACTCAAGAGTGTGGTGCCCATGACCCACGCAGCAACAACCAGGTGGATGCAGAGCTGAGGCTTCATGATGGCAGCATTACACAAAGGCTGGCAGATGGCAATGTAGCGGTCAAAGGACAGGACAACAAGTAGAACAATCTCTGTAGTGCCCAGGGCAAAACAGAAACAGGATTGGCCAAAGCAGCTGCTTAGTGAGATTGTTCTCCTACCAGAACCCAGGATCACAAGCAATTTGGTGCTTGTGGAGGATGTAAACCAGATTTCCAGGAAGGACAGATTGCTGATGAAAAAGTACAGGGGGGGTTGCAGGCGGTGACCCACGCGCACAAGGAAAATGATGGTTGCGTTCCCCATCACTGTTGTCAGGTATATGAGCAGAAGGACCAGAGAGAGAAATAGCTGTAGTCTTTGATCAATCTAATCTAATTAGATCAATTAGATATTCACAAGTCCATGGGCCCCGATGGGATGCACCCGAGAGTGCTGAAGGAGCTGGGGGAAGGCATTGCTGGGCCGCTCTCCATCATCTTTGAAAGGTCCTGGAGAACAGGCGAGGCGCCTGAGGACTGGAGGAAAGCCAACGTCACTCCAGTTTTAACAAAAGGCAAGAAGGAGGAGCCGGGGAACTACAAGCCAGTCAGCCTCACCTCCATCCCTGGAAAGATGATGGAACAGCTCGTTCTGGGCATCATCTCAAGGCATGTGGAGGAAAAGAAAGCTATCAGAAGTACTCAACATGGATTGACCAAGGGGAAATCATGTGTGACTAATCTGATAGCCTTCTATGATGGCATGACTGGATGGATAGATGAGGGGAGGGTGGTAGATGTGGTCTACCTTGACTTGAGTAAGGTGTTCGACACGGTCTCCCACAGCATCCTCATAGGGAAGCTTAGGAAGAGTGGGCTTGATGAATGGACAGTAAGGTGGACAGATAACTGGTTGGAAGACAGAGCTCAGAGGGTCATGATTAGGGGCACAGGGTCTAGTTGGAGGTCAGCGACGAGTGGTGTTCCCCAGGGGTCAGTACTGGCTCCAGTCCTCTTCAATATATTTATCAATGACCTGGATGAGGGGATAGAGTGCACCCTCAGCAAGTTTGCCGATGACACAAAGCTGGGGGGGGTGCCTGACACACCGGAAGGCTGTGCCGCCATCCAGAGAGACCTGGACAGGTTGGAGATCTGGACAGAGAGGAACCTTATGAGATTCAACAAGGGCAAGGGTAGGGTGCTGCACCTGGGGAGGAACAACCCCATGCACCAGGACAGGTTGGGCTGACCTGCTGGAGAGCAGCTCTGTGGAAAGAGACCTGGGAGTCCCGGTGGACAACAGGATGACCATAAGCCAGCAATGTGCCCTCGTGGCCAAGAAGGCCAATGGCATCCTGGGCTGCATCAAGAGGAGTGTGGCCAGCAGGTGGCGGGAGGTCATCCTCCCCCTCTACTCTGCCTTGGTGAGGCCACACCTGGAGTACTGTGTCCAGTTCTGGGCTCCCCAGTTCAACAGGGTCAGGGAACTGCTGGAGAGGGTGCAGCAGAGAGCTACCAAGATGCTGAGGGGACTCGAACACCTCTCTTATGAAGAAAGGCTGAGGGATTTGGGTCTCTTCAGTCTGGAAAAAAGACGGCTGAGGGGGGACCTTATCAACACTTATAAATAATTAAAGGGTGTGCATAGGGAGGATGGGGCCAGGCTCTTTTCAGTGGTGCCCGGGGACAGGACAAAAGGTAATGGGCACAAACTTGAGCATAGGAAGTTCCAGCTAAACATGAGGAGGAACTTCTTGACTTTGAGGGCGGCAGAGCCTGTGGACAGGCTGCCCAGAAAGGTGGTAAAGTCTCCAACTCTGGAGACATTCAAAACCCACCTGGATGCGTTCCTGTGCAACCTGCTCTGGGTGACCCTGCTCTGGCAGGCGGGTTGGACTAGATGATCTCCAGAGGTCCCTTCCAACCCTATGATTCTATGAAACCCACTTTCCATGCTATGGAATTTCATTTCAGTGCTGCATGTTCATTTGGGTTAAAATGAACAAAAACAAACACAGAAAAAACACGCTGGGCTAGTTTTTCGGAGAGGCAGTTTCAAAGTGGCAAAGCAGTTCAATACATAAATATTGAGAGCCAAGTTCACATTTCCAGCAAGGGGAAAGGTCCCAATTTGCTAATTAAACTCTTTGGCCCATCCTGCCTGGAGTTGTACAGCAGTTGTGTCACACAGTAGCCAGTGTCAGAGGGAAGAGGGAGGCAGCGGGAACTGGAATGGTTTGGGCTCAAATGGAACTCAGACCCTGAGCTGGCAGGACAACACTGGCCGCAGTCGGACACAGGTTCCCTGAGACGACTGTGAGCTCAGACCATGGGCGTGGAGGATGCACAAACCTCTTGAAGTCCCATCTCGGCAGGGGAAGAGGAAGGGTTTGTGAGAGACATGGGCATGCAGGGAACGAGCAGTGTGTGCATAGCAATGAGCGTGTGAAAGGACGGAGAAGGACCTGAAATAGCAAGGGGTGTCATGCTGAAATGTCCGAGGTTGAATTTTCACTCTGAGGCAGCAGAATGAGGAGGATACGCACTTCAGCGCTGGGTTGTGGAGCTAAATAGAGGATTCTAGCATGTCTGGGGCTTGCAAATCTTGGGGGATAAATGAGCATTGACAACGCTTTTGGATGAAAGCAAATAGGTTGGAGGGGACTCACAGGAACTGGCAAATCCACAGAACTCCACAGCTTTTTTTTGGAGCTAAAGAACCTGGCACAGGCATGGGACAGTGTAGCTGCGGTGGGCATGGCTTTGGGCCTTGACACCCCAACAGACCTGAGTAGGCTTCTGCCTCTTCCACCGAGACCCATGAGAAGGCACTCGCTCCTTAAAGCTCCAGCACCTCGTTGCCTCCTCACCCACCCACCACAGAGCCTGCAAAGGGTCCTCCTGCTGACCAGTACCCGGCTTCACACACTCACACATTACACAGAGCCCTGAGCATTCCAAGAGGGAAAGGAGCTCCCTCCCCAAAGGATGGGGGTCAGGCCTTGGCCATCCTGCTTGGGGAAGCAAATCAAGGGCTTTCGCAATGACTTCCACGTTTAAATTTCTTCCTGTAGCAAGTGTCTCTGACATCCTTTCCTGCTTCACCAGCCCCCAGGGACAGGAACTTTGTCTGCTCATTCCCTCCTCGGTCTCTTCAGAGGCAGAGATCAGCAGGGCCTGCTAACACCCCCAGAAACCTGGAGGTTTGCTTCTGGCTTTTACTTCTCCGGGGGCTTGCTCAGTCTTTCAGGATCTGCAGTGCAGGAACTCGGCACCAGAGGGCTCATTAACACGCCAAACACCCTAAGGAGCCAGCTCTGAGCCTAATTCTCCTTTAGTCTTCCATTCTTATGGGGTTCATGAGAGAGGTGTCAGGAGTGGAGTCAAAGTGAAAAGATGCCAAAGCCAAGAGCCCAAGTGAATGAAATACTGGATTTTCAATAGCCAGTTCTGCATTAACACAGTGCTGCAGCTGGGTTACAGCACTGTCCTCTTTCTGAGGAATTTGAAAAGTCACAGAATCACCGAATGATAAGGGTTGGAAGGGACCTCGGGAGATCGTCTAGTCCAAACCCCCTGCCAGAGCAGGGTCACCTAGAGCAGGTGAAAGTCTTCCCTACAGAAGTCTTCTCGAGGTGCTGATCCCAATGATATCACCTCATGTTATGTACGGCTCCATCCTCCTTCTGCAGAGCTTCATTGATGGGCAGTTTTCCTGTTTCTTTCATGGTGGTTAGCCTTCCCTGCCTTTTTCTATTGTATGCATATCAAATAGTGTCAGAAGCAACACATTTTTCCTCCACACCTTCACCCATTTCTGGCTGCAGTCTGAGATATTTCCCCTCTTGGAGCAGACATTGTGCAAAGCTGCTCCATGGAGGGAAACCCACTTTAGTGCTGCGTATTCGTTTGGGTTAGAGAGAAGCACCAAAGACACGCTGAGCTAGTTTTTCAAACAGTTTCAAAGTGGCGTAAAAGATTAAATCCAGAAAAGCCAAGTTAAAAAAAGGGAGGAAAAATGGGCACAGCTGTATATTCTGAACTGACAAATTCTCTGCCAGTGAAGAGAAACTCCCACAGCCTATGGGATGTTTTCATCAGTTGTCCCTGTGGGAAGCTGGGTTTCTTGGGCCTCTTGGCTTGACCCTGCTGCACTCCCACTTCCAGCAAGAGCAAAAGCTCTGGCTGAGGCATCAAACTGTTGCCCATCGTGCCTGGAGAGCCAGGACAGTTGTGCCACACAATACCCAGTGTCAGAGGCGAGAGGGAGGAAGTGCGAATTGAAATTGTTTGGGCTCAAATGTGGGAAATACTGTTTCCCACAGTATTCTCCTGGAGAAACTGGCTGCTCATGGCTTGGATGGGTGAACAATTCACCAGGTGAAAAACTGGCTGGAAGGTGGGCCCCAAAGAGTGGTGGTGACTGGAGTTCCATCCAGTTGGCAGCCGGCCACAAGTGGTGTTCCCCAGGGCTCGGTGCTGGGGCCCTTTCTCTTTAATGTCTTTATCAATTATCTGGATGAATGGAACGAGTGAACCCTCAGTAAGTTCGCAGATGACACCAAGTTGGGAGGGAGTGTCGACCTGCTTGAGAGTAGGAAGGCTCTGCAGAGGGATCTGCACAGGCTTACGGACCGATGGTTTGAGGCCAATGGTATGAGGTTCAACAAGGCCAAGCGCCAGGTCCTCTACTAAGGTCACAACAACGCCATGCAGCACTACAGGCCTGGGGAGGAGTGGCTTGAAAACTGCCTGGCAAAAAAGGACCTCGGGGTGTTGGTCAACAGCCGGCTGACTACAAGCCAGCAGTGTGCCCAGGTGGCCAAGAAGGCCAACAGCATCTTGGCCTTTACCAGGAACAGTGTGGTGAGTTGGACCATGGAAGTGATCATCCCCCTGTGCTGGGCCCTGGTGAGGTCCCACCTGGAGTGCTGTGTCCAGTTTTAGGCCCCTCACTACAGGAAAGACGTTGTGGGGCTGGAGTGGGTCCAGAGAAGGGCAAGGGTACTGGCGAGGGGTCTGCAGCACAAATCTTGTGAGAAGCATCTGAGGGAAATGGGGGTGTTCAGCGTGGAGAAAAGGAGGCTGAGGGGAGACCTTCTTGCTCTCTGCGACTCCCTGAAAGGAGGGTGTAGAGAGGTGGGGGTCGGTCTCTTCTCCCAACTAACAAGTGATAGGACAAGAGGAAACGGCCTCAAGTTGTGCCAGGGGAAGTTTAGACTGGACATTAAGAAAAATTTTTACACTGAAAGGGTTATCAAATATTGGAACAGGCTGCCCAGGGAAGTGGTGGAATCCACATCCCTGGAGGTATTTCCAATTAGACGGGTCAACGTAGTGCTTAGCGACATGGTTCAGTGATGGGTTTTGTCAGTGTTAGGTTGATGTTTGCACTTGCTCATCTGAAAGGTCCCTTCCAACCTAGACAATTCTATGATACTGTGACCCCCCAGTTTCTCTAGGAGGTGGTCTGGGCTACCTTTTTCTTCCAGTACCCAACTTCCAGATGTTGTGGTCCCTCTAGTGTCCAGTCCAGACTTAGGCCCTGAAAAATAACTTGCTCGCAGGCGTATTCTACTCTCTGGTCTCTCTGGTTTGGTGTTTGCTTGTGGTTAAACCACTGCATTACACACCAATGTTATATGCATACACACCAGTCTCACCAGTTGCTGGCCCCCCAAAGTACAAAAGCTCTGGTGACTTGTGGTTCCCACTCCAGTGTCTGGCACTTGAAGCTCCACCTGTGCAGAGAGCAGAGAGCTCCCTCTCCCCAGAAAGCTGTTGAAAATGGAACTGTTAAGAAAACAGGACAGGCTGTGGTGATCAGTTGTGGGGCACAGCCAGGGAAGTGTCCTGACCAGCCACCTGTTTACACATGACCATCTCATTTCATCCCTTTTCTCTCTGTTTTCCCATGCTTCTTCCTCCACAAACCTCCTTGGTCCCAACCTTTCCCTTCCTTTGGTCTTTTCCTAGAAATCCCACGGCAAGTCTTGCACAATCCAAAAATGTGCTTTCTGGCTTCCCAGCACGAGTGTCAGACCTCTGATGCAGAAACACCCCCTCCTCAGTTGAATGAATCAAAGAGTCATAGAATGGTTGTGCTTGGAAAAGTCCTAAACAATCATCTAGTCCAACCCCCCTGCCATGGGCAAGGACATCTTTCATTAGTTCTGGTTGCTCAAAGCTCCTGACCTTGGATACTTCCAGGGATGGGGCATCCACCACTGCTCTGGGCAACCTGTTCCAGGGTCTCGCCACACTCATCACAAAGGACATCATCCTTATGTCCAATCTAAATCTACCATCATTCAGTGTAAGCCATTGTCCCTTGTTCTGCTGTTACAGGCCTTGGTAAAAAGTCTCCCTCCATCTTTCTTGGCCTATGACCACTATGTTTTCATCTGCAAACAGCGTGGATAGAGCCCAGAGATCTCCCAAGATGGGGTTTGGAGGCCTCAAGCACTTGAGCAGTATGGAGAGGCTGAGGGCCCTGGGCACAGTGGTGTGGAGACTGAGGACAGTACAGGAGAAGCCTGAGCGTGCTTGAAGGGTGCTTTCAGAGCTGGTGGAGCTTTTCTCTGTAGTGGAAAACAGCATGAGAAAGAAATAATGCCCCAACATGCAGCTGGGGAGGTGCAGACTGGACACAAGGAGAAAGAAATGTCACCCCAAGGGCAATACTGTGGTGCAACACGACACCCAGAAGGAGCCTGGATCAGCCTAAGGCTTTGTGTTTCAAGGAAGAGCCAGGGAGGATGGAGAGATCTGAGCAAAGGAAGGTGAGAGCAAGGTGGGGCAGCCGGGTGGATGACTACAGCCTGCAGGGAAAGAGGCAGAGGTGATGGGACACCGTAGGACAGCCTGTGGTGGAGAAGACAGAGGGATGTGGCAAAGCTGAAAGGCCCCTGGCAGAGCCAAGCTCTTCATGTCTTGGGCTGTTGTCTCTGCCACTGACGCCTATGAGGAGACAACCAGTCCTTCCAGCACTGGGGTCTCATTGCCTCCTTGTCCATACTCAGGAGCCTGGCTGGTGTCGTACCATAGCCCTGTCCTTGGCATTGCACATCTCCACATCCCCCTGTGCCAGGAAGAGCCCTGAGGAATGAGTGAGGGACAGGATCTCCCTTCCTGGGGGTTGGGGGTCGTGCCTTGGCCCTTTGGGTGATGGGGTCAGGGCTTGGCCCTTTGCGCTAATGAAACACATCCAGGTTTACTCAGCATCAGAGCCACCTTCACCTTGCTTTTCCTGACCTGTCATCGCAGCCTCCAGGTTACTGCTCTAACCTGACTCCGTTGATAATTTCTGAGTGGTGTCCCTCAGGGGCACCCATTAACACTACAAGAAACTTTGGAGTTTGAACCTGACTTTGACTCCTTGAGAGGTTTCTTCAACTTCTTCTCAGCGACAGAGGTTCATGGACTTGGCATCAAACCCACCAGAGGGGTCATTAAAAGGCCTTGGGCTGGTCCTCTGCGTCTGAGCTGGGCTGGGCTCCTGGCATGGAGGGAGCTCATGGCAAGCGGGCAGCGCTGCAGAGAGACGGCTCTGCCCAGGAGCAGCTCCTCTGCCAAGCGCAGCAGGGCTGAGGGCACTGCCTGCAGGCACCCGAGAGGAGCCAGGCACAGAGAGGACAAAGGCAGTCTGGGGTGGGAGGAGAGTTCTGAGCTTGTTCTTGGGGAAATCTTCACCCCTGTTGACACAGTCAGTCTCTGGCTGTAGGGCAAGGCAGGGGAGTCTCCTGGAGGGATGTTCTAGGGCTGGCTGAGAGGAGCTGTCAGGATGGCTCTCCTGGCTTCTCTGGTGTGGAGAAGGAGGACGTGCTTCAGAGCAGGGCTGCCCTGCTGCACCATGGCAGCGACAATGAAGGAGGGCTGCCTTCTGCGAGGGGCTCTGGCAGGGTTTTGAAGACAGGTGGGTGTGCAGGCAGGGGTGCCCAGGGCTGTCCTTGAGAGCAGGGTCCCTGCACCCCAGGGGGCTTTGTGCCGGGGCAGGGACTCTGCTGCTTGCCAGGGTCAGCTCTCAGCCTGCCCAAGGAGTTCCCCCCCCGCCCGAGCTTCTGTGGGGAGAAGCTCTGGGGAAAAGGAGAGACTCCCCTCAGGGCAGGGTCCTTTGGCTCTTTTGAGAGTGTGCTGTGTGGGTCAGGGCTGCCCACAGCTGCAGATCAGCCCCAGAACACTGGCAGAGGCAGCATTTACAGAGGAAAGACAAGGCAGGGGCTGCCTGGAAGATGAAGACATTGCAGGGTCTGTGCTCTCAGCTGTCTCCTGAGGGAAAGGAGCTGTCACTGTTCCACTGAGGAATCAGCAGATCTGCCAGAAAGCTCACAAAGCGCCTTCACCCCCTCCTCTCCCTACACACAGCACCAGCAGCACCTTTGCTTCCAGCATCAGGCTTTCTCTCATCTCCTCCTGAGGAGCCACAAAGAGGGAGATGGCCCTGGGCAGTGCCCTGCTGCCAGGAGGGGTCTGCAGGGCAGAGCTGAGCCCCCAGCGGGTGGGATGGGCTGTGGGAGCAGGGAGAGGGAGGAGACCTGGGCACAGAGAAGCGGCTCCTGGCAGGGGCAGCTCCAGGCAGCAGAGACATGGGCAAGGGCTGGGGGAAACTGCCAACACACACTGGGGAGGGGGCGCTCAGGCAGCTCTCCTTTGGTCCTTCACTGGGGATGTCTTCTGGGCATTCTCTGCTGGGCAATGAGCTGACTCTCCCCTCAGAACATCTCATCTCTGGGACCCCAGACTCTCTGCTTTGCCTGTCCTCTTGGCTTGCCAGCTGCCCCCAGAAAGGCAGAGCTCTCCTGTGGGATCCTAGGGAGGGCTGAGCCTTTCCTCGGGGGTCGGCACTCTCCTCACAGAGTCCTTTGCTTCTCTCTGTGAGGGGTTGTGTCCTGCTCTCTCCATCACAGCTCTAACTCTGCTTTGGGAAAGAGAAGAATTTGTATATTTGTCCTTTCAAACAGTGGTCCGCTCTTCCCATATGAGTTCAGTTATGTGTTTGTTTTTGTTGTTTTTTTTTGAGAGGAATTTGTGTGTGAAGTCATCTTCAAGGCAGCACAAGCAGAAGCACAGGGCAGATGGAAAAAAGACTGATGGACACTGCAGCTCTCCTGAGTCTGCACTAAAACACAGAGATCAGAGCCCTGTTTCCTGTCCTGTCTCAAGACTCCAGAGTTTCAATCATAAAAATTAGAATTTCTTCCTCTCAAACGACCACTCACCAAGTATGATTGTAGAAAAATCATAAAAAACAATCACTGAAAAGCAGACTGTCTTTGCTATAAGGCGTCTGTCCTAATTTTGTCTTGTTTTTTCCCTCCTTTGGACAGAGCCCCCATGCCCAGAGGCAGCACATGTGCATCAGCAGCTCCATCAGCCAGTTCCTCCTCCTGGCATTCGCAGACACACGGGAGCTGCAGCTCTTGCACTTCGGGCTCTTCCTGGGCATCTACCTGGCTGCCCTCCTGGCCAACAGCCTCATCATCACCACCATCGCCTGTGACCACCGCCTCCACACCCCATGTAGGTCTTGCCCAAAGGCAAACAAGGGCCTTTCACTGCCAGGAGAGGCTGTGAGGAGCCAGCAGGCAAAGGGACAGAAGACTGGAGAGTAGTTTGGGACACTTGGAAAGCTCCAGAGGCTTTCCCTGCCCTTTGTGACATTGGAGACACCCCTTGGTCCTGCCCAGCCTGGCCCGTTCTTACTGAGCCAGGAGGGAAGATGGAAGGGGGCTCAGCACCAGTGATCCCTTTCTGGCTGGGTCTGTTCCCCATCCTGACCAGCATGGCCAGTGCAGGGTCACCCCATGGCCCCAGGGCACCACAGCCCCCTCCCTCTGCAGAGCAGCACTGCCAGCTCAGGGCCCTGCAGGGAGCACGGGGTGGGAACCAGGAATGTCCAGCCAGGCCAGCCTGGACACGCTCACCTGGGGAAAGGCTCTCCAGGAGAAGGGGTGTCCCTGGAGAAGAGCTAGGGAGCATTTCTGTGCCTGCAGGGAGGAATCCATGAGAAGGAGAAACCTCTTTCTGCAGGCCCCCACTCTGGGCAGGCTGCTCTGTGCCTGGAGCAGGACTCTTGTGCTGGCCTGGGGAGAGGGGCTGCCACTGAGGGGACACACACCATCTGTGGCCCAGGCACTGCGGGAGGTCACCAAAAGAGGAGGGCTGAGGGGGACAGAGCCCTGAGGGCTGCCAGGGCACTTTGCCAGGGCCATGTCTCCCCACCCTTGAGCACACCTGTCCCATGCGTTTCCAGCACAGTGGGGCCATTGGACCGTTAATGGGGCAGCAGGGCCGGCCTTCCCCTTGCTCTCCAGTTTCCCCGTCCCCTTACTCCTCGCTCAGGCACATCCCTCTAAACTCCCCAGGTGCTGCTTTGAGCTTCAGGCAGTTGGAAGAATGCCCTGGTCTTTCAGCAGGCTAAGAATCTCTTCAGCCAAATCCTTCCATGTGTTTACATCTATCATATGCCATCCATCTCTCTCCCATACTTGGAGTGAGGTTATCCCTTTTGGACAGTGACCCTCGCTGGAGGAGGTTCACCAGGTTGAAGAAGCCCACGTCCCTCACCATCCCCACACAGGGCTAGATGTGCTAAGCCCCAATCCTCAAAAATAAGAAATTTCAACTGAACTCAAGAAAACAGGTTTTGGCATCAAGGGCACATGACCCTGGCACAGGCTGCCCTGAGAGGCTGTGGAGTGTCCCGTTGTGGACATACTAAAAACCAGCCTGGACGTCTTCTTAAGTGACCTGCTCTGGCTGACTCCCTCTAGGGCAGGGGGATTGAACTAGTCGATCTCCAAAGATCCCTTTCAATCTACATGATTCTGTGAGGACATGGCAGTCCAGCAATGTCTAGGGTAGATGCTTGTGAGGTGCCTTCTGCCTGAGAACCCAACAGGCCAGCAGCAGGCCAAGGTCTGGCATGTTGATTGTGAGGTCACCGCTGCTCTAACAGCGGGCATCTGCTTTGGATGCTCATTTTGGGGTCACCCTGTCTCTGCAGGTGGCAGGCCAACCCCAGGCTCAAGGCTGGGTTCGGTGCCTACGAGGTCCTTTCTCCATGAGTACCTGACAGGCCAGCAGCAGGCACAGGGTGTGGATGTTGGTTAGGAGGTCAGTGCTGCCACAATCTCTGATAGGCCAGAAGCAGGCAGCTATTGAATTGGAGGTCACGTCTTCCTGAGTCCTTGATAGCCCCGCAGCAGGCGAATGGCCTGAATGCCAGTTGTGAGGGTGCTGCTGCTGCCTGAGGACCTGAGAGCCCATGAGCAAGCTCCTGGGTGTTTGAAGGCCTGTGTTCCAGAGCACCCCTTAGGCCAGCAGAGGGTTGATGACCAGGCTTGGTTCCTGTGAGGTCCCAAGTACGGGACATGCCAGCAGCATGGGTACGAATGCAACACACAGGATGGACCATGCCAGCATGTATGGAACATGCCAGCAGCTAGAGGTTGCTTCTGAGGTTATGGTTCCTTGGGCACATGATTGTCCAGCAGCAGGCTCATCATCTGGGGTCTGTGTTTGTGAGGTCATTTCCTTCTGAATACCTTTTCAGGCCAGGATGAGGCTTGTGGCTGCGTTTGGTGCCTGTGAGGTCTCTTCTTCCTGGAAACTTCCCTGGACTATTCCATAGGTGGTGGGACATCCACACTAATGGTCCCAAGGCTTCAGCCAGCTTTTGCCTTCCCAGCAGTGAAATGTCTTGGGATTTCTGGACTCACTGGAGGGATTTCCAGCAGAGCCAAGATGCCTGGGTCCCTAACCCCACTCCTGGATGGGGGTGGGCATGGCGAGTGTGTGATGCCCATCACTGCCGTGAGGGCTGGTATCCTCCATCCTATGGCAGCCATTGTATTTCGTGCAGCAGCAGGATCCCTTTCCACAAGTCCTGCAGAAGGAGTCGGAGATGAGTCCATGTCTTTGTGTGTCAAGGAGCAGAGTGTGAGGGTGGACAGAAGTCAGTGAGTGTCTGGAACTGCCAGGGTGAGAGCAAGGTGGGGAAGGGAGATGGGTGTCTCCAGCCAGCAGGGAAGAAGAAGCAGCTGTGGGACAGTGTAGGACAAGCTGTGGTGGAGATGGCAAAGGGCACTGGCAAGTCTGGAAGTCACCAAGAGAACGCAAGTCTTTGTCCCCTGGGGCACAGCAATGGTCTCTGCCACCAAGGCCTGTGAGGAGACATGTTTTCCTAAGGGACTGGGGGGGCCTCCTGTCCTCCTTGCACACCCCCAGCAAGGCTGGGCACTGTCCCACCGGTGTCCTTCACTCAGCATCACACCCCCCACACAGGACGGCCAACCTCCCCAACCCCACCATGGCTCTCATCGGCCACCTGGGACTTGCATCCCTTTTCCTTCCATCACACTTCTCCACCGCAGTCTGCAGCTGGATGTTCCAGCTCCTTTGCACCAGCTCCCACCTGCTTTCCTCAGAGACCTGCTGCACACAGGCAAAGAGGATTTTTTTTTATTTTTGAACAAACAAAAAAACCTGATAAATTTCACCACTAAAATAAACCACTCCTCAACTGTGTGCCAAGTAGAATCTGCCACCAATGATGTTCACCTTCCACAAGGCATAACCATGCAAAAAATGTTTTAGAGAGGTGAAAAATTATCAAATTAGCACACCTAAAGATCGTGCTAAAGACAGAATGAGGCAGACTACTGGAAGATAGGCAAGGTTTTAACTCCCTGAAGCTCAAAGCAGCAACTGGACTGTTGAGAGGTGTCTGCATGACCAAAGAGGAAGGGGAAGGGAAATCTAGAGAGCAATCGCAGGTGCTTCTGTGCAGATGTGCTGCTGGAAAGGTGACTTCAGACAGGGTCAGTTTAGTTGGGAGAGGTGGAAATACGTGAAAGATGAGGGAGATTAAATGCACAGCCTGAGAGGGAGCACTGACAATGCAAATAGAGTTCTCCTGGTCTGGAAGGTCTACAGCTTTCCTCTTGCTATTGACGCACACTCTGAAGACTCCTCATTTTGATCTCATGGGAAAACAATGACAACTTTTTTAAAGTGTTCAATTGTTTCAGCTGATGAAGTCGTACTCTTACTTTAAACGTGTATAATTTTTTCACATTTCCTGGCAGAGCGCCACTGTCTGACCATCAGCAGTCTTCCTTCCTGAGATCAGCTTCACCTCCAGCACAGGCCCTCAGGGCTGCAGAGACACAACAGACAGCAAAGCCCTCTCCTGCTCAGACTGCACAGCCCAGCTCTGTTTGGAAAGTAGGGTTTGTTCTCTTTGAGAGAACCTCATTTCTTCTTCACATGACTATCTGCCAGCCACTCCAACTCTGAAGCAACGCCTTTGCACAACTGAGGTCTTGGGGGCTTGTGAAGGAGCTGCTGAGATGTGTGGAGCTCTTCTCTGGGAGGAACAAGTTGGGTGAGCCCTGATGAGGGACCATTCGAGGAGAGACTGTAAAGGGTGACATTGCAGTGGGAGACAAAGAACCTATTAAAGACCCTTGCAGAGCTTAATTACCCTGGAATTCAGTGGAAGGGGACCACAACAGCATTCAAGCACTCCCGGATGTTTCTGGAGGGTCTTGCTCAAGGCACAGCTTGAGATACAGGCCTTTCTAGCACAGCTGCCGGATTGGCCAACAATGGTGACACTCATCTGCAGCTGTTACTCTCAAAGAAGGAAGAGCTGGACATGGATGTGAAAACCAGTGTCAGCCCTGGCTGTCGTAACCATGACATAATTAGGTCTCACCTCCCAAGGGGAAGGGGAATAGAAGAGTGCAGATGCCAGACCTCAGAGGAGCAGACTTTGGCCTAGTCTTGTGACTTTTCTGGGGGGAGCCCGTGTGAGCACAGAAGGGCAGCAGAGCTCGGTACAGCAGTTCTTCAAGGACAGTGTCTTTCAAGTATGAGAGTGTGCAGAACAGTCATCAGGACAACAGGCAGAGCTATCAGGAGAGGAGCCTGGGGAAACAGGAAAGTGATGGGGAAGCTCCATAGAAAAAAGGAAACATGCAAGAGGCAGATGTAAGGATTAAAAAGAAAAAAAAAAGGTGGAATTCAGAAATAGAGTTGGATTTAGGAAAGTCCGAGCTCACACAGAGCTAGAACACGTGCAAAGGAGTTCAAGGGCACAAGGATGAGCTGTTCCTCCTTCAGGAACAGTTAAAGAAGGAACAAAGATATTGTATGGCCACTGTTGAATTTGCTAACTGCAGGTGCGGTGGGGATGGCCAAGGGCCGTGGTGGGGCTTTGACACCCCAACAGAACAGAGACCCTTGTCCGCTCAGCTATGGCTTCTGTCTCTTCCACTGAGACCCAGGAGAGGACACCAGGTCCTTACAGCTCCAGTGCCTTCTTGCCTCCTCACCCACCCTCCACAGAGCCTGGGAGGTGTCCTACTGCTGACCTGCACCTGGCACCTCATCACTCCCACATCACCCAAAAAGAGCCCAGAGCATCTCAAGAGGCAATGGACATCCCTCCCCAGGGGATGGGCATCCAGGCTTGACCATCCTGCTTGGTGAAGAACATCAAGGCCTTTCACAGTGATTTCCACATTTACATTTCTTCCCGGACCAAGCGTCTCTAACTTTCTGCTTCACCAGACCACAGGGGCAGGAACTTTGTCTGCTCCTTCTCTCCATGGTCTCTTCGGTGACGGACTGCAGCAGGGTCTGGTAACACCCTCAGAAACCTGGAGGTTTGCTTTTACTTCTCTAGAGGCTTGCTCAGTCTTTCAGGATCTGCAGTTCAGGAACTCGGCACCAGAGGGCTCATCTCCACGTAAAACAGCATGAGGAGCCACGTCTGGGCAAAAGTTTCCTTTAGTCTTCAATTCTTCTGTGGCTCATTAGAGAGATTTCAGGAGAGCAGTCAAAATGAAAGGATGTCCAAGCAAAGAGGCCAAGTGAATGAAATGTTTGATTTTGAAAAACCAGATCTGCATTAATCCAAACGTTTTTTGCATTACAGGAATGTCTTCAGAAAGAGTCTGCACCCTCTAGACCCATGTGGATGGACTGGCACAGCCACCCCCAGCAGGGGCAATGCCCATCTCCTAGGCTGAGGCACACAGTCAAGATGCAAACCTCTGCAGTGCCCACTCGTTGCAGGCCTCCAGGCAGAGTGTGACTCGTTTCGCATGACCCTCTGAGCCTCTACCAGCTCATTTTGCATGTTCTCCCCATCCCTGCAACTCTCAAGCCTCTGGGAGCTTTGGCTTTGGCATCCTCCCCCCATCCTGGGGACAGGTTTCCAAACGCCTCCTCTGCAGCTCCCCCTCTTGCACCTCCTGTGTGCTGCCTTTGTGCCCTGCCGCCCAGTCACTTTATACCAGCAGCCTCCTGAGATGAGTGTTTCCCTTCATGGGCATTCCAAGACATCATTCTTGTGCTTGGAGGAGGCTGTGCTGCAACGCCTATAGGATTTCCCCAGCTCCTTCACCCGTCAAAGCTGCTTGCCATGGCACCGCTTGGCTCAGTCCCCCCAGTACATCAAAAGTCTTCTCCTCTGGAGCCACCCACGCGTGTTCCTCTGCTGGCCTTCCTCACTCCTCTTTGGCACCTGGGAGCCCGCTCTTTCCTGGTCACTCCAGCAAGGCTGACACTTGTTATCACATCCCTGACCAGCCCTTCCTTGTTGGCCAGGACCAGGTCTAGGTGAGCATCACCCTTCCTGGCCCACCAGGCAGCTCTGCTAAGAAGGTGTGTCAAGATCCTCCAGGCTGCTGGCACCTTGTTTCTTTGCCTGGCCAGTGAATGCCTGGGCAATTACTGTTCCCCATAGGGACCTGCTCATTAACCTGCAGACTTCTTTGAGTTCCTTTTGTAAGACTTTTTCTGCCTACTGTGCCTGATCAAGTAGTCTGTATCTGCCAAGACAGTGTCACACTTACTGGCTTCTCCTCCCATCCTCACTCGCACAAGCTAACTCATCCTATTGCCCATCTCATAGAGGAGCTCCATAGATCTGAGCAGTTCCTTCACACAGGCGGCATCCCCCCATCCTCATCTCCCCTGTCACGCCCTCCAGCAGAGCCCGTGTCCTTCCGTTGCAGCACCACAGCTCAGCAAGGTGTCCCACCACATCTCATTGAATCCAAAACCATCACAGTGCTGGGAGAAGACACAGGGCTCCTCCTGGAAGGGCACAATTGGGCCCCAGCAGCTCAGCTGTGGCAGCCGGGTGGAGCACAGACTCCTCTCAGGGAAACCTGAGCACTGATCCTGACCAGAAGAACCATTGTCCATCGAGCAGTTTGTGCTGGCCTGGGCTGTGCTGCACGGACAACGTGGCCTTCACGCCTGTGCTGTGCTGCACAGGTCCCTTGGCTGCAGGACAACCTCAGCAGCATGTTGTCACACAAGAGCCCGCAGACAGGTCCCACTCTCTACTGCGCATTACGCCTCCTGCGTGGCCTTGCCTGTATCCAACCCTGCAGCAGGAGGTTCGCATGGAAACTTCCTTTCTCTTTGAGTGTAGAGATGGTGAATAGTGATGTTCCTTGTAAGAAAACCCTGCAGTAGCTTGAAAGAGAAAAACAGGAGACTTTCTTCTATGGATGGAGCCTCCATGGCTTACTGCATTTGGGTCAAAGTCTTATTTAATGCTGTACCCATCTAAAAGGACATAAGATTGCCTCTCTGATACCCCCCAGTAAAATGCCAGAACTCCTAAACAGCATTTTAAAAGATACCTTCTGA
Source organism: Chroicocephalus ridibundus (assembly GCF_963924245.1). Taxonomy (NCBI): domain Eukaryota; kingdom Metazoa; phylum Chordata; class Aves; order Charadriiformes; family Laridae; genus Chroicocephalus; species Chroicocephalus ridibundus. The sequence goes on from NW_026961319.1 coordinate 653,279, forward strand.
TGTTGGAGTGCCTTTCTTACTGGGATCACATCACAGCCCAGCACCCTCCCAATACCCTTGGAGGCAACTTTCCAGTCCCATGGACTGGTAAGGATGTAGTTTGCTCAAGTAACCCTTGGCTTGATCCCCATCCACCACTGGTTGTTCTCCTCCAGAGTCCTGCCTCAAAACACCAAGGCCTGGGAGACCTCGCTGGTGGTAACTGAGGCAAAGAGGACAATAGATGTTTTAGATCTACCTACCTACTCCTACTAAATTCAGCAGTGGTCCTACATTATTCCCCTTTCATCTTTAACTGTTCCTGAATTACCAAAGCTCCTCTTGGTGCCCTGGAATTCCTATTTGAGTTTCAGTTGAGTTTTGATATGGACCATTGCTGGATCTGGAGGATGCTGCCCTTGAGAACAAGATGTATCCAGGCACACTGTGAAATCTCTTGGTGTTTGCATTGATTGTATCATCAAGGCAGTGAGTAAAGATCCCTGTGTGACATGCTCCATGTCCATGCAATGCCTGCAGCTATTGTGTGGAGAAGGGACAGACCTCGCCTCTCTGATGACACCTGATGACTGATGCCTCTAACTGAAGGCGCCAATCAAGGGAACAGACACCCAATTGCACTCTCTGCGATGCCTTCTGGGGCATCTGTGATGCATCCGCCCTGAATGGGAATTGATTTCCCGTAGGTCTTGTGTGGTCAATGCCAGCCCTGGCATCTCACGTAGCTCTGTGGGCCTGGATTTGAACATTAATTGAGCAGCTGCCCTGAATTCTGTTAGGCAAAGTGGGGCTGAACATGAGACAAATGCCATGAGAGTCACTGGAGATCTGGTAAATTGAGCTGATGGAAAAGAGGGAGACCAAGCTCTACCTATGGCCAAGGACTGCAGTCGTTGATATGAATTCCTCTAAAAACTGCCATGAACAAAAAAAGTAGAAGAAGATTTTTTTGACCCTTATTTAGGCATCATCTGTCATTTCACTTGGCCAAAGGAATTTCCCACCAGGCTCATTCATGATCCCTGAGACATTGCCCTGTCTCTATGAATGGCTCCAGTAGAGCTTGCAGTTATCTACACATATCTTTGACCACCCCTGACACCTTCAATGTCACTAGGCATTCTGTCCTGTCTGCCATCTGCATTGATGAGCACAGGAGCTGAGACAAGGATCTCACGTGCAGGTGCGTATTTTATGCCCACCTGAACAAATGCGGAGAGAGGAATCCCATCTCCTGTGGGTTTGTGGCAGGCATGGAAGGCAGTTGATTCTCCTTCAAAGGCCGGGAATTGAAACGCAGGATGATATGATCCACAGATTCATCTGAATCCCTTCCCTCAGCAGGGGTAAGGGATATGCCTGCCTGTCACTGTCTTGGTGTCCTGTCTAATAATAAGAGCACAAAAGGTGATATTTTGATATAATTTTGACTGCAGCATTAACAGTTCTGGAAAGTGTTTCTGCCCAGCTAAGGGAGGGAACATCAGTGCTGACTTCATGCTGTTTCCCAGCAGGTTCCCCTGGAGCCCCAGGGACACCTGGAGGGAGCCCCGAGGGGGCAGAGAAAGGGCTGCCTTGGGCTGGTCCTCTGCTGCTGAGCTGGGCTGGGCTCCTGGCATGGAGGGAGCTGATGGCAAGCGGGCAGCGTTGCAGAGAGACGGCTCTGCCCAGGAGCAGCTCCTCTGCCAAGCGCAGCAGGGCTGAGGGCACTGCCTGCAGGCAGCGAGGGCAGAGGAGGGAGGCAGAGAGGGTGTAAAGGCAGTCTGGGGTGGGAGGAGAGAGGAGAGCTCAGCTGCAGAAAAATCTTCCCAGCCCTGAACAGGGTAAGTCTCTGGCTGCAGGGCAATGCAGCTGCGGTTCCTGGAATGATCTCCTGAAGCTGGCACATCCCACAGCCTCTGGGATCTATCAGGAGGTCTCTCAGGGGTTCTCCAACATACAGAAAAAGGACTTGCTTTGGAGCAGGGCTTCCCCGTGGCTCTGTCAAAGGGACAGGGCACATCAGCTGCCTTCACCCGGGGATGGCTGCAGAGTGTGAAGGTGGGTGTGCAGCCAGGGGTCTGTCCTTCAGAGCAGGGTCCCTGCACCCAAGGGTGCTTTGTGCTGTGGCAGGGACTTATCTCCTGTCAGGATCAGCCCTCGGTTTCCCTGAGGAGCTGCCAGCAGCAGTGCGGGGAGAAGGTGTGGGTGGAAGAGGCAACTCCTGGCAGGAGAGTGTCCTGCTGTCAAGGGGGTGCTGCGTGAGTCAGGGCTGCTCTCAGCTGCACTTCACCCCCAGGACATTTCTGAGGGCACTTTTCAAGGGGAAGCTCAAGGCAGGAATTACGTTACAGATAAGGAGCTTTCCTGCGTTTGTGTTTTTATTTTCCTAGTGAGAGGGTGGGGAGGCAGAGAAAGGGATAAATGTATAGGGAGCTCTGAAGTTGGAAGAAGTCAGTGAGACTCCTGAGCTGTAGCTTTGAGTGGTCAGTAGGTCTGCCAGGAACCTCCTGGAGTGCCTTCAGCCACTCCTCTGCCCATGGGCAGCACCAGCATCAGCTCTGCTGGACCCATCGGGGTTGTTCTGACCTGCCCTTTTCCACCTGCAAACAGGAACATGAACCCAGGCAGTGCCTGGCAAACAGGCAAGTTTCTGTGGGGCCAAGGGGAGTGCACAGGGGTTGGGATGGGGTCTGTGAGAGCTGACAGGGAAAAGACATGGGACAGGGAAACACCTCCCAGGAGGAAAATATCCCGGCAGCAGGGATAGGGTCAGGGAATGAGAGGAAAGACAAACCAGAAATGCTGTGGGAGAAGGATTCATAAAACTCCGTATGATCCCCTCCAATGCAGACCCCTTCCCCTGAGCAAGCCCCCTCGCCTCCTCTCCCACCCAGCAAAGCCTCAGCCCTCAGGGCTCTGTGGTTCAAGGCATGACCCTCCTGTGAAGCCAGAGCTCCAGCAGAGCCGTGCTGCAGCTCTCTAACCATGTGCCGTGTGTCCATTTTTCTCTCCAGAGCACAGGGGCTGAGAGAACTGGCCCAGCAAAGTTCATGCTGGGGAGGTGACGGGCACAGCAGGGTAGGGGTAACGCTGTCCTGAGTGCCCGGCTGTCTCTGCCCTGGCCTCTCTCAGCCAGACCCTCACTGCGTTTTCCCTTGTTTCTCCACCTGTTTGTGATATTGTGATTGTCGTCTTGTTCTCCCAGCCAGGCTCTCTGGGGATGGGAGTTGCAGCAGCCGAGTCAGGCACCGGTCTTGTGATTTCTCCCATGAAAGTGTTTCCCTGGGAATGAAGTGTCCAAGCTCTCCTCTAACGCGTGGGGCTGTGGGCAAAGTAGTCTATGTGGCTGGGGAATGAGCTGACTCTCCCTTTCTGACATACCGTCACTAGGACACTTGGGTATCTCCTTGGGGTGTCCTTCCAAGCACTGAGCTGCCCTCCAGGATGCCAATCCATCCTGGAGCATCCTGCTGTTACCTGAATGCCCTGTGGAGAAGCGCAGAGACGCTACGACCAAGGAAACGCTGCTGGGTTTGTGAAAGGAGCCATGTGTGTCCTTGGCGAGAAGTGGGGTGCTGAGACCTTGAGAAAGGGTGAGACACTGAGCTCTCGGCAGTGGGTTTCTCTGCTCTCAGCAGTGCCTGGTGTCTTTCCATGTCAACACGCGAGTGCGATTCCCCTCTGTCTCAGAAAGGCACAAGCAGAGGGCAGCTGGGAACAAGACAGAGGGACAGACCAGCTCCCCTCTCTCTGCACTAACCCTCAGACAATCCCCTTGCCTGGCAGGACTCCCTTTGCTGTCCCTGAATGCAGCAGAAATGGTGAGGGTTTCTGAAATGCAAGAGAATCTCCAGCTGAGACGGGAGAGAGCTGTAGAAGAACCTCTCTCCAACACTCTTGCAACTGTGGTTTCATGGCAATGGGAGTGCAGAGACTGACAAGCCCTTTGTCCATGAGGAGAGGTTTATCTGACAAATTGGAACACCAGGACTGCCCACCCCATTCCCACGAATCTGCTGCTGCAGAGCAGGGCTGACTCCTGGGCAGCCAGCGGGCAGAGGTCCCGCTCCTCCTGGCACACTCGGCCAGAAACAGTCTGAGCTCCAGCCACAGAGCTGAATGATCTCATGGAAATGAAAAAGTGGCAGAGAGTGTGAAGTATGAGAAACGGTGTTGATTTTGCTCTGAAAAGTTTCTCCTAACTTCTCACTGTCTTTTCCTCCTTGTTCAGTGCTCCACACCCAGAGGCACCACATGTGCAACAGCAGCTCCATCAGCCAGTTCCTCCTCCTGGCATTCGCAGACACACGGGAGCTGCAGCTCTTGCACTTCGGGCTCTTCCTGGGCATCTACCTGGCTGCCCTCCTGGCCAACGGCCTCATCATCACCACCATCGCCTGTGACCACCGCCTCCACACCCCCATGTACTTCTTCCTCCTCAGCCTCTCTGTTCTTGACCTGGGCTCCCTGTCCACCACTGTCCCCAAATCCATGGCCGATTCCCTCTGGGACAAGAGGGCCATCTCCTACTGGGGATGTGCTGCACAGGTCTTTCTCTTTTTCTTTTTTATGTCAGCAGAGTGTGCCCTTCTCACCGTCATGTCCTATGACCGCTACGTTGCCATCTGCAAACCCCTGCACTACGGGACCCTGATGGGCAGCAGAGCTTGTGTCCACATGGCAGCAGCTGCCTGGGGCAGTGGGTTTCTCAATGCTCTGCTGCACACGGCCAGTACATTTTCCCTGCCCCTCTGCCAGGGCAATGCTGCGGACCAGTTCTTCTGTGAAATCCCCAAAATCCTCAAGCTCTCCTGCTCAGACTCAGACTCCGTCAGGGAAGTTGGGCTTATTGTGGTTAGTGCCTTCGTTGCTTTTGGTTGTTTTGTGTTCATCGTGCTGTCCTATGTGCAGATCTTCAGGGCCGTGCTGAGGATCCCCTCTCAGCAGGGACGGCACAAAGCCTTCTCCACGTGCCTCCCTCACCTGGCCGTGGTCTCCCTGTTTGTCAGCACGGCCATGTTTGCCTACCTGAAGCCCCCCTCCATCTCCTCCCCAGTTCTCGATCTGGTGGTGGCAGTGCTGTACTCAGTGGTGCCTCCAGCAGTGAACCCCCTCATCTACAGCGTGAGGAACCAGGAGCTCAAGGGTGCCCTGAGGAAGGTGATTTCATGGACTTTTTTCAATACTGATAAACTTCCCATCTTTCTACGCAAGTGACTCCCACACCAGGCCCATGCTTTGTTTTAGTATCATGCTTGTTATTCCTATTTGGGGTTTTATGTTTGTAGAGCAATATTTGGATTTCACGTACTTGATCTGAAGCTTGAACCTCCTCTGTCTCACCTGGAACCCATGTAGAAAAGTTTCTGTGTAACACTGGGCCCAGGCTGACTCCCTCAAAGCACCTCTGTCATAAAAAGGCATCTTTCCTGCGCACTGCCTGCGCACTGTTTTTCCAAAGGTCGTTCAGGAACAGGCCCAAGCTGTTGCACGCCAAAATGGCCCATTACTCTATGGTTCCAAAAGAAACAAGCTCATTGTCCTGTTGTGACCTGTTAGAGGGTTGGATTTAGGACTCACCTCTTGGTGCCTAGTGACAGTGGAGATGGTGAATGGCCACTGGGGTCCAGACCCAGTTCTTTCCCACATGCGACAGGGCAGAAGACATCTTCCAGGAGGGGAATCTGTAGCTGCCTGGATATCCCAGGGGATCTCCATGGACAGCGTGTGCCTGGGGTGTGACGGGAGCTCCACAAAATGTGGAATCACACAAAAGTGAAGTGCTAATTCCAGGTATTGACGGGGAAATGAGGACTCTGCAATCACAGGAGAGTCAGTGGGAACCCAGCTGGCACAGGGGAGAGAGACTGGGGAGACGCAGGAGCTGGCTGAGGAGCTGCAGGGCTAGGACTGTCATGCTGTCCTGGAGCGTGGGGCTGGTGGGGACAGAGAAGGGGTAAATACACTTGGTGTGCTGATGCACAATATGAATGTAGAGAGCCAGAGAGTGAGTGGCCTGTGTTTCCTCCTGCCCTTGGGTCCAGGTAAAAAGCCCTGGGACTGATGGGGAGCCTGAACCTCCCTCTCTGCCCCCCAGCAGCTGCTGTGTCCTTCAGGGGGGCTGGGGCTGTGCTGTGAGTGACCAGAGCTCTGCTGCACCCTGTGGTGGGCACTGCCGTGGGGCCAGCCCAGACAGGGCCATTGTGCTGGGGAGAGGGGAGGAGGAGAATTAGGGATTGCTGGGGAGGTGTTGGGCTGGGGTGGAATGTGCCCAGGAGAGGAAAGCGCCAGCGGAGAGCTCAGCCGTGTGAGTTTGCAGGGTGCGCGCACACAGCAGGGTGCTCATGGTGCAGAGCCATGGTGAAGGAAGCAAGGCACCAAAGGTGCAAAAGAGAGGGTCCTGGTCTGTGCCGTGCTCCTTGGACAGCCTGGGGAAGCTGCTCCAGGAGAATTGTCCCAGATCAGTCCCACACACCAGGCATCTCCATCTCTGGCCATGTACCCCGACCCTGAGGAGGGACCTTTCCTGCACGGTCACTCCTGTCTTCCCCCAGGGCTCTGTGATACACAACTCTACCGCCATCTTTAATAAAAAGGAAATAAAACCTTGAAAATCTCCACTGATTGAGATCTTACCAACTGGCCTGGTCCTTGCCCCAGTGTTTGGCTCTAAAGGATTTCTCCAGAACCCAGAGCTCTCGGCCTCTCCTCTTCCTTAAATGTGCTCCAGGCCCCATCCATCCTTCTGGCCTCTGCAGGGCTCGCTCCAGTCCGTCAGGGACTTTCTTGTGCTGGAGACACCCACACTGGAGGCAGGCGTCCTGATGTGGTTCTGTAGTGGGTTCACCTTGGCCGGCAGCCAGACGCCCACCCAGCTGCTCATTCCCTCCTCCGCTTCAACAGGGCAAAGGGAGAAAAAAAACCCAGAAATGTTCATGGGTCAAGATAAAGAAAAGGAGATCAGTTACCAATTACTGTCACGGGCAAAGACATGTTAACTTGGGGAAGATCAATTTAATTTGTTGCCAGTTAAAAAATGAGTTTGCTTGTGAGAAAGAATGACAAAACTATTAAAGACCGTTCTCCTCACGCTTTCTCATGGGCTCCAATTATTCCATTGCTCCCAGCTCATCTCCCCACCCCAACCCCAAGAGGAGCAGGGGGGTGGTGAAGAGGGTCTTAACAGTCAGTAAAGAACATCTCTGTCTCTCCTTCCTCCTCACACTTCTCCCTTGCTCCAGCTTGGGTCCTCTCCATGGGATCCCACCATATTTGAGGTCCATGCTATGTGTTATTAATTTCTTTCTGTCTGACTTTTCTCCTTTATACTCACGGTATCACAGAAATGTTGAGGTTTCAAAGGACCTCTGGAAATCATCTAGTCCAAGCCCCCAGCTGAGAAAGGATCAACTAGAGCACGTTGCTCAGCAGCTTGTCCAGGTGCGTTTGGAATATGTCCATGGATGGAGACTCCACAACCACTCTAGGCAACCTTTTCCAGTGATTGACCACCCTCACAGTCAAAAAGTGTTTTCTTGGGTTCAGATGGAATTTTATATAGATCAAGAAGATCCCCCAAAGACGTTTCTTCTCCAAACTGAACACTCCCACATCTCTCAGCCTTTCCTCCTATGAAAGGTGCTGCAGTGCCTTAAACAATCGTTGTGGTCCTTTGCTGGACTTGCTTTGGTAGGTCAACAACGTTCTTGTGTGGGGGAGTCCAGCACTGGACACAGCACCCCAGGTGTGGCCTCACCAGTGCTGAGCAGAGGGGAAGGGTCACCTCCCTCCATCCACCAGCAAAGCTTTTCCTGCTGCAGCTCAGGAGGCTGTTGGCCTTTGCCACGGGGGTGCATTGCTGGTTCATGCTCAGCTGCTCGTCCTCCAGCTGCTTGTCCACCCCTGTGCTTCTACATCAGCTGGCTAGAGCGGCCCAGACTCCCCTCACAGCTCACGCGTTAGGCCCCTCACTCCATCTTGGCACACCTCCTCTGCACCCTCTCCAGTCTCTCCTCTTTCATTTTGAAAGGTGACGCCCACTGGCTCCTATGGCAGCTGCCATGGTGCCCAGACCCTTCTCCTCAGAGCACTCCTTCATCGCTCAGGTCCTTGCCCGTGCTGCTGCATGGAATTGTTCTCCAGCTTTTCCTTCTAAATTTTCAGATTTCTATTGGCCAGACTCCCAGGTGTGTCAAGGTCCCCCTGGACTGAACCTCCAACAGCGTAGCTTATAAAGTATGTGTGCCAACGGTCATCCTGAGTCATGGTGCTTCTAACAAGTCCAGAAACTAAGTAGCTGCAGATATGAAAAGAGTACTTCTGTTCTGACCTCGTGCTCACAGCAGCATCAGCCATGGAGTCAGACCATGTTGCTCAAAGCTTTATCCCATGGCAGCTGGAAAACATCTAAGGGCAGAGATGACACAATGTCTCTGGGAAACCTCCTCCAACACTTGGATGCCTTCATGGAGAAAAAGATTTTCATTTTCTCTCTCCTGAACCTTCCTTATTTCAACATCTGACCATTGTCTATTAACCTCCTGCCAAGCACCACTGGTACAAGCCTGGCTCCATGGCCCTGAAAACCTCCCCACAGGGACAGACCGGCTGCTAGGAGGATCCCGAGACCTTCCGTTCTCCAGGCTAAACAAGGCCCTTCCCCTTCAGCCCCTAAGCATCTTGGTGCCCAACCGCTGAACTAGCTCCCAGCTATCAGAAACTTCCTTGCTGTGGTGGGTTGACTCTGGCCAATAGCCAATAGCCCAGCAGCCACACAGTCACTCACACTTTCTTCCCCCTTCCTGAGTGGGACAAGGAAGAAATAAAGTGTGAAAAGTTTTGGGTCGACAACAGCAGTTTAATAGGTGAAGAGAAGAGATTAAGAAAACCTCAACAAGTGAAACACAGGCCATCACTCACCACCTCCCACAGGCAAACTGATGCCCAGCCGGTCGCCAAGCAGCAGCCTCCTTGAATGACAAGAACTTCACCGTCTTCTTCCTCTGTCTCAAGTTTTTATTCCTGAGCATGAGGTCATATGGTATGGAATATGCCTCTGGTCGGTTTGGATGAGCGGTCCTGGCTGGGTCCCCCCTCGACTTCTTTCTCACCTCCCACCTACTCAGAATGAGAACTAGAGAAGGTCTTGACACTGTGCAAACTCTGTTCAGCAATACCCAAAACATTGGAGTATTGTCAGCACTGAGTTTTCTCAAGTGCCACGGGCACAGGAAACAGCCATCCTCCGGGACTTCCTGTGGCTTGGTCCAGAAGAGAAGCCGTGCTGGGCTGGCCTTCTTCCTTTAGGAGAGTTAGACCTGCAGCCCATGGAGGACCCCGGTGGAGCAGGCTCCTGGCAGGAACTGCTGCCCAAGGAGAGGAGCCCATGCTGGAGCAGGTTTTCAAGCAGGACCTGTGGCCTGTGGGGGACCCACACTGGAGCAGTCCATGCCAGAACAACTGTACCCTGTGTACCCTGAGTACCCACCTTTCTGTCGCCACCGCTGAGTTTCATGAGAGCAGGTGTGGATAGATCTGCGATTGTCTATGTCCTCTCTGCCTCGATCTTTCCCTGCAAGGTCTCCCGGGCCTCTGTGACTTGAGGCAGGACCCTGGAGGAGAACAACCAGCGGTGGATGGGCATCAAGTCAGGAGTCACTTGAGCAAGCACCATCCTCACCAGTCTCTAGGACAGGATGGGTGGCATCCCAGGGAGCTGAGAGAGCAGGCCGATGTCACAGAGAGGCCCCTTCCATCATCCTTGAAAGTGGGGGCACTCCCTGATGACTGGCGGCACCCAAATATTGCATGCACCTTTCAGAAATGCCCCATGGATGAGCAGGGGAGTGAAAGGCTGTGCTCCAGAGCAGGTCCCCTCAGCTCACAATTCTTTCATGGCCGAAAGAGAAGGTGACAGGATTTAGCCAGGGGAGACTCTGCCTGGCCATCCGACTTGCTTTATGTGAAGAAAGGCCATGACTGTTAGGTGCAAGGAGAGACGTAGTTATCTTTGACCTGGAAGTCAGCAAGGTTTCCAGCATTGTCCCACAGAACACTCTCATGCCCAAGCTAGGATGGCTAATGCCTGCATGGATGGCTACTGGATAGCTAAAACCACCTGTACAGGCGGGCTCGGAGGGACGTGGTCAATGCGTGTTACACTGCCTGGAGGCCTGTAGATTGTAAGGTTCTGCAGGGGTCTAGCCTGCAACCTGCCCTGTTTAATGTGTTTGTAATGACCCAGAGGAGACGAGAGAGTGCTTTTTCATAACAGTTGTAGATGACAGCATATGGAGGAGAACAGACACGATGCTGGAGCTCAAGGCTACGGCCCAAAGGACAAAGACAGGCTGGAAGGCTGGGCCAAAAGGAAGCACACAGTATCCAATGATGACAAAGCCAAAGTCCTCCCCTTGAGGTGCACTCATCCTGTGCAATGGCAGAGGGCATGGGGCTGCATGGCTGGATAGCAGCTCTGCAGGAAAGACTTTGGTGGTCCTTGGGTTTCATTGGGACAACCATGAGCCGTCAGCAAGGGAGGCCAAAAGCATTCCGGGCTGTATGAGCAGGAGCACAGACAGTGGAAGTGACGATCCCCTTCTGCTCAGGACTTTTTAGACCACACCCAGGTTACTTCTTTGGTTTATGTCACTGGATCTCTTCTAGCAAGTGACCAGGATGTGTTTGGAGAAAGCCCTCAGTAACTGGTCTGGCCCTGCAGGAGGCTGCTCGAGACACCTCCCGACGTCCCATCCAGCCTAAATATGACTGTCCTTTCTTCCCCTTCATTTTTTCAAATTAGGGAAAGCTCTCAGGTTGTCTCTGACCACAGAAGTCATTCACATCAGGTGCCAGGGTGCTTCACAGGTGTCCCCAGACAGCCATGACCACATCCCTTTCATTCCTTGAAACCACAATTGCTTCTCTTTTTTTATCCAGATGCCCTCCAAAATGAACGGCTTCCTTATTCATCCACTCCCCCTTGGCCATGCTTTTCTTTTTTCTTACAACCTTGGGGTATATCTGAGGTGGTTGGTGTGCTGATTTTCAAACTCAGGTGCCAACTCCATTAGGCAAATCATTCTCTTTCATTACCTGTGGGATCCTGCAATTCCCCATATTCTTATCTGGTTTGAGGCACTGTCCACAAAACCTGCAATGTTGACCATTTGGACTTTGAGTCCAGAGGGACCTTGACACACGTGGGGACTTGGCCAAATGAAACCTCCTGAAGTTTCATAAGGCAAAGGGGGCAAGGTGTGCACTGGGGGCAGAACAAAGGCGGTGCCCTGGGACAGGCTGTGACGCGACTGGCTGAGGAGTGTCCTGGGCAGAAGGGTGTGGGAGTTATGGTGGATGCCATAGATGGATCCCATTTTGAAAGGAGGATGGAGAAACTGGAGAAAGTCCAGAGGACGTCTGTCGGGATGGGGTTAGGGTCCCTAAGCACATGAGCTGTATGGAGAGGCTGAGACAACCGGTCCTCTTTAGTCTGCTGAAGGGGAGGCACAGGGCAGCCTAAGAGCAGGTGGCATCTTCCTGGAGAGATGAAGGTGGAGGCAAACTCTTCTGCTGTGGCAGATGTTTGGCAGAGGCAACAGCGGCAAGCATCCTCCATGGAGCTTTATACCGAATATTAGGAAAAACGGAGTAGGCGGTTGTTGACCTGCAGCAGGACACCCATCGACTCTCTGTTATCTCCATCTTTGGAGGTTTTCAGCTCCCCAGAATGTCACCCAACCTGACCCTGGGATTGACAACCCTACCTTTCGGTGAGAGGCTGGACCAGAGGCTCCCCCACCAACCCCTTTCCCAAAAGCCCTTCCATGAGCCTGTGCCTTGCAGTGTGCCCCAGGAGAAGAGAGTCAGGTACAGGTGAGGCTTTCTACAGTAGAGGCTCATGGGACAATTCAGGCTGGCATTGTCCTGTGCTCAGTAGGTATCTCGTCCTACCTTTGATTACTCTTTACATTTCCCAGCCAGGCTCCTTACCCATGCGGTGCTTTAGGCTGTGAAGAAGCTCAAAACCAACTCTTTGACTCGGTTACTTTCATTTGACGTGCTGAAACGCAGGGCAGACGAAGGCAGTTCTGAGCTTCTAGGATCTCTGCTGCACGGTTAGGACTCAGCAGACTGGAAATGCAGGTAGCGGTGTTGTGTCAGTGTACTCCAGGGGTCAGGAGCAGTGGGTACCGGTCACAGCACCGCATGAAGAATTTGCCTTCCTTTGTGCCTTTCCAGAGATCTGGGATCTGTACCTTGGCCTCTACCAAGTACCCTATCCCCCCCTCCACCTCTTACTGAAACCAGGGAGAAAATACACGAAGCGGGCATGAATTCAGGGCAATTCTGTCTACAAGGTGTCATCTTTAAATGATGACAAAGATATAGCAGTGAGAGCAAAACCAGCAAAATCTCTCCCATTGTTTCTCATGCTTTTACCCCAAGACCTTTCTTCCCATTGCTTCAGCACGCTGTGGAGCCTCTTGTTTATCTGGGTGAAGTCAGGGTACTCTCTCGCACAGCCTGGCCTAAAAATCCTCTCTAGGTCATGATCCCGCTTGTATCACCTCATGTTACGTACAACTCCAGCCCCCTTCTGCAGAGCTCCAGTGACTGGGCAGGTTTCCTTTTTTCCTGCTTATTCACCTTTGCTACATTTTTTTACTGTATTCATACCAATTATTGTCTGATGTAATGCATTTATCTCCTCACAACTTCACCCATTTCCAGTTGCAGTCTGAGACATCTCCCCTCTTGCAGCAGACATTGTGCAAAATCCTATGGAAACCCACTTTCCATGCTATGGAATGTCACTTCAGTGCTGCATGTTCATTTGGGTTAAAACAAACAAAAACAAACACATAAAAAACCACGCTGGGCTAGTTTTTCAGAGAGGCAGTTTCAAAGTGGCAAAGCAGTTCAATACATAAATATTGAGAGCCAAGTTCACATTTCCAGCAAGGGGAAAGGTCCCAATTTGCTAATTAAACTCTTTGGCCCATCCTGCCTGGAGTTGTACAGCAGTTGTGTCACACAGTAGCCAGTGTCAGAGGGAAGAGGGAGGCAGCGGGAACTGGAATGGTTTGGGCTCAAATGGAACTCAGACTCTGAGCTGGCAGGACAACACTGGCCGCAGTCGGACACAGGTTCCCTGAGACGACTGTGAGTTCAGACCATGGGCGTGGAGGATGCACAAACCTCTTGAAGTCCCATCTCGGCAGGGGAAGAGGAAGGGTTTGTGAGAGACATGGGCATGCAGGGAAAGAGCAGTGTGTGCATAGCAATGAGCGTGTGAAAGGCCGGAGAAGGACCTGAAATAGCAAGGGGTGTCATGCTGAAATGTCCGAGGTTGAATTTTCACTCTGAGGCAGCAGAATGAGGAGGATACGCACTTCAGCGCTGGGTTGTGGAGCTAAATAGAGGATTCTAGCATGTCTGGGGCTTGCAAATCTTGGGGGATAAATGAGCATTGACAACGCTTTTGGAAGAAAGCAAATAGGTTGGAGGGGACTCACAGGAACTGGCAAATCCGCAGAACTCCACAGCTTTTTTTTGGAGCTAATGAAGCCGGCACAGGCATGGGACAGGGTAGCTGCAGTGGGCATGGCTTTGGGCCTTGACACCCCAACAGACCTGAGTAGGCTTCTGCCTCTTCCACTGAGACCCATGAGAAGGCACTCGCTCCTTAAAGCTCCAGCACCTCGTTGCCTCCTCACCCACCCACCACAGAGCCTGCAAAGGGTCCTCCTGCTGACCAGTACCCGGCTTCACACACTCACACATTACACAGAGCCCTGAGCATTCCAAGAGGGAAAGGAGCTCCCTCCCCAAAGGATGGGGGTCAGGCCTTGGCCATCCTGCTTGGGGAAGCAAATCAAGGGCTTTCGCAATGACTTCCACGTTTAAATTTCTTCCTGTAGCAAGTGTCTCTCACATCCTTTCCTGCTTCAGCAGCCCCCAGGGACAGGAACTTTGTCTGCTCATTCCCTCCTCGGTCTCTTCAGAGGCAGAGATCAGCAGGGCCTGCTAACACCCCCAGAAACCTGGAGGTTTGCTTCTGGCTTTTACTTCTCCGGGGGCTTGCTCAGTCTTTCAGGATCTGCAGTGCAGGAACTCGGCACCAGAGGGCTCATTAACACGCCAAACGCCCTAAGGAGCCAGCTCTGAGCCTAATTCTCCTTTAGTCTTCCATTCTTATGGGGTTCATGAGAGAGGTGTCAGGAGTGGAGTCAAAGTGAAAAGATGCCAAAGCCAAGAGCCCAAGTGAATGAAATACTGGATTTTCAATAGCCAGTTCTGCATTAACACAGTGCTGCAGCTGGGTTACAGCACTGTCCTCTTTCTGAGGAATTTGAAAAGTCACAAAATCACAGAATGATAAGGCTTGGAATCCCTTCTCCCTCAGGAGATCATCTAGTCCAACCCCCCTGCCAGAGCAGGGTCACCTAGAGCAGGTGAAAGTCTTCCCTACAGAAGTCTTCTCGAGGTGCTGATCCCAATGTTATCACCTCATGCTATGTACGGCTCCATCCTCCTTCTGCAGAGCTTCATTGATGGGCAGTTTTCCTGTTTCTTTCATGGTGGTTAGCCTTCCCTGCCTTTTTGTATTGTATGCATATCAAATAGTGTCAGAAGCAACACATTTTTCCTCCACACCTTCACCCATTTCCGGCTGCAGTCTGAGATATTTCCCCTCTTGGAGCAGACATTGTGCAAAGCTGCTCCATGGAGGGAAACCCACTTTAGTGCTGCATATTCGTTTGGGTTAGAGAGAAGCACCAAAGAGAAACAAAAGTATGTTTCTTCTGTCAGTGAAGAGAAAGACTATGAGCCAGCAGTGTGCCCAGGTGGCCAAGGCGGCCAACAGCATCCTCGCCTTTCCCAGGAACAGTGTGGTGACTTGGACCATGGAAGTGATCATCCCCTTGTGCTGGGCCCTGGTGAGGCCCCACCTGGAGTGCTGTGTCCAGTTTTAGGCCCCTCACTACAGGAAAGACGTTGTGGGGCTGGAGCGTGTCCAGAGGAGGGCAAGGGAGTTGGCGAGGGGTCTGGAGCACAAGTCCTGTGAGGAGCGTCTGAGGGAAATGGGGGTGTTCAGCGTGGAGAAAAGGAGGCTGAGGGGAGACCTTCTTGCTCTCTGCGACTCCCTGAAAGGAGGGTGTAGAGAGGTGGGGGTCGGTCTCTTCTCCCAACTATCAAGTGATAGGACAAGAGGAAACGGCCTCAAGTTGCGCCACAGGATGCTTAGACTGGATATTAGGAAATTAGGAAGCACTGAAAGGGTTATCAAATATTGGAACAGGCTGCCCACGGAGGTGGTGGAATCCCCATCCCTGGAGGTATTTCCAATTAGACGGGTCAAGGTAGTGCTTAGCAACATGGTTCAGTGATGGGTTTTGTCAGTGTTAGGTTGATGGTTGCACTTGCTCATCTGAAAGGTCCCTTCCAACCTAGACAATTCTATGGTACTGTGACCCCCCAGTTTCTCTAGGAGGTGGTCTGGGCTACCTTTTTCTTCCAGTACCCAAGTTGCAGATGATGTGGTCCCTCTAGTATCCAGTCCAAAATTAGGCCCCCGCAGGCGTATTCTACTTTCTGGTTTCTCTGGTGTTTGCTTGTGGGTAAACCACTAACATACACACCAATGTTATATGCATATGCACCATTATCACCAGTTGCTGGCCCCCCAAAGTACAAAAGGTCTGATGACTTGTGCTTCCCACTCCAGTGTCTGGCACTTGAACCTCCATCTGTGCAGAGAGCAGAGATCTCCCTCGCCCCAAAAATCTCTTGGAAAAGGAGGTATTAAGAAAACCAGGACAGGCTGTGGTGATCAGTTGTGGGCCACAGCCAGGGAAGTGTCCTGACCAGCCACCTGTTTACACATGACCATCTCATTTCATCCCTTTTCTCTCTGTTTTCCCATGCTTCTTCCTCCACAAACCTCCTTGATCCCAACCTTTCCCTTCGTTTGGTCCTTTCCTAGAAATCCCACGGCAAGTCTTGCACAATCCAAAAATGTGGTTTCTGGCTTCCCAGCACGAGTGTCAGACCTGTGATGCAGAAACCCCCCTCCTCAGTTGGATGAATCAAAGAATCATAGAATGGTTGTGCTTGGAAAAGTCCTAAACAATCATCTAGTCCAACCCCCCTGCCATGGGCAGGGACATCTTTCATTAGTTCTAGTTGCTCAAAGCTCCTGACCTTGGATACTTCCAGGGATGGGGCATCCACCACTGCTCTGGGCAACCTGTTCCAGGGTCTCGCCACACTCATCATAAAGCATTTCTTCCTTATGTCCAATCTAAATCTACCCTCTTTCAGTGTAAGCCATTGTCCCTTGTTCTGCTGTTACAGGCCTTGGTAAAATGTCTCCCTCCATCTTTCTTGGCCTATGACCACTATGTTTTCATCTGCAAACAGCGTGTAGAGAGCCCAGAGCTCTCCCAAGATGGGGTTTGGAGGCCTCAAGCACTTGAGCAGTATCAGGAGGCTGAGGGCCCTGGGCACAGTGGTGTGGAGACTGAGGACAGTACAGGAGAAGCCTGAGCGTGCTTGAAGGGTGCTTTCAGAGCTGGTGGAGCTTTTCTCTGTAGTGGAAAACAGCATGAGAAAGAAATAATGCCCCAACATGCAGCTGGGGAGGTGCAGACTGGACACAAGGAGAAAGAAATGTCACCCCAAGGGCAATGCTGTGGTGCAACACGACACCCAGAAGGAGCCTGGATCAGCCTAAGGCTTTGTGTTTCAAGGAAGAGCCAGGGAGGATGGAGAGATCTGAGCAAAGGAAGGTGAGAGCAAGGTGGGGCAGCCGGGTGGATGACTACAGCCTGCAGGGAAAGAGGCAGAGGTGATGGGACACCGTAGGACAGCCTGTGGTGGAGAAGACAGAGGGATGTGGCAAAGCTGAAAGGCCCCTGGCAGAGCCAAGCTCTTCATGCCTTGGGCTATGGCTGTTGTCTCTGCCACTGATGCCTTTGAGGAGACAACCAGTCCTTCCAGCACTGGGGTCTCATTGCCTCCTTGTCCATACTCAGGAGCCTGGCTGGTGTCGTACCATAGCCCTGTCCTTGGCATTGCACATCTCCACATCCCCCTGTGCCAGGAAGAGCCCTGAGGAATGAGTGAGGGACAGGATCTCCCTTCCTGGGGGTTGGGGGTCGTGCCTTGGCCCTTTGGGTGATGGGGTCAGGGCTTGGCCCTTTGTGCTAATGAAACACATCCAGGTTTACTCAGCATCAGAGCCACCTTCACCTAGCTTTCTCTGACCTGTCATCACTGCCTCCAGGTTTCTGCGCTAACCAGACCCAGGGGACAATGTCTCAGTGGTGTCCCTCAGTGGGACCCATTAAGACTACAAGAAACTTTGGAGTTTGAATTTGACTTTGACTCCTTGAGAGGTTTCTTCAACTTCCTCTCAGCGACTGAAGTTCATGGACTTGGCATCAAACCCACCAGAGGGGTCATTAAAAGGCCTTGGGATGGTCCTCTGCGTCTGAGCTGGGCTGGGCTCCTGGCATGGAGGGAGCTCATGGCAAGCGGGCAGCGCTGCAGAGAGACGGCTCTGCCCAGGAGCAGCTCCTCTGCCAAGCGCAGCAGGGCTGAGGGCACTGCCAGGGTGTCTCAGGGAGATGAGCGAGGCAGAGAGAGAGCTTGAAGGTGTCAGGATTGGGAGGACGACTGAGAGCTCACTGGAGGAGAAATCTTTGCGGCCCTTGACAGGGTGAGTCTCTGGGTGCAGGGCGATGCAGGTGGAGTTCCTGGAGGCATCTCCTAAAGCTGGCACAGCCACAGCTTCTGGGATCTGTAAGGGGGCAGAGGGGGCTGGTATGAAATGTGAAGAGCTGATAAGCTGGGTGTGCAGCCAGGGGTGCCCAGGGCTGTCTTTCAGAGCACGGTCCCTGCATCCCATGGGTCTGTGTGCCGGGGCAGGGACTCTGCCGCCTGCAGGGTCAGCTCTCATCCAGCCTGGGGAGACCCCACGGGCATGTGGGGACGCAGCAGGGAAGGGTCCTGCTATTGAGAGGGTGCTGCATGGGTGAGAGCTGCTCACAGCTGCAGATCACTGCAGGACATTCACAGGAGACTTTTCAAGAAGCACAGCACGGCAGGGGCTACCTGAAAGGGAAGGACCCTCTTCTTCCAAACTTCTGCTCTGGGTTGTCTGGGTGGGTGATGGGACACAAAAATTCATCTCTCAGTTGAGGAGAAGGAATTGAAAATCCAACTCTGTTTCTTTTAGAGGTGAATAATCCAGAGAGTATTGGAAATCAACATCTGGATCTCTGCCCCTACAAAGATACTGCCCTCAGCAGCACAAAGCTGATCTCACAAAAAGGGTCTGAATGAAATTATTCCATGGAAAGAGAAGTCATTTTGGGGAAAATTTTGGAAAAAGGAATAGGATGGGATCAACGAAGTCTGCCTTAACTTGTGAATGTCTTCTCCTCTTTAAACAGTCCCCCATGCACGGACTAAGCACATGACCAACAGCAGCTCCATCAGCCAGTTCCTCCTCCTGGCATTCGCAGACACACGGGAGCTGCAGCTCTTGCACTTCGGGCTCTTCCTGGGCATCTACCTGGCTGCCCTCCTGGCCAACGGCCTCATCATCACCACCATCGCCTGTGACCACCGCCTCCACACCCCCATGTACTTCTTCCTCCTCAACCTCGCCTTCCTCGACCTTGGCTGCATCTCCACCACTGTCCCCAAATCCATGTCCAATTCCCTCTGGGACATCAGGGCCATCTCCTACTGGGGATGTGCTGCACAGGTCTTTCTCTTTTTCTTTTTTATGTCAGCAGAGTTTTATCTTCTCACTGTCATGTCCTATGACCGCTACGTTGCCATCTGCAAACCCCTGCACTACGGGACCCTGATGGGCAGCAGAGCTTGTGTCCACATGGCAGCAGCTGCCTGGGGCAGTGGGTTTCTCAATGCTCTCCTGCACACGGCCAGTACATTTTCCCTGCCCCTCTGCCAGGGCAATGCTGTCGACCAGTTCTTCTGTGAAATCCCACAAATCCTCAAGCTCTCCTGCTCACGTTCCTACCTCAGAGAAGTTTGGCTTCTTGTATTAGGTTGTTCTTTAGCTTTTGTTTGTTTTGTGTTCATCGGGCTGTCCTATGTGCAGATCTTCAGGGCCGTGCTGAGGATCCCCTCTGAGCAGGGACGGCACAAAGCCTTTTCCACGTGCCTCCCTCACCTGGCCGTGGTCTCCCTGCTTGTCAGCACTGGATTATTTGCTCACTTGAAGTCCCCCTCCATCTCATGGTCATCCCTGGATCTGGTGGTGGCAGTGCTGTACTCAGTGGTGCCTCCAGCAGTGAACCCCCTCATCTACAGCATGAGGAACAAAGAGCTCAAGGATGCCCTGAGGAAGCTATTGGGATCCCATCTCCTTTAGATTAATAAGGTGCCCATTATGCCAATGGGGTTCCACTGTATCTCAGGAAAAGCCAGGATGAACTTTTTTTCATATGTTTCTTTACTTTCTCTTTGTGGGATTTTTTTTGGTTTTGTTTTTGTTTTATTTTGGTTTGGTTTGTTTCTTTGTTTTCATGTGTTGGTTTTTTTTGTTGGAGACCTGTGATGTTATTATTCTTGGCCTTCTACTTCTTTTTTTCTTGACCCAAAGATCTTATTTATATATGGATCCAGGCTCCCTTTTTAAAAAAGCTCAATAAAGAAATGTGGAAAAAACCTATTTGTCTCACCTCCCATCTCTTGACTTCTCCTCTGGAGCTGGGTGAGCAGCCCCAGCATGCAGGAGGGGTTCAGGAGGCAAATGCTCATCTGCCCCATGGAGGATCAGCCCCAGGGTCCCTTGGGGCTGCCCCTGGCTGCCTCGCTGGGCACTCTGTCTGTGCCGCCTGCGAGTCGGGGCTGCTGCTTCCCTGGAGCCATGGCCAAGGACAGCAGCAGGACGAGGCCTTTCAGTGCTGGTCTCTCCTCACATCACATCCCCACTGTCCTGCTGTGCCCTTGCCTTTGTGTTCCCCCTAAGGCCTCGTGTACCTTGTGACAGTCCTGTTGTCTCTACAGTGGCACCCCTGTGGCTGCAGGCAGGAACAGGCCATGTGAACCACTGTGTCAGAGGGGACTCCTCAAGGCAGGGGCAGAGGCTGAATGACTCTTCCAAAGCTGGTATCAGGAACACACCCAAGGAACGGTTCCATGAAAAGTCCTCATGGTGTTCTAGGGTCAGAGTTGCATGGGAATCTGTTAGGGATGAAAGGCTGGACCTAGAGCTCCCTTCTTGGTGGCACATGTCCAAGCAGAGTGCAAATGGTTTTTGCTTATCCTTCCTGGTATTGTCCCACTTGTGATGGGGCTGATGGCCAATGCTATCCTGGAGAGGAACCTGGAGTTGCCAGGAGAGGTCAGGGGATCTCCCAGAAAAGTGAGTGAGTCTGGGTGAGCAGTGATTGGCACCTCATCAAATGAGTGACCATCCAAGGCGGAGTGTCCTTGAAGGAAAGGTGAACCTGAAGAGCCCATGGGCTAACGAGGCTCCTGCAATGCCAGGAGCCAGCAGGCAAAAGAGACATAAGACTAAACAATGGTTCAGCCCAGTGCCCTGGAAACCCTGTGGGATGGATCTAGAGCAGCCCTTCCCTGCCTTTTGAGACACTGGAGACATCCCAGTATCCTGCCAAGCCCTCTCCTTCGCTACTGAGCAATGAGGGGAGATGGAAGGGGGCTCAGCAGCAGCGATCCCTTTCTGGCTGGCTTGCTCCCCATCCTGACCAGCATGGCCAGTGCAGGGTCACCCCATGGCCCCAGGGCACCACAGCCCCCTCCCTCTGCAGAGCAGCACCGCCAGATCAGGGCCCTGCAGGGAGCACGGGGTGGGAACCAGGAATGTCCAGCCAGGCCAGCCTGGACACACTCACCTGGGGAAAGGCTCTCCAGGAGAAGGGGTGTCCCTGGAGAAGAGCTAGGGAGCATTTCTGTGCCTGCAGGGAGGAATCCATGAGAAGGAGAAACCTCTTTCTGCAGGCCCCCACTCTGGGCAGGCTGCTCTGTGCCTGGAGCAGGACTCTTGTGCTGGCCTGGGGAGAGGGGCTGCCACTGAGGGGACACAGACCATCTGTGGCCCAGGCACTGAAGGGGGCCACCAAAAGAGGAGGGCTGAGGGGGACAGAGCCCTGAGGGCTGCCGGGGCACTTTGCCAGGGCCATGTCTCCCCACCCCTGAGCACACCTGTCCCATGCGTTTCCAGCACGGTGGGACCATCAGACCGATAATGGGGCAGCAGGGCTGGCCTTCCCCTTGCTCTCCAGTTTCCCCGTCCCCTTACTCCTTGCTCAGGCACATCCCTCTAAACTCCCCAGGTGCTGCTTTGAGCTTCAGGCAGTTGGAAGAATGCCCTGGTCTTTCAGCAGGCTAAGAATCTCTTCAGCCAAATCCTTCCATGTGTTTACATCTATCATATGCCATCCATCTCTCTCCCATACTTGGAGTGAGGTTATCCCTTTTGGACGATGACCCTCACTGGAGGAGGTTCACCAGGTTGAAGAAGCCCACGTCCCTCACCATCCCCACACAGGGCACGTGCTTTAAGCCCCAATCCACAAAAATAAGAAATTCCAACTGAATTCAAGAAAACAGGTTTTGGCATCAAGGGTGCATGACACTGGCACAGGCTGCCCTGAGAGGCTGTGGAGTGTCCTGTTGTGGAGATACTAAAAACCAGCCTGGACATCTTCTTAAGTGACCTGCTCTGGCTGACTCCCTCTAGGGCAGGGGGATTGAACTAGTCGATCTCCAAAGATCCCTTTCAATCTACATGATTCTGTGAGGACATGGCAGTGCAGCAATGTCTCGGGTAGATGCTTGTGAGGTGCCTTCTGCCTGAGAACCCAACAGGCCAGCAGCAGGCCAAGGTCTGGCATGTTATTGTGAGGTCACCGCTGCTCTAAAAGCGGGCATCTGCTTTGGATGCTATTTTGGGGTCACCCTGTCTCTGCAGGTGGCAGGCCAACCCCATGCTCAAGGCTGGGTTCGGTGCCTACGAGGTTGTTCCTCCATGAGTACCTGACAGGCCAGCAGCAGGCACATGGTGTGGATGTTGGTTATGAGGTCAGTGCTGCCACAACCTCTGATAGGCCAGAAACAGGCAGATCACTTTGATACTGGTTTGGAGGTCACCGCAAAGGTCTGAGTGCTTGATAGGCCAACACCAGCCTCATGGATGAGTTCGGTGCTTGGGAGATCACGTCTGCCTCAGTCCTTGATAGCCCCGCAGCAGGCGAATGGCCTGAATGCCAGTTGTGAGGGTGCTGCTGCTGCCTGAGGACCTGAGAGACCATGAGCAAGCTCCTGGGTGTTTGAAGGCCTGTGTTCCAGAGCACCCCTTAGGCCAGCAGAGGGTTGATGACCAGGCTTGGTTCCTGTGAGGTCCCAAGTACGCACATGCCAGCAGCATGGGTATGAATGCAACACACAGGATGGACCATGCGAGCATGTATGGAACATGCCAGCAGCTAGAGGTTGCTTCTGAGGTTATGGTTCCTCAGGCACGTGATTGTCCAGCAGCAGGCTCATGACTGGGGTCTGTGTTTGTGAGGTCATTTTCTTCTGAATACCTTTTTAGGCCAGGATGAGGCTTGTGGCTGTGTTTGGTGCCTGTGAGGTCTCTTCTTCCTGGAAACTTCCCTGGACTCTTCCGTAGGTGGTGGGACATCCACACTAGTGGTCCCAGGGATTCAGCCAGCTTTTGCCTTCTCAGCAGTGAAGTGTCTCAGCATTTCTCTTCCCTGGGTTGGGATTTCTGGACTCACTGGAGGGATTTCCCACAGAGCCAAGTTGCCTGGGTCCCTGACCCCAGTCCTGGATGGGGGTGGGCATGGTGAGTGTGTGATGCCCATCACTGTCTGGCGAGCTGGTATCGTCCATGCTATGGCAGCCATTGTATTTCCTGCAGCAGCAGGATCCCTTTCCACAAGTCCTGCAGAAGGAGTTGGAGATGAGTCCATGTCTTTGTGTGTCAAGGAGCAGAGTGTGAGGGTGGACAGACGTCAGTGAGTGTCGAACTGCCAGGGTGAGAGCAAGGTGGGGAAGGGAGATGGGTGCCTCCAGCCGGCAGGGAAGAAGAAGCAGCTGTGGGACAGCGTAGGACAAGCTGTGGTGGAGATGGCAAAGGGCACTGGCAAGGCTGGAAGTCACCAAGAGAACGCAAGTCTTTGTCCCCTGGGGCACAGCAATGGTCTCTGCCACCAAGGCCTGTGAGGAGACATGTTGTCCTAAGGCACTGGGGGGGGCCTCTTGGCCTCCTTGCACACCCCTAACAAGGCTGGGCACTGTCCCACCGGTGTCCTTCACCCAGCATCACACCCCCCACCTCCTGCTCTCATAAGATTCTGTAACATACAGGGCCACTCCTCCGCCTCTCCTTTGCTGTCTGTCCCTCCTGAAGAGCTTGTAGCCATCGATTCTGACACTCCAGTCGTGTGAAGGCATCCCACCATCCCTACAATCATCCTTAGCGACAGAACCAGTACGTAAAGCTTGATTACCTACCGAGCCATGGTTAACTTTAAATTCAATGATGGATGTCAGGGCTCGTGCACAGGTCAGGGATAATCCAAAGCTGCAGAATGGGAACTGCTCGCTCGAGTGGAAATAATTGGTGTCTCGTTGCCTGTGGGAGGGAAGGGAGATTAAAAGTCCACCCAAACAAACTTCTCGCTGTTAAAGATGGGTCTGGGGAGCTCACAGCCAAAAGATGTTCACTGAGGGTAGTTGTGGCAGCTCGCCGCACAGAGCAATGTGCTACGGCTGGTTTGGGTACTAAATATCACCAAATTTTGGGGTTCATTGATGTTGTGCTTTCCCATAGGTCGGACCCTGTCCTGAGGGGTTGCTGCCGCCTCGTGTGTCGGGCCCAGGGGACCGTCAGCCCTCGTGATGGGGCATTTCTCATGTGTGGAGAAATTCTCTAACTCTGGGAGATTTGGGGGAGCCTGGAAATTCGAAGGGAAGAGTTGGGGGTGTGCAAGGATGGAGATGGCAAAGAAGGCTCAAGGCCAGTCTCAGTGGAATGATTTTTATCTTGAGCAGTTTGTTTCTATCTTTCGGGCAGAACGGCCCAGCAAACGCTGGGCAAATGGGGGACGAGGTAACCACAGTTGGGGAGTCGGTGGGAGGTTGGTGCAGCGCCTGGGCTGTGCAGCTCCTCACAGTTGACATTGACGTTCTCCCTGCCGCTTGGCCAATTCTTCTGAGGTCAACAGTCGTTTTTTTTTGGCCAGAGGATACCCCCGTTTTGGCCAGAAACGCAACGAATTGCCCAGGAAAGCACTGGCTGTGCTTACATCATAAAGAGCGTTGCCGGCCTCCCGTGTTCTACACAACATTCCGACGCAGTTCTTGCTCAGTGGCCACAGCTCTTGCAGCTCACTGCTGCTCTGGGAGTGAACCTCGCCAGTTTGGTCAGGTTTTGAGAGAATGACAAACTTTCTTGCCCAATGAGGCGCAAAATGACTCTCGGGGCAGCACGGTGATGCCAGTGGTGCTGGGAAGGGACCGTAGAGGTTGATAGAGGAGAGCTAGTCATGCTTTGCTGGGAAAGACGTAACTTATTTAGTGCAGCTCCTCACATCTCCCCTCTTCCTAAGTCTCTGCTGATCTTGCTGTATCTGTTCCCAACTTCCCTTCCTCACCTCCTCTTCCTTATGATTTCAGGCACCTCAACATCAGCAGACGTTTTCAGGCAGAGCTCCCAAACCTCCAGGACGGATCCCGTTTGGCCGAGGAGGAAGCGAGATTATCTCTGGGGTGGAAGCCCTGGGGAGACATGGAGATGAACCTGGAAGCGCAGGACAAACATTTCTCTAACACTTTTCTTCCACAGTCACCCCTGGGATACTAGGGGTCAAAAATTCCTCATTTTCACAGCAGCTTTTTGGGTGTTCAGATTCTTTCCCTTCTTTTCTTGGCTGCCTTCCCCCCTGGTAGCATTAGAGGGAAGGAGATGGCTCAGTTCTGGCAGGACAGTGACCAAATAATAACCGGTGGTGTTCTCGGCAGCATCCTCCATGAGAAATGGGCGTTTGTAGGTGTCGCACTTCATCTGCTCAAAGCCCCATCCAACCTGGTCTTGAACACCTCCAGGGATGGGGCCTCCAAAACTTCTGTGGGCAACGTGTTCTTTTCTGGGCTGCTCTCGATCCATTCTCCACCCAGCCTCTGTTTGTGCTCGGGATGATGTCCTCGTGCAGCTTCAAGCTTCAAACGCTTTCGGTGGTTTTATCCTCCTTGCTTGGATTTGTCTTGTTTTAATATACTGATCTCTGGGGGATATTTTGTACTGTGTTTGTTTGCAAAGGTAATTGATGATAAAATTGGGGTGGGATGCAGTTAGAGGGACACGGGCGCATGGTGCAAGTGTTGGTGCCCTGGGACCCTCTGCCCAGGCTGCAGCTGCAGCATCCGAGGGGCTCTGCTCTCCAGCAGGTCCTCTGTGACAGCGGCCAGTCCCAGGCATGAGCTTCAGAGACACTGCGTCCTCTGGAGGTACCGCTGGGCACTGATGGTCAGACAGCAGAACCCTGCCTCAAAACCTCAGAAATTTTTAGACGTGTTAACACGTATCAACTCGACCTCATCAGCTGAAAAAATTTAATACTTTAAATCAAATGTCATTGTTTCCCCACGAGATCAAAATGAGGAGTCTTCAGGATGTGTATCAATAGCAAGAGGAGAGCTATTGACCTTCCAAACCAGGAGAACTCTATTTGCATTTTTTCAGTGCTCCCTCTCAGGCTGTGCATTTAGTCTCCCTCATCTTTCACGTATTTCCACCTCTCCTGACTAAACTGACCGTGTCTGAAGTCACCTTTCCAGAACTACATCTGCACAGAAGCACTTGCGATGGCTCTCAAGACTTCCCTTTCCCTTCTTTGATCATTCAGACACCTCTCAACAATCCAGATGATGCTTTGAGCTTCAGGGAGTTAAAAGCTTGCCTATCATTCAGTAGTCTCTCTCATTCTGTCTTTAGCACAATCTTTAGCTGTGCTTAGTTGATAGTTTTTCATCTCTCTAAAATATTTCTTACTTGGTTATGCTTTGTGGAAGGTGAACCTCATTGGTGGCAGATTCTACTTGGCACACAGCTGAGGAGTGGTTTATTTTAATGGTGAATCTGATCATTTACTTTTGTTTGTTCAAAAACAAGACAATCCCTGTTTGCCTGTGTGCAGCAGGTCTCTGAGGAAAGCAGGTGGGAGCTGGTGCAAAGGAGCTGGAACATCCAGCTGCAGACTGCGGTGGAGAAGTGTGATGGAAGGAAAAGGGATGCAAGTCCCAGGTGGCCGATGAGAGCCATGGTGGGGTTGGGGAGGTGAGGAGCAAGGGTGGCCATCCTGGGTCAGACCTCAAGGGACAGCTTCTGCCACCAGCCCAGATCTCCTTAGGAGAGACCCTGGATCCATATCAGTCAGAGAATGCTGCTGTCACCTCTTCTCTAAACTGAAAAATTGCAAACTACACCCTTGAAAATGAATGGTCTTTTTCATTAGAAGCTCTTTGAAATCTTTCTCCATAAGAACACTAGGAAACGTCTCTAATTAACTGTAGAAGAGTAGAAAAGGAAGAGACGTGGTTTCTTAGGGCTTTCTTTGTCACAATGAGCCCCACGGTGCATTTGGTGCTGAGCCCTTGAGCCTCAGGTTGCACAAAGCTCTCAGGAAGTCAAAGTGAGAAGAAAGAAAGTACCTTGAGGTATGAATGAGTCCCTCTGAGGCAAACCCTGAGAAAGCCTCCCCAGGGGCTCGTTAGAGCAGCTGAGAGGAGGCCATGATTGCAGGCAGGCAAAGGTGCTGTGCAGGCAGCTGAGCTGCTGAGAAAGACCTGGCTTTGTTTGATGGAGCAGAAAGGCCAAGCCCTGAGCCCCAGGCCCTGGCAAGGCAGATCCTGTCCCTCCCGCATGGCTCAGGGCTCTTGCTGGGGCAGGGGCATCTGGGGGGTGTGATGCTGAGTGAAGGATGCTGGTGGGTGCTGTGCCCAAGGGGACAAAGACTTGCGTTCGCGTGGGGACTTCCAGCCTTGCCAGTGGCCTTTGCCATCTCCACCACAGCTTGTCCTACACTGTCCCACAGCTGCTTCTTCTTCCCTGCTGGCTGGAGACACCCATCTCCCTTCCCCACCTTGCTCTCACCCTGGCAGTTCCAGACACTCACTGACGTCTGTCCACCCTCACACTCTGCTCCTTGACACACAAAGACATGGACTCATCTCCAACTCCTTATGCAGGACTTGTGGAAAGGGATCCTGGTGCTGCACGAAATACAATGGCTGCAATAGCATGGAGGATACCAGCTTGCCAGAGAGTGATGGACATCACACACTCACCATGCCCATCCAAATCCAGGACTGGGGTTAGGGGCCCAGGCATCTTGGCTCTTCCAGACATCTCTCCAATAAGTCAGGAAATCTCAACCCAGGGGAAAGAAATCGAAGGCATTTCACTGCTGGGAAGGCAAATGCTGGCTGAAGCCTTTGGACCATTACTGTGGATGTCCCACCACCTACGGAAGAGTCCAGGAAAGTTTCCAGGAAGAAGAGACCTCACAGGCACCAAACACAGCCACAAGCCTCATCCTGGCCTAAAAAGGTATGCAGAAGGAAATGACCTCACAAACACAGACCCCAGTCATGAGCCTGCTGCTGGACAATCATGTGCCCAAGGAACCATAACCTCAGAAGCAACCTCTAGCTGCTGGCATGTTCCATACATGCTGGCATGGTCCATCCTGTGTGTTGCATTCATACCCATGCTGCTGGCATGTCCCGTACTTGGGACCTCACAAGAACCAAGCCTGGTCATCAACCCTCTGCTGGCCTAAGGGGTGCTCTGGAACACAGACCTTCAAACACCTCTGAGCTTGCTCATGGTCTCTCAGGTCCTCAGGCAGCAGCACCCTCACAACTGGCATTCAGGCCATTCGCCTGCTGCGGGGCTATCAAGGACTCAGGCAGACGTGACCTCCAAATCAATAGCTGCCTTCTTCTGGCCTATCAGAGATTGTGGCAGCACCGACCTCCTAACAAACATCCACACCCTCTGCCTGCTGCTGGCCTGTCAGGTACTCATGGAGGAACAACCTCATAGGCACCGAACCCAGACTTCAGCCGGGGGTTGGCCGGCCACCTGCAGAGACAGGGGTGACCCCAAAATGAGCATCCAAAGCAGATGCCCGCTGTTAGAGCAGCGGTGACCTCACAATCAACATGCCAGACCTTGGCCTGCTGCTGGCCTGTTGGGTTCTCAGGCAGAAGGCACCTCACAAGCATCTACCCGAGACATTGCTGGACTGCCATGTCCTCACAGAATCATGTAGATTGAAAGGGATCTTTGGAGATCGTCTAGTTAAATCCCGGAACTCCAATCAGTTGGAAATTTTGTCTTTGAGGACTGGGGCCTAGCGCATAAGCCTTGTGTGAGGATGATGAGGGACGTGGGCTTCTTCAACCTGGTGAACCTCCTCCAGTGAGGGTCATCATCCAAAAGGGATAACCTCACTCCAAGTATGGGAGAGAGATGGATGGCATATGATGGATATAAACACATGGAAGGATTTGGCTGAAGAGATTTTTAGCCTGCTGAAAGACCAGGGCATTCTTCCAACTGCCTGAAGCTCAAAGCAGCACCTGGGGAGTTTAGAGGGATGTGCCTGAGCGAGGAGTAAGGGGACGGGGAAACTGGAGAGCAAGGGGAAGGCCAGCCCTGCTGCCCCATTATCGGTCTGATGGTCCCACCGTGCTGGAAACGCATGGGACAGGTGTGGTCAAGGGTGGGGAGACATGGCCCTGGCAAAGTGCCCTGGCAGCCCTCAGGGCTCTGTCCCCCTCAGCCCTCCTCTTTTGGTGGCCCCCTTCAGTGCCTGGGCCACAGGTGGTCTGTGTCCCCTCAGTGGCAGCCCCTCTCCCCAGGCCAGCACAAGAGTCCTGCTCCAGGCACAGAGCAGCCTGCCCAGAGTGGGGGCCTGCAGAAAGAGGTTTCTCCTTCTCATGGATTCCTCCCTGCAGGCACAGAAATGCTCCCTAGCTCTTCTCCAGGGACACCCCTTCTCCTGGGAGAGCCTTTTCCCAGGTGAGCGTGTCCAGGCTGGCCTGGCTGGACATTCCTGGTTCCCACCCCGTGCTCCCTGCAGGGCCCTGATCTGGTGGTGCTGCTCTGCAGAGGGAGGGGGCTGTGGTGCCCTGGGGCCATGGGGTGACCCTGCACTGGCCGTGCTGGTCGGATGGGGAACAGACCCAGCCAGAAAGGGATCGCTGCTGCTGAGCCCCCTTCCATCTCCCCTGATTGCTCAGTAGCCAAGGACAGGGCTTGGCAGGGTACTGGGATGTCTCCAGTGTCTCAAAAGGCAGGGAAGGGCTGCTCTAGATCAATCCCACAGGGTTTCCAGGGCACTGGGCTGAACCATTGTTTAGTCTTATGTCTCTTTTGCCTGCTGGCTCCTGGCATTGCAGGGGCCTCGTTAGCCCATGGGCTCTTCAGGTTCACCTTTCCTTCAAGGACACTCCGCCTTGGATGGTCACTCATTTGATGAGGTGCCAATCACTGCTCATCCAGACTCACGTACTTTTCTGGGAGATCCCCTGAGCTCTCCTGGCAACTCCAGGTTCCTCTCCAGGATAGCATTGGCCATCAGCCCCACCACCAGTGGGACAATACCAGGAAGGATAAGCAAAAACCATTTGCACTCTGCTTGGACATGTGCCACCAAGAAGGGAGCTCTAGGTCCAGCCTTTCATCCCTAAGAGATTCCCATGCAACTCTGACCCTAGAACACCATGAGGACTTTTCATGGAACCGTTCCTGGGGTGTGTTCCTGATACCAGCTTTGGAAGAGTCATTCAGCCTCTGCCCCTGCCTTGAGGAGTCCCCTCTGACACAGTGGTTCACATGGCCTGTTCCTGCCTGCAGCCACAGGGGTGCCACTGTAGAGACAACAGGACTGTCACAAGGTACACGAGGCCTTAGGGGGAACACAAAGGCAAGGGCACAGCAGGACAGTGGGGATGTGAGGAGAGACCAGCACTGAAACGCCTCGTCCTGCTGCTGTCCTTGGCCATGGCTCCAGGGAAGCAGCAGCCCCGACTCGCAGGCGGCACAGACAGAGTGCCCAGCGAGGCAGCCAGGGGCAACCCCAAGGGCCCCAGGGGCTGATCCTCCATGGGGCAGATGGACATTTGCCTACTGAACCCCTCCTGCATGCTGGGGCTGCTCACCCAGCTCCAGAGGAGAAGTCAAGAGATGGGAGGTGAGACAAATAGGTTTTTTCCACATTTCTTTATTGAGCTTTTTTAAAAAGGGAGCCTGGATCCATATATAAATAAGATCTTTGGGTCAAGAAAAAAAGAAGTAGAAGGCCAAGAATAATAACATCACAGGTCTCCAACAAAAAAAACCAACACATGAAAACAAAGAAACAAACCAAACCAAAATAAAACAAAAACAAAACCAAAAAAAATCCCACAAAGAGAAAGTAAAGAAACATATGAAAAAAAGTTAATCCTGGCTTTTCCTGAGATACAGTGGAACCCCATTGGCATAATGGGCACCTTATTAATCTAAAGGAGATGGGATCCCAATAGCTTCCTCAGGGCATCCTTGAGCTCTTTGTTCCTCATGCTGTAGATGAGGGGGTTCACTGCTGGAGGCACCACTGAGTACAGCACTGCCACCACCAGATCCAGGGATGACCATGAGATGGAGGGGGGCTTCAAGTGAGCAAATAATCCAGTGCTGACAAGCAGGGAGACCACGGCCAGGTGAGGGAGGCACGTGGAAAAGGCTTTGTGCCGTCCCTGCTCAGAGGGGATCCTCAGCACGGCCCTGAAGATCTGCACATAGGACAGCACGATGAACACAAAACAAACAAAAGCTAAAGAACAACCTAATACAAGAAGCCAAACTTCTCTGAGGTAGGAATGTGAGCAGGAGAGCTTGAGGATTTGTGGGATTTCACAGAAGAACTGGTCGACAGCATTGCCCTGGCAGAGGGGCAGGGAAAATGTACTGGCCGTGTGCAGGAGAGCAGTGAGAAACCCACTGCCCCAGGCAGCTGCTGCCATGTGGACACAAGCTCTGCTGCCCATCAGGGTCCCGTAGTGCAGGGGTTTGCAGATGGCAACGTAGCGGTCATAGGCCATGACAGTGAGGAACTGGCTGATGGAGCTGCTGTTGGTCATGTGCTTAGTCCGTGCATGGGGGACTGTTTAAAGAGGAGAAGACATTCACAAGTTAAGGCAGACTTCGTTGATCCCATCCTATTCCTTTTTCCAAAATTTTCCCCAAAATGACTTCTCTTTCCATGGAATAATTTCATTCAGACCCTTTTTGTGAGATCAGCTTTGTGCTGCTGAGGGCAGTATCTTTGTAGGGGCAGAGATCCAGATGTTGATTTCCAATACTTTCTGGATTATTCACCTCTAAAAGAAACAGAGTTGGATTTTCAATTCCTTCTCCTCAACTGAGAGATGAATTTTTGTGTCCCATCACCCACCCAGACAACCCAGAGCAGAAGTTTGGAAGAAGAGGGTCCTTCCCTTTCAGGTAGCCCCTGCCGTGCTGTGCTTCTTGAAAAGTCTCCTGTGAATGTCCTGCAGTGATCTGCAGCTGTGAGCAGCTCTCACCCATGCAGCACCCTCTCAATAGCAGGACCCTTCCCTGCTGTGTCCCCACATGCCCGTGGGGTCTCCCCAGGCTGGATGAGAGCTGACCCTGCAGGTGGCAGAGTCCCTGCCCCGGCACACAGACCCATGGGATGCAGGGACCGTGCTCTGAAAGACAGCCCTGGGCACCCCTGGCTGCACACCCAGCTTATCAGCTCTTCACATTTCATACCAGCCCCCTCTGCCCCCTTACAGATCCCAGAGGCTGTGGCTGTGCCAGCTTTAGGAGATGCCTCCAGGAACTCCACCTGCATCGCCCTGCACCCAGAGACTCACCCTGTCAAGGGCCGCAAAGATTTCTCCTCCAGTGAGCTCTCAGTCGTCCTCCCAATCCTGACAGCTTTAAGCTCTCTCTCTGCCTCGCTTATCTCCCTGAGACACCCTGGCAGTGCCCTCAGCCCTGCTGCGCTTGGCAGAGGAGCTGCTCCTGGGCAGAGCCGTCTCTCTGCAGCGCTGCCCGCTTGCCATGAGCTCCCTCCATGCCAGGAGCCCAGCCCAGCTCAGACGCAGAGGACCAGCCCAAGGCCTTTTAATGACCCCTCTGGTGGGTTTGATGCCAAGTCCATGAACTTCAGTCGCTGAGAGGAAGTTGAAGAAACCTCTCAAGGAGTCAAAGTCAAATTCAAACTCCAAAGTTTCTTGTAGTCTTAATGGGTCCCACTGAGGGACACCACTGAGACATTGTCCCCTGGGTCTGGTTAGCGCAGAAACCTGGAGGCAGTGATGACAGGTCAGGAAAAGCAAGGTGAAGGTGGCTCTGATGCTGAGTAAACCTGGATGTGTTTCATTAGCACAAAGGGCCAAGCCCTGACCCCATCACCCAAAGGGCCAAGGCACGACCCCCAACCCCCAGGAAGGGAGATCCTGTCCCTCACTCATTCCTCAGGGCTCTTCCTGGCACAGGGGGATGTGGAGATGTGCAATGCCAAGGACAGGGCTATGGTACGACACCAGCCAGGCTCCTGAGTATGGACAAGGAGGCAATGAGACCCCAGTGCTGGAAGGACTGGTTGTCTCCTCATAGGCGTCAGTGGCAGAGACAACAGCCATAGCCCAAGGCATGAAGAGCTTGGCTCTGCCAGGGGCCTTTCAGCTTTGCCACATCCCTCTGTCTTCTCCACCACAGGCTGTCCTACGGTGTCCCATCACCTCTGCCTCTTTCCCTGCAGGCTGTAGTCATCCACCCGGCTGCCCCACCTTGCTCTCACCTTCCTTTGCTCAGATCTCTCCATCCTCCCTGGCTCTTCCTTGAAACGCAAAGCCTTAGGCTGATCCAGGCTCCTTCTGGGTGTCGTGTTGCGCCACAGCATTGCCCTTGGGGTGACATTTCTTTCTCCTTGTGTCCAGTCTGCACCTCCCCAGCTGCATGTTGGGGCATTATTTCTTTCTCATGCTGTTTTCCACTACAAAGAAAAGCTCCACCAGCTCTGAAAGCACCCTTCAAGCACGCTCAGGCTTCTCCTGTACTGTCCTCAGTCTCCACACCACTGTGCCCAGGGCCCTCAGCTTCTCAATACTGCTCAAGTGCTTGAGGCCTCCAAACCCCATCTTGGGAGAGCTCTGGGCTCTCTCCACGCTGTTTGCAGATGAAAACATAGTGGTCATAGGCCAAGAAAGATGGAGGGAGACATTTTACCAAGGCCTGTAACAGCAGAACAAGGGACAATGGCTTACACTGAATGATGGTAGATTTAGATTGGACGTAAGGAAGAAATGCTTTATGATGAGTGTGGCGAGACCCTGGAACAGGTTGCCCAGAGCAGTGGTGGATGCCCCATCCCTGGAAGTATCCAAGGTCAGGAGCTTTGAGCAACTGGAACTAATGAAAGATGTCCCTGCCCATGGCAGGGGGGTTGGACTAGATGATTGTTTAGGACTTTTCCAAGCACAACCATTCTATGATTCTTTGATTCATCCAACTGAGGAGGGGGGTTTCTGCATTAGAGGTCTGACACTCGTGCTGGGAAGCCAGAAAGCACATTTTTGGATTGTGCAAGACTTGCCGTGGGATTTCTAGGAAAGGACCAAACGAAGGGAAAGGTTGGGATCAAGGTGGTTTGTGGAGGAAGAAGCATGGGAAAACAGAGAGAAAAGGGATGAAATGAGATGGTCATGTGTAAACAGGTGGCTGGTGAGGACACTTCCCTGGCTGTGGCCCACAACTGATCACCACAGCCTGTCCTGGTTTTCTTAATACCTCCTTTTCGAAGAGATTTGTGGGGCGAGGGAGATCTCTGCTCTCTGCACAGATGGAGGTTCAAGTGCCAGACACTGGAGTGGGAACCACAAGTCATCAGACCTTTTGAACGTTGGGGGGCCAGCAACTGGTGATAATGGTGCATATGCATATAACATTGGTGCGTATGTTAGTGGTTTACCCACAAGCAAACACCAGAGAAACCAGAAAGTAGAATACGCCTGCGGGGGCCTAATTTTGGACTGGATACTAGAGGGACCACATCATCTGCAACTTGGGTACTGGAAGAAAAAGGTAGCCCAGACCACCTCCTAGAGAAACTGGGGGGTCACAGTACCATAGAATTGTCTAGGTTGGAAGGGACCTTTCAGATGAGCAAGTGCAACCATCAACCTAACACTGACAGAAACCATCACTGAACCATGTCGCTAAGCACTACGTTGACCCGTCTAATTGGAAATACCTCCAGGGATGGGGATTCCACCACTTCCCTGGGCAGCCTGTTCCAATATTTGATAACCCTTTCAGTGCTTCCTAATTTCCTAATATCCAGTCTAAGCATCCTGTGGCGCAACTTGAGGCCGTTTCCTCTTGTCCTATCACTTGATAGTTGGGAGAAGAGACCGACCCCCACCTCTCTACACCCTCCTTTCAGGGAGTCGCAGAGAGCAAGAAGGTCTCTCCTCAGCCTCCTTTTCTCCACACTGAACACCCCCATTTCCCTCAGACGCTCCTCACAAGACTTGTGCTCCAGACCCCTCGCCAGCTCCCTTGCCCTCCTCTGGACACGCTCCAGCCCCACAACGTCTTTCCTGTAGTGAGGGGCCTAAAACTGGACACAGCACTCCAGGTGGGGCCTCACCAGGGCCCAGCACAAGGGGATGATCACTTCCATGGTCCAAGTCACCACACTGTTCCTGGTAAAGGCCAGGATGCTGTTGGCCGCCTTGGCCACCTCGGCACACTGCTGGCTCGTAGTCTTTCTCTTCACTGACAGAAGAAACATACTTTTGTTTCTCTTTGGTGCTTCTCTCTAACCCAAACGAATATGCAGCACTAAAGTGGGTTTCCCTCCATGGAGCAGCTTTGCACAATGTCTGCTCCAAGAGGGGAAATATCTCAGACTGCAGCTGGAAATGGGTGAAGGTGTGGAGGAAAAATGTGTTGCTTCTGACACTATTTGATATGCATACAATAGAAAAAGGCAGGGAAGGCTAACCACCATGAAAGAAACAGGAAAACTGCCCATCAATGAAGCTCTGCAGAAGGAGGATGGAGCCGTACATAACATGAGGTGATATCATTGGGATCAGCACCTCGAGAAGACTTCTGTAGGGAAGACTTTCACCTGCTCTAGGTGACCCTGCTCTGGCAGGGGGTTTGGACTAGACGATCTCCCGAGGTCCCTTCCAAGCCTTATCATTCGGTGATTCTGTGACTTTTCCAATTCCTCAGAAAGAGGACAGTGCTGTAACCCAGCTGCAGCACTGTGTTAATGCAGAACTGGCTATTGAAAATCCAGTATTTCATTCACTTGGGCTCTTGGCTTTGGCATCTTTTCACTTTGACTCCACTCCTGACACCTCTCTCATGAACCCCATAAGAATGGAAGACTAAAGGAGAATTAGGCTCAGAGCTGGCTCCTTAGGGCGTCTGGCGTGTTAATGAGCCCTCTGGTGCCGAGTTCCTGCACTGCAGATCCTGAAAGACTGAGCAAGCCCCCGGAGAAGTAAAAGCCAGAAGCAAACCTCCAGGTTTCTGGGGGTGTTAGCAGGCCCTGCTGATCTCTGCCTCTGAAGAGACCGAGGAGGGAATGAGCAGACAAAGTTCCTGTCCCTGGGGGCTGGTGAAGCAGGAAAGGATGTCAGAGACACTTGCTACAGGAGGAAATTTAAACGTGGAAGTCATTGTGAAAGCCCTTGATTTGCTTCCCCAAGCAGGATGGCCAAGGCCTGACCCCCATCCTTTGGGGAGGGAGCTCCTTTCCCTCTTGGAATGCTCAGGGCTCTGTGTAATGTGTGAGTGTGTGAAGCCGGGTACTGGTCAGCAGGAGGACCCTTTGCAGGCTCTGTGGTGGGTGGGTGAGGAGGCAACGAGGTGCTGGAGCTTTAAGGAGCGAGTGCCTTCTCATGGGTCTCGGTGGAAGAGGCAGAAGCCTACTCAGGTCTGTTGGGGTGTCAAGGCCCAAAGCCATGCCCACCGCAGCTACACTGTCCCATGCCTGTGCCGGCTTCATTAGCTCCAAAAAAAAGCTGTGGAGTTCTGTGGATTTGCCAGTTCCTGTGAGTCCCCTCCAACCTATTTGGTTTCTTCCAAAAGCGTTGTCAATGCTCATTTATCCCCCAAGATTTGCAAGCCCCAGACATGCTAGAATCCTCTATTTAGCTCCACAACCCAGCGCTGAAGTGCGTATCCTCCTCATTCTGCTGCCTCAGAGTGAAAATTCAACCTCTGACATTTCAGCATGACACCCCTTGCTATTTCAGGTCCTTCTCCGGCCTTTCACACGCTCATTGCTATGCACACACTGCTCGTTCCCTGCATGCCCATGTCTCTCACAAACCCTTCCTCTTCCCCTGCCGAGATGGGACTTCAAGAGGTTTGTGCATCCTCCACGCCCATGGTCTGAGCTCACAGTCGTCTCAGGGAACCTGTGTCCGACTGCGGCCAGTGTTGTCCTGCCAGCTCAGGGTCTGAGTTCCATTTGAGCCCAAACCATTCCAGTTCCCGCTGCCTCCCTCTTCCCTCTGACACTGGCTACTGTGAGACACAACTGCTGTACAACTCCAGGCAGGATGGGCCAAAGAGTTTAATTAGCAAATTGGGACCTTTCCCCTTGCTGGAAATGTGAACTTGGCTCTCAATATTTATGTATTGAACTGCTTTGCCACTTTGAAACTGCCTCTCTGAAAAACTAGCCCAGCGTGGTTTTTTCTGTGATTGTTTTTGTTTGTTTTAACCCAAATGAACATGCAGCACTGAAGTGACATTCCATAGCATGGGAAGTGGGTTTCCATAGGATTTTGCACAATGTCTGCTGCAAGAGGGGAGATGTCTCAGACTGCAACTGGAAATGGGTGAAGTTGTGAGGAGATAAATGCGTTACATCAGACAATAATTGGTATGAATACAGTAAAAAAATGTAGTGAAGGTGAATAAGCAGGAAAAAAAGGAAACCTGCCCAGTCACTGGAGCTCTGCAGAAGGGGGCTGGAGCTGTACGTAACACGAGGTGATACAAGCGGGATCATGACCTAGAGAGGATTTTTAGGCCAGGCTGTGCGAGAGAGTACCCTGACTTCACCCAGATAAACAAGAGGCTCCACAGCGTGCTGAAGCGATGGGAAGAAAGGTCTTGGGGCAAAAGCATGAGAAACAATGGGAGAGATTTGGGTGGCAGAGATTTGAAGTAGTCCTTTCCAGGTCTGAGAAGGCTGAGTTTCAGAGACAAGGGAAAAGAGAGAAGCTCTCAAGCATGTTTTGGAATTCATGGCACTATCACTAAGAACAGAAAGAGGACAGTGCTGCAAGGGAACTCTTATTCTTCATGATGATGAACTAAAGTTCTTCTATTTCCTTCCTGACAGTCACTATTACTTGTCAGAGTGGGTGTCATTTTCAGTAGTTAGCCTCTGGCATGAAGTTCTTCGAACAGTGGTTTTGCTCTCACTGCTATCTCTTTGTCATCATTTAAAGCTGACACCTTGTAGACAGAATTGCCCTGAATTCATGCCCGCTTCGTATACTTTCTCCCTGGTTCCAGTAAGAGGTGGAGGGGGGGGATAGGGTACTTGGTAGAGGCCAAGGTACAGATCCCAGATCTCTGGAAAGGCACAAAGGAAGGCAAATTCTTCATGCGGTGCTGTGACCGGTACCCACTGCTCCTGACCCCTGGAGTACACTGACACAACACCGCTACCTGCATTTCCAGTCTGCTGAGTCCTAACCGTGCAGCAGAGATCCTAGAAGCTCTGAACTGCCTTCGTCTGCCCTGCGTTTCAGCACGTCAAATGAAAGTAACCGAGTCAAAGAGTTGGTTTTGAGCTTCTCCACAGCCTAAAGCACCGCATGGGTAAGGAGCCTGGCCGGGAAATGTAAAGAGTAATCAAAGGTAGGACGAGATACCTACTGAGCACAGGACAATGCCACCCTGAATTGTCCCATGAGCCTCTACTGTAGAAAGCCTCACCTGTACCTGACTCTCTTCTCCTGGGGCACACTGCAAGGCACAGGCTCATGGAAGGGCTTTTGAGAAAGGGGTTGGTGGGGGAGCCTCTGGTCCAGCCTCTCACCCAAAGGTAGGGTTGTCAATCCCAGGGTCAGGTTGGGTGACATTCTGGGGAGCTGAAAACCTCCAAAGATGGAGATAACAGAGAGTCGATGGGTGTCCTGCTGCAGGTCAACGTCCGCCTAGTCCATTTTTCCTAATATTCGGTATAAAGCTCCATGGAGGATGCTTGCCGCTGCTGCCTCTGCCAAACATCTGCCACAGCAGAAGAGTTTGCCTCCACCTTCATCTCTCCAGGAAGATGCCACCTGCTCTTAGGCTGCCCTGTGCCTCCCCTTCAGCAGACTAAAGAGGAGCGGTTGTCTCAGCCTCTCCACACAGCTCATGTGCTTCAGGCCCCTAACCCCATCCCGACAGACTTCCTCTGGACTTTCTCCAGTTTTTCCGTCCTCCTTTCACAATGGGATCCATCTATGGCATCCACCATA
Organism: Chroicocephalus ridibundus; assembly: GCF_963924245.1. Taxonomy (NCBI): domain Eukaryota; kingdom Metazoa; phylum Chordata; class Aves; order Charadriiformes; family Laridae; genus Chroicocephalus; species Chroicocephalus ridibundus. The sequence goes on from NW_026961319.1 coordinate 691,865, forward strand.
ACTCCCACACCCTTCTGCCCAGGACACTCCTCAGCCAGTCGCGTCACAGCCTGTCCCAGGGCACCGGCTTTGTTCTGCCCCCAGTGCACACCTTGCCCCCTTTGCCTTATGAAACTTCAGGAGGTTTCATTTGGCCAAGTCCCCACGTGTGTCAAGGTCCCTCTGGACTCAAAGTCCAAATGGTCAACATTGCAGGTTTTGTGGACAGTGCCTCAAACCAGATAAGAATATGGGGAATTGCAGGATCCCACAGGTAATGAAAGAGAATGATTTGCCTAATGGAGTTGCCACCTGAGTTTGAAAATCAGCACACCAACCACCTCAGATATACCCCAAGGTTGTAAGAAAAAAGAAAAGCATGGCCAAGGGGGAATGGATGAATAAGGAAGCCGTTCATTTTGGAGGGGATTTAGAGAAAAAAAGAGAAGCAATTGTGGTTTCAAGGAATGAAAAGGATGTGGTCAGGGCTGTCTGGGGACACCTGTGAAGCACCCTGGCACCTGATGTGAATTGCTTCTGTGGTCAGAGACAACCTGAGAGCTTTCCCTAATTTGAAACAATGAAGGGGAAGAAAGGACAGTCATATTTAGGCTGGATGGGACGTCGGGAAGTGTCTCGAGCAGCCTCCTGCAGGGCCAGGCCAGTTACTGAGGGCTTTCTCCAAACACATCCTGGTCACTTGCTAGAAGAGATCCAGTGCACACTCCCTGGGAAACAGCTTCCAGCACTTGACTAGCCTTATGCTGGAAAACTTTCTCCCTGTGTCTACCCTGACCCTCTCTTTTGTCATCCCCTTGCCTCTTGTCCTCGTTTCTTGTGCCATGGACGTGAGCCTGACTCAGTCTTTGGAATGAATGAGCCCAGCTCTCTCGGCTTCTTCTCACAAAACATGTGCTCCAGCCCTGACCACCTTTGTGGGCCTCCAGGGAACTTTCTCCACTTTACCAATTTCTCTCTGTACTTGCGGCGGAAGGGGGGGTGTCATAAACCAAAGAATTAACCTGGATGTGGTGTAAAAAGTCCTGCACAGAAGGGGATCATCACTTCCACTGTCTGTGCTCCTGCTCATACAGCCCGGAATGCTTTTGGCCTCCCTTGCTGACGGCTCATGGTTGTCCCAATGAAACCCAAGGACCACCACAGTCTTTCCTGCAGAGCTGCTATCCAGCCATGCAGCCCCATGCCCTCTGCCATTGCACAGGATGAGTGCACCTCAAGGGGAGGACTTTGGCTTTGTCATCATTGGATACTGTGTGCTTCCTTTTGGCCCAGCCTTCCAGCCTGTCTTTGTCCTTTGGGCCGTAGCCTTGAGCTCCAGCATCGTGTCTGCTCTCCTCCATATGCTGTCATCTACAACTGTTATGAAAAAGCACTCTCTCGTCTCCTCTGGGTCATTACAAACACATTAAACAGGGCAGGTTGCAGGCTAGACCCCTGCAGAACCTTACAATCTACAGGCCTCCAGGCAGTGTAACACTCATTGACCACGTCCCTCCGAGCCCGCCTGTACAGGTGGGTTTAGCTATCCAGTAGCCATCCATGCAGGCATTAGCCATCCTAGCTTGGGCATGAGAGTGTTCTGTGGGACAATGCTGGAAACCTTGCTGACTTCCAGGTCAAAGATAACTACGTCTCTCCTTGCACCTAACAGTCATGGCCTTTCTTCACATAAAGCAAGTCGGATGGCCAGGCAGAGTCTCCCCTGGCTAAATCCTGTCACCTTCTCTTTCGGCCATGAAAGAATTGTGACCTGAGGGGACCTGCTCTGGAGCACAGCCTTTCACTCCCCTGCTCATCCATGGGGCATTTCTGAAAGGTGCATGCAATATTTGGGTGCCGCCAGTCATCAGTGAGTGCCCCCACTTTCAAGGATGATGGAAGGGGCCTCTCTGTGACATCGGCCTGCTCTCTCCGCTCCCTGGGATGCCACCCATCCTGTCCTAGAGACTGGTGAGGATGGTGCTTGCTCAAGTGACTCCTGACTTGATGCCCATCCACCGCTGGTTGTTCTCCTCCAGGGTCCTGCCTCAAGTCACAGAGGCCTGGGAGACCTTGCAGGGAAAGATCGAGGCAAAGAGGACATAGACAATCGCAGATCTATCCACACCTGCTCTCATGAAACTCAGCGGTGGCCACACACTATCTTTGTTTCTTCTTTAACTGTTCCGGATGTTTCAAACACGCATCATGGTGCCCTTGAATTGCCTCTCAAGTTTAGCCTGAGTTTCCATCCTTGCTGTGCCTGGAGGATGCTGTCCTTGGACACCAGCCGTACTGAGCTGGGCCACCATGCCTGGGCAGTGTATGCCATCCCGGCCAGAGTTCTGTACTCATCAGTAATGGCTCCAGCTCATCCTGTCTGTGCCCCTGGCTGAGGGGATTGCTGCACATTTGGGCTGAAGCACCCCAGCTGTGTCACCAGGCAAGCTCCTACTTGCCTTAAGGAAACCCGGTACCAAGTGTCCAAGACCCCCTGGGGGCAGAGAGTTTGCTTCAGAGCAGAGATGTGGGATTGACAAAAGAGCACTGAATGTCTTGCCAGCCCTGAGACTACAGACCCAGGGTGAAATGTCCTAATTCACTCAATGGAATCATCCCCCGAGCTTGGAAAAATGAGATCCTTCCCTTTCACTCTTCTGGTGTCTGCTATTGGGACAAGAAGAGGTGATTCTCCTGCCAACTCTTTTCTAATACAAGAAATGCCACAGGACATAAGTGTATCTCCAGGTGAGGGAGGGAACATCAGCGATTACATCAGCAGGTTGCCCTGGAGCCCCAGGGACACCTGGAGGGAGCCCCGAGGGGGCAGAGAAAGGGCTGCCTTGGGCTGGTCCTCTGCTGCTGAGCTGGGCTGGGCTCCTGGCATGGAGGGAGCTGATGGCAAGCGGGCAGCGCTGCAGAGAGACAGCTCTGCCCAGGAGCAGCTCCTCTGCCAAGCGCAGAGAGGGTGTAAAGGCAGTCTGGGGTGGGAGGAGAGAGGAGAGCTCAGCTGGAGAAAAATCTTCCCAGCCCTGAACAGGGTAAGTCTCTGGCTGCAGGGCAATGCAGCTGCGGTTCCTGGAATGATCTCCTGAAGCTGGCACATCCCACAGCCTCTGGGATCTATCAGGAGGTCTCTCAGAGGTTCTCCAACATAGAGAAAAAGGACTTGCTTTGGAGCAGGGCTTCCCCATGGCTCTGTCAAAGGGACAGGGCACATCAGCTGCCTTCACCCGGGAATGGCTGCAGAGTGTGAAGGTGGGTGTGCAGCCAGGGGTCTGTCCTTCAGAGCAGGGTCCCTGCACCCAAGGGTGCTTTGTGCTGTGGCAGGGACTTATCTCCCGTCAGGATCAGCCCTCGGTTTCCCTGAGGAGCTGCCAGCAGCAGTGCGGGGAGAAGGTGTGGGTGGAAGAGGCAGCTCCTGGCAGGAGAGTGTCCTGCTGTCAAGGGGGTGCTGCGTGGGTCAGGGCTGCTCTCAGCTGCACTTCACCCCCAGGACATTTCTGAGGGCACTTTTCAAGGGGAAGCTCAAGGCAGGAATTATGTTACAGATAAGGAGCTTTCTTGCGTTTGTGTTTTTATTTTCCTAGTGAGAGGGTGGGGAGGCAGAGAAAGGGATAAATGTATAGGGAGCTCTGAAGTTGGAAGAAGTCAGTGAGACTCCTGAGCTGTAGCTTTGAGTGGTCAGTAGGTCTGCCAGGAACCTCCTGGAGTGCCTTCAGCCACTCCTCTGCCCATGGGCAGCACCAGCATCAGCTCTGCTGGACCCATCGGGGTTGTTCTGACCTGCCCTTTTCCACCTGCAAACAGGAACATGAACCCAGGCAGTGCCCGGCAAACAGGCAGGTTTCTGTGGGGCCAAGGGGAGTGCACAGGGGTTGGGATGGGGTCTGTGAGAGCTGACAGGGAAAAGACATGGGACAGGGAAACACCTCCCAGGAGGAGAATCTCCCGGCAGCAGGGATATGATCAGGGAATGAGAGGAAAGAGAAACCAGAAATGCTGTGGGAGGAAGGTTTCATAAAACTCCGTATGATCCCCTCCAATGCAGACCCCTTCCCCTGAGCAAGCCCCCTCACCTCCTCTCCCACCCAGCAAAGCCTCAGCCCTCAGGGCTCTGTGGTTCAAGGCATGAAGCACCTGTGAAGCCAGAGCTCCAGCAGAGCCGTGCTGCAGCTCTCTAACCATGTGCCGTGTGTCCATTTTTCTCTCCAGAGTACAGGGGCTGAGAGAACTGGCCCAGCAAAGTTCATGCTGGGGAGGTGACGGGCACAGCAGGGTAGGGGTAACGCTGTCCTGAGTGCCCGGCTGTCTCTGCCCTGGCCTCTCTCAGCCAGACCCTCACTGCGTTTTTCCTTGTTTCTCCGCTTGTCTGTTATATTGTGATTTTTGTCTTGTTCTCCCAGCCAGGCTCTCTGGGGATGGGAGTTGCAGCAGCCGAGTCAGGCACCGGTCTTGTGATTTCTCCCATGAAAGTGTTTCCCTGGGAATGAAGTGTCCAAGCTCTCCTCTAACGCGTGGGGCTGTGGGCAAAGTAGTCTATGTGGCTGGGGAATGAGCTGACTCTCCCTTTCTGACATACCATCACTAGGACACTTGGGTATCTCCTTGGGGTGTCCTTCCAAGCATTGTGCTGCCCTCCAGGATGCCCATCCATCCTGGAGCATCCTGCTGTTACCTGAATGCCCTGTGGAGAAGCGCAGAGACGCTACGACCAAGGAAACGCTGCTGGGTTTGTGAAAGGAGCCATGTGTGTCCTTGGCGAGAAGTGGGGTGCTGAGACCTTGAGAAAGGGTGAGACACTGAGCTCTCGGCAGTGGGTTTCTCTGCTCTCAGCAGTGCCTGGTGTCTTTCCATGTCAACACGCGAGTGCGATTCCCCTCTGTCTCAGAAAGGCCCAAGCAGAGGCAGCTGGGAACAAGACAGAGGGACAGACCAGCTCCCCTCTCTCTGCACCAACCCTCAGACAATCCCCTTGCCTGGCAGGACTCCCTTTGCTGTCCCTGAATGCAGCAGAAATGGTGAGGGTTTCTGAAATGCAAGAGAATCTCCAGCTGAGACGGGAGAGAGCTGTAGAAGAACCTCTCTCCAACACTCTTGCAACTGTGGTTTCATGGCAATGGGAGTGCAGAGACTGACAAGCCCTTTGTCCATGAGGAGAGGTTTATCTGACAAATTGGAACACCAGGACTGGCCACCCCATTCCCACGAATCTGCTGCTGCAGAGCAGGGCTGACTCCTGGGCAGCCAGCGGGCAGAGGTCCCGCTCCTCCTGGCACACTCGGCCAGAAACAGTCTGAGCTCCAGCCACAGAGCTGAATGAAGATCTGATAGAAGTGGAAAAGCAGTGCAGAGTGTGAAGTCTGAGAAATGCTGTTGATTTTGCTCAGAAAAGTTTCCCCTAACTTCTCACTGTCTTTTCCTCCTTGTTCAGTGCTCCACACCCAGAGGCACCACATGTCCAACAGCAGCTCCATCAGCCAGTTCCTCCTCCTGGCATTCGCAGACACACGGGAGCTGCAGCTCTTGCACTTCGGGCTCTTCCTGGGCATCTACCTGGCTGCCCTCCTGGCCAACGGCCTCATCATCACCGCCATCGCCTGTGACCACCGCCTCCACACCCCCATGTACTTCTTCCTCCTCAACCTCTCTGTTCTTGACCTGGGATCCATCTCCACCACTCTCCCAAAATCCATGGCTAATTCCCTCTGGGACAACAGGGCCATCTCCTACTGGGGATGTGTAGCACAGGTCTTTTTTTTAATTTTCTGTGCTTCAGCAGAGTTTTATCTTCTCACTGTCATGTCCTATGACCGCTACGTTGCCATCTGCAAACCCCTGCACTACGGGACCCTGATGGGCAGCAGAGCTTGTGTCCACATGGCAGCAGCTGCCTGGGGCAGTGGGTTTCTCACTGCTCTGCTGCACACGGCCAGTACATTTTCCCTGCCCCTCTGCCAGGGCAATGCTGTGGACCAGTTCTTCTGTGAGATCCCCCAGATCCTCAAACTCTCCTGCTCAGTCTCCTTCCTCAGGAAAGCTGGGCTTCTAATATTAAGTTGTTTTTTAGCGTGTGTTTTGTGTTCATCGTGCTGTCCTATGTGCAGATCTTCAGGGCCGTGCTGAGGATCCCCTCTGAGCAGGGACGGCACAAAGCCTTTTCCACGTGCCTCCCTCACCTGGCCGTGGTCTCCCTCTTTATCAGCACGGCCATGTTTGCCTACCTGAAGCCCCCCTCCATCTCCTCCCCAGTTCTCGATCTGGTGGTGGCAGTGCTGTACTCAGTGGTTCCTCCAGCAGTGAACCCCCTCATCTACAGCATGAGGAACAAAGAGCTCAAGGATGCCCTGAGGAAACTATTTGAGTAGAATCTTCCCTAGATTAATAAGGTGTCCACTGTGCCAATGGCGCTCCCACTGCATCTCAGGAAAAAGCAGGACTAATTTTTCTTCATATGTTTCTTTACTTTCTCTTTGTGGGATTTTTTTGTTGATGTTGGGTTTTTTTCTTCATTTGATTGTTTTTATGTGTTTTGGTTTTTTCTGTTCTAGACCTTTGTTATTACAATTCTTGGCTTCCTACTTCTTTTTTTCGTGACCCAAAGACCTCATTTGCATATGGATCCTGGCTCTCTTTTTAGATAAGCTCAATAAAGATATCTGGAAAAAATTATTAGTCTCAGCTCCCATCTCTTCACTACCCTCTGGAGCTGGGTGAGCAACCCCAGTATGCAGGAGGGGTTCTGGAGGCAAATGTCCAACTGCCCCATGGAGGATCCGCCCCTGGGGCCCTTGGGGCTGCCCCTGGCTGCCTCGCTGGGCACTCTGTCTGTGCCGCCTGCGAGTCGGGGCTGCTGCTTCCCTGGAGCCATGGCCAAGGACAGCAGCAGGACGAGGCCTTTCAGTGCTGGTCTCTCCTCACATCCCACTGTCCTGCTGTGCCCTTGCCTTTATGTTACCCCTGAGGCTTCGTGTACCTTGTGACAGTCCTGTTGTCTCTACAGTGGCATCCCTGTGACTGTGGGTAGCAGCAGGCGATGAGAACCTCTTTATTAGAGCTGGTCTCTGTGAAAATAGCACCATAAAATGGCTCCTCAGGGCAGGGCCAGAACGCTGGACGCCTCTTACAAAGCCATTCTCAGGAGTTGCACCCAAGGAGCCACTCCCTCAAAAGGACTTTTTCCCTTCTGTGGTTCTTGATGGTTTCAGGGCAACAGCCTCAGATTCCCATGGGAATAGTTTTTGGACCAAGAGTTGAATGAAGACCTCTCTTCAAGGTTGAACAAGTCCACTCAAACAGCAACAGGTGTTTGCCATGTGGGCCTGGTGCTGCCCCACTTGCAGCAGGGCTGGTGCCAGATTTCATCCTGGAGAAGAATTGGAAGCTGCCAGGAGAGCTCAGGGGATCTGCAGGGACAGTGTGGGAGTGTGGGTGGGCAGTGAGGGGCACCTCATCAAATGAGTGACCATCCAAGGGAATGTCTCCCTGAGGAAAAGATGAACCTGTGGAGCCCATGAGCAAACGAGGCCCCTGCAATGCCAGGAGAGGCTGTGAGGAGCCAGCAGGCAAAGGGACAGAAGACTGGAGAGTGGTTCAGGACACCCTCGTGGAAAGCCCCATGGGCTGGATCTCGTGCAGCCCTCCCCTGCCCTTTGTGCCACTGGAGACACCCCTTGGTCCTGCCCAGCCCGGTCCTTTCTGAATGATCCAGGAGGGAAGATGGAATGGGGATCTTCTCCTCACCCTGACCAGCATGGCCAGTGCAGGGTCACCCCATGGCCCCAGGGCACCACAGCCCCTCCCTCTGCAGAGCAGCACCGACAGCTCAGGGCCCTGCAGGGAGCACGGGGTGGGAACCAGGAATGTCCAGCCAGGCCAGCCTGGACACGCTCACCTGGGGAAAGGCTCTCCTGGAAGGAGGGGTGTCCCTGGAGAAGAGCTAGGGAGCATTTCTGTGCCTGCAGGGAGGATGTCTCCCCACCCATGAGGACACCTGTCCCATGCGGTTCCAGCACAGTGGGGCTATTGGACCATTAATGGGGCAGCAGGGCCGGCCTTCCCCTTGCTCTCCAGTTTCCCTGTCCCCTTACTCCTCGCTCAGTCACATCTCTCTAAACTCCCCAGGTGCTCTTTGAGCTTCGGGCAGTTGGAAGAATGCCCTGGTCCTTCAGCAGGCTGATAATCTCTTCAGCCAAATCCTTCCATGTGTTTATATCTATCATATCCCAACCATCTCTCTCCCATGCTTGTAGTGCTGTTATCCCTTTTGGACGATGACCCTCACTGGAGGAGTTTCACCAGGTTGAAGAAGCCCATCTTCCCCACCGGCCCCACACAGGCAATGTGCTCTATGCCCCAATCATCAAAACCAAGAAATTCCAACTGAACTCAAGAAAACAGGTTTCGGCATGAGGGGTGCATGACTGTGGAGTGTCCTGTTGTGGAGATACTAAAAACCAGCCTGGACATCTTCTTAAGTGACCTGCTCTGGCTGACTCCCTCTAGGGCAGGGGGATTGAACTAGACGATCTCCAAAGATCCCTTTCAATCTACATGATTCTGTGAGGACATGGCAGTCCAGCAATGTCTCGGGTAGATGCTTGTGAGGTGCCTTCTGCCTGAGAACCCAACAGGCCAGCAGCAGGCCAAGGTCTGGCATGTTGATTGTGAGGTCACCGCTGCTCTAACAGCGGGCATCTGCTTTGGATGCTCATTTTGGGGTCACCCCTGTCTCTGCAGGTGGCAGGCCAACCCCAGGCTCAAGGCTGGGTTCGGTGCCTACGAGCTCCTTTCTCCATGAGTACCTGACAGGCCAGCAGCAGGCACATGGTGTGGATGTTGGTTATGAGGTCAGTGCTGCCACAATCTCTGATAGGCCAGAAACAGGCAGATCACTTTGATACTGGTTTGGAGGTCACCACAAAGGTCTGAGTGCTTGATAGGCCAGCACCAGCCTCATGGATGACCTTGGTGCTTGGGAGATCACGTCTGCCTGAGTCCTTGACAGCCCCGCAGCAGGCGAATAGCCTGAATGCCAGTTGTGAGCGTGCTGCTGCCTGAGGACCTGAGAGACCATGAGCAAGCTCAGAGGTGTTTGAAGGCCTGTGTTCCAGAGCACCCCTTAGGCCAGCAGAGGGTTGATGACCAGGCTTGGTTCCTGTGAGGTCCCAAGTAAGGGACATGCCAGCAGCATGGGTATGAATGCAACACACAGGATGGACCATGCCAGCATGTATGGAACATGCCAGCAGCTAGAAGTTGCTTCTGGGGTTATGGTTCCTCAGGCACATGATTGTCCAGCAGCAGGCTCATGACTGGGGTCTGCGTTTGTGAGGTCATTTCCTTCTGCATACCTTTTTAGGCCAGGATGAGGCTTGTGGCTGTGTTTGGTGCCTGTGAGGTCTCTTCTTCCTGAAAAATTTCCTGGACTATTCCATAGGTGGTGGGACATCCACACTAATGGTCCCAAGGCTTCAGCCAGCATTTGCCTTCCCAGCAGTGAAGTGTCTTGGGCTTTCTCTTCCCTGAGTTGGGATTTCTGGACTCACTGGAGGGATTTCCAGCAGAGCTAAGATGCCTGGGCCCCTGACCCCAGTCCTGGATGGGGGTGGGCATGGCGAGTGTGTGATGCCCATCACTGTCTGTCGAGCTGGTATCCTCCATCCTATGGCAGCCATTGTATTTCCTGCAGCAGCAGAATTCATTTCCAGAAGACATCCAGAAGGAGTCTGAGATGAGTCCATGTCTTTGTGTGTCAAGGAGCAGAGTGTGAGGATGGACATACGTCAGTGAGTGTTGAACTGCCAGGGTGAGAGCCAGGTGGGGAAGGGAGATGGGTGCCTCCAGCCAGCAGGGAAAAAGAAGCAGCTGTGGGACAGTGTAGGACAAGCTGTGGTGGAGATGGCAAAGGGCACTGGCAAGTCTGGAAGTCACCAAGAGAACGCAAGTCTTTGTCCCCTTGGGCACAGCAGTGGTCTCTGCCACCAAGGCCTGTGAGGAGACATGTTGTCCTAAGGCACTGGGGGGGCCTCCTGTCCTCCTTGCACACCCCCAGCAAGGCTGGGCACTGTCCCACCGGTGTCCTTCACTCAGCATCACACCCCCCACCTCCCCCTGCCCCAGGAAGAGCCCTGAGCCATGCGGGAGGGACGGGATCTGCCTTGCCAGGGCCTGGGGCTCAGGGCTTGGCCTTTCTGCTCCATCAAACAAAGCCAGGGCTTTCTCAGCAGCTCAGCTGCCTGCACAGCACCTTTGCCTGCCTGCAATCATGGCCTCCTCTCAGTCGCTCTAACGAGCCCCTGGGGAGGCTTTCTCAGGGTTTGCCTCAGAGGGACTCATTCATACTTCAAGGTACTTTCTTTCTTCTCACTTTGACTTCCTGAGAGCTTTGTGCAACCTGAGGCTCAAGGGCTCAGCACCAAATGCACCATGGGGCTCATTGCAACAAAGAAAGCCTGAACAGACCACGTCTCTTCCTTTTCTACTCTTTTACAGTCAATTAGAGACGTTTCCTAGTGTTCTTATGGAGAAAGATTTCAAAGAGCTTCTAATGAAAAACGCTGTTCATTTTTCAGGGGTGTAGTTTATTGTGTTTCAGTTTAGAGAAGAGGTGACAGCAGCATTCTCTGACTGATATGGATCCAGGGTCTCTCCTAAGGAGATCTGGGCTGGTGGCAGAAGCTGTCCCTTGAGGTCTGACACAGGATGGCCACCCTTGCTCCTCACCTCCCCAACCCCACCATGGCTCTCATCGGCCACCTGGGACTTGCATCCCTTTTCCTTCCATCACACTTCTCCACCGCAGTCTGCATCTGGATGTTCCAGCTCCTTTGACCAGCTCCCACCTGCTTTCCTCAGAGACCTGCTGCACACAGGCAAACAGGGATTGTCTTGTTTTTGAACAAACAAAAGTAAATGATCAGATTCACCATTAAAATAAACCACTCCTCAACTGTGTGCCAAGTACAATCTGCCACCAATGAGGTTCACCTTCCACAAGGCATAACCATGCAAGAAATATTTTAGAGAGGTGAAAAAAACATCAAATAAACACACCTAAAGATTGTGCTAAAGATAGAATGAGAGAGACTCTCTCTCATTCAGTAGAATGTTAGGACTGCATACCACCCCAATTTTATCATCCCTTGCCTTTGAACATGAAGGCAGTACAAAATATCCCCCAGAGATCAGTATATTAGAACAAGGCAAATCCAAGCAAGGAGGATAACACCACCAAAAGGGTTTGAAGCTTCAAGCTGCAAGAGGACATCATCCCAAGCACAAACGGAGGTTGAGCGGAGAGTGGATCAAGAGCAGCCCAGAAAAGAACACGTTCCCCACAGAAGTTTTGGAGGCCCCATTCCTGGAGGTGTTCAAGACCAGGTTGGATGGGGCTTTGAGCAGATGAAGTGCGACACCTACAAATGCCCATTTCTCATGGAGGATGCTGCCGAGAACACCACCGGTTATTATTTGGTCACTGTCCTGCCAGAACTGAGCCATATCCTTCCCTCTAATGCTACCAGGGGGGAAGGCGGCCAAGAAAAGAAGGGAAAGAATCTGAACACCCAAAACACTGCTGTGAAAATGAAAAATTTTCAATCCCTAGAATCCCAGGGGTGACTGTGGAAGAAAAGTGTTAGAGAAACCTTTGTCCTGTGTCTACAGGTTCATCTCCATGTCTCCCCAGATCTTCTACAGCAGAGATGCTCCCACTTCCTCCTCGGCTGAATGGCTGAATGTACATTTTAGTGCTATCCTTCATCAGACAAAACCCAAAGTCCCTGGCTGTTCTGCCTGAAAGACAGAAACAAACTGCTCAAGATAAAAATCCTTCCTCTGAGACAATCCTTTAGCCTTCCTCGCCATACTGATCATCGCACACCACTAACTATTCCCTTGGAATTTCCAGGCTCCCCAAAATCTCCCAGAGTTAGAAAATTTCTAATGAGTGGAGCAGGGCCAGGGGCAGAAGGAGATTCCCTGAGCAGGAGCGAGAAAAAACTAAATGCCCCAAGTGGGGCAGGAGCAAAGCGAGTCACACCGATTTTGGCAGAGGCACAAAGAGCCACCTTGAGCAGGGCAGGAGTAAATCCAGGCACCTGGTATAGGGCAGGGGCAAAAGGAGCCTCCCCAGGCAAGAGAGGGGAAAAACCAGCTGTCCTGAGAGGGACACGATGAACAGAAGTCACCCCGGCAAGGCTGAGGCCACACTGGAAGCCCAAAGCGAAGGATATAAAGAAGAAAGCCTCCCTGAGTGGAGCAGGAGGAAAACTCCCTGCCCTGAGCTGAGCAGGAGGAACTCACTGCCCCGAGCAAGAGTGGGGAAGACTAGAGGACCCAGGCGGTGCAGGGGCCCAACTGGGGAGCTCAAGGGGGGCAGGAATACCAACCAGCTGCCTTGTTGGGGCAGAAGAAACAGTCACTGCTGTCCAGGCAGGTTGAGGGGTTAAACCAGATGCTAAAAAGCCACCCAGAAAAGGCTTTTTGGAGCTGCAGGGTGGGAGAGCAGCTGGGTGGGGGCCTGGCGGCCACCCAAGGTCCACCCAGTGCAGTTGCTCAAGGTCGTTCTCTGGTAGCGCTTGTTCAGAGTCAGCCTGTGGCCAGCCCTTGGCCAGCAGTGCCTGGGGCAGCCCAACAGCTGCCGGCTGGTGGGCCCAGGAGGCGCCCGGGCTGTGGCGGCTGTGGGGCCGCAGTGCGTCCCCATGCGTGCGGGGGTGGCCCCTGTCACAAAGGGGCAGTGATGCAGCACCCGCCTGCTGCTTGTGAGCTCACCTGGCCAGGGCTTGGCATCCTGAAGCTCCTTGGGCTGAGCTGGCCTTGGGACAACTCGGCTCCTTCCTTTGCCACTTGCTTGGCTGCTTTTTCCCAACCATTCATCGTTTACTGCCCACTTCTCCTCAACCTCCATCCTCTTCCAAAGGTAACGATGATTTGACCTTCAGGACAGATCATACAGGAGGCAGATATGGGATCAAAGTATCGGCTGGTCTATGCCTTCGGGACGGTAGGATGAGCTCTTACAGCTTTATAGCCTGGCCAGATACGCACTATGGGTAGAATTCCTATTTGCTAATTGTTATTTCTTCAACATATCCTAGGATGGGTACGTGGGGGTGGCAGTGTACTGTGAGGCTTTGGGCTCCGTCTGGAATGAGAAGAAGAAGCACATCCTGACGGATGCGGTAGGAAGGGAGACAGAAAAGGAGCACAGCAAAGGCAGCTGTTAAAGCAGCAGCTGAAAGCTGGTCCCTCCTGCGTCCAAGGGGGCAAAGTGTGGGCTGGAGAACCAGAGGGCTCTGCTGCTAATGCCAGCCAGAGGGACGCAGCAGGTCCTCTTCAGAGAAGGTGACACCCAGCGCAGTCTTCCCAAAGGGCCTTGGTAACTGCTGTCAGTTGGAGTCCTGTGACAGGGACAGCAGGGCCACCAGCCTGCGGCTCTGCAGTGGTTGTGAATCCCCAAAGGGTGCCTGGACTTGGGTTTTCACTGCCAAATTGGCATTGTTTGTAGAAACATCTTGATTAGATGTTCATTTCAGGTCTTAGTGTGCCAGGTAGACCAAAGAATGAGGCTGCAGATGTTCCTTCAAACAATTCTCCTTGATCCTCTCCTTAGCAACTGCTCAGCAACTATCTACAATCATCCTCAGCGACAGAACCAGTACGTAAAGCTTGATTACCTACCGAGCCATGGTTAACTTTCAATTTGATGATGGATATCAGGGCTTGTGCACAGGTCAGGGATAATCCAAAGCTGCAGAACAGGAACCACTCGCTCGAGTGGAAATAATTGGTGTCTCGTTGCCTGTGGGAGGGAAGGGAGATTAAGAGTCCATCCAAACGAACATCTCGCTGTTAGAGATGGGTCTGGGGAGCTCACAGCCAAAAGATGTTCACTGAGGGTAGTCGTGGCAGCTCGCCGCACAGAGCAATGTGCTGCAGCTGGTTTGGGGACTAAATATCTCCAAAGCTTGGGGTTCATTGATGTTGTGCTTTCCCACAGGCCGGGCCATGTCCTGAGGGGTTGCTGCTGCCTCGTGCGTCAGGCCCAGGGGACCATCAGCCCTCGGGATGGGGCATTTCTCATGCGTGGAGAAATTCTCTAACGCTGGGAGATTTTGGGGAGCCTGGAAATTCTAAGGCAATAGTTGGGGTTGTGCAAGGATGGAGATGGCAAAGAACGCTAAAGGACTGTCTCAGCGGAACGACTTTTATCTTGAGCAGTTTGTTTCTGTCTTTCAGGCAGAGCAGCCAGGGACTTTGGGTTTTGTCTGATGAAGGATAGCACTAAAATCCACATTCAGTCATGAGTTGTGGCCCAGCAGTCAGAATAAGAGCAAATGCTTTGAAAAATGGAGGATGAGGGAACCTCAGCTGGGGAGTCGGTGGGAGGTTGGTGCAGCGCCTGGGCTGTGCAGGCCCTCGCAGTTGACATCGACCTTCTCCCTATCGCTTGGCCAATTCTGCTGAAGTCAACAGCATGGTTGTTATGGCCAGAGGATACACCTGTGTTGGCCAGAAGCACAACAAAATGCCCAGTGAAGCACTGGCTGTGCTTACAACACAAACAGCGTTGCCGGCCTCCCGTGTTCTACACAACATTTCGACGCAGTTCTTGCTCGGTGGCCACAGATCTTGCAGCTCACTGCTGCTCTGGGAGTGAACCTCGCCAGTTTGGTCAGGTTTTGAGAGAAGAAGGACAAACTTTCTTGCCTGATGGGGCGCAAAAGGACTCTCGGGGCAGCACGGTGATGCCAGTGGTGCTGGGAAGGGACCGTAGAGGTTGATAGAGGAGAGCTAGTCATGCTTTGCTGGGAAAGATGTAACTTATTTAGTGCAGCTCCTCACATCTCCCCTCTTCCTAGGTGTCTGCTGATCGTGCTGTATCTGTTCCCAACTTGCCTTCCTCACCTCCTCTTCCTTACGATTTCAGGCGCCTCAATATGGGCAGCTGTTTTCAGGCAGAGCTCCCAAACCTCCAGGACAGATCCCGTTTGGCCGAGGAGGAAGCGGGAGCATCTCTGGGGTGGAAGCCCTGGGGAGACATGGAGATGAACTCAGAGACACAGGACAAAGGTTTCTCTTAAAACTTTTTTCCACACTTTTCCACACTTTTCCACAGTCACCCCTGGCATACAGGGGGTCAAAAATTCCTCAGTTTCACAGCAGCTTTTTGGGCTTCTGGATTCTCTCCCTTCTCTTCTTGACCGCTTTCCCCCCGGTAGCATTAGAGGGAAGGAAATGGCTCAGTTCTGGCAGGACAGTGACCAAATAATAACCGGTGGTGCTCTCGGCAGCATCCTCCATGAGAAATGGGCCTTTGTAGGTGTCGCACTTCATCTGCTCAAAGCCCCATCCAACCTGGTCTTGAACACCTCCAGGGATGGAGCCTCCAAGACTTCTCTGGGCAACTGCTTCTTTTCTTGGCTGCTCTCAATCCGTTCTCCACCCAGCCTCTGTTTGTCCTTGGGATCATGTCCTCTCGCAACTTGAAGCTTCAAACACTTTTGTTGGTGTTATCCTCCTTGCTTGGATTTGCCTTGTTCTAATTTACTGATCTCTGGGGGATATTTTATACTGTGTTTGTGTGCAAAGGCAATTGATGATAAAATTGGGGTGGGATGCAGTTAGAGGGACACGGGCGCATGGTGCCAGTGTTGGTGCCCTGGGACCCTCTGCCCAGGCTGCAGCTGCAGCTTCCCAGGGGCTCTGCTCTCCAGCAGGTCCTCTGTGACAGTGGCCAGTCCCAGGCATGTGCTTCAGAGACACTGCGTCCTCTGGAGGCCCCCCTCGGCACTGGTGGTCAGACTGCCGTTCTCTGCCTAAAGAACTGAGAAATTTTGGCGCGTCTATGAGCACGATCTCATCAACTAACACAAAATAACCTAAATAATTTAGATATCATGTCAGTGTTTTCCCATGAGATCAAAATGAGGAGTTTTCAGGGTGTGCATTAACAGGAAGAGGAGAGCTATTGACCTTCCACTCTGTTTGCATCGTCAGTACTCTCTCGATCAGGCTGTGCATTAGATCTCCCTCATCTTTCACGTATTTCCACATCTCTTTAATAAATGGGCCATGTCTGCAGTCACCTTTCCAGCAGCACATCTGAACAGAAGCACATGCGATTGCTCTCTAGATTTCCCCTGCCCTTCCTCTTTCATCACTTAGACACACCTCAACAGTCCAGAAGATGCTTTGAGCTTCAGGGAGTTCAAAGCTTGTCTGTATTCCAGGAATGTGTCTAATTCTGTCTGTAGCACGCTCCTTAATTGTGGTTACTTTTTAATTTACTTTCTGTGCAAAAGATTTCTTGCATGGTTGTGCCTTGTGGAAGGGGAACCTCACTGGTGGCAGATTGTACTCGCACACAGTTGAGGAGTGGTTTATTTTAATCACGGAATCACAGAATCACAGAATGGTTGGGGTTGGAAGGGACCTTAAAGATCATCCTCTTCCAATTCACACTCACCCTTGGCTCTAGTTAAGATCTGAGCCACACTTTGACTCCAGATGGACTTTTCTGTCAAAACCAAGAGCATTTTCCCTTTCACACTTGGGTTCTGAAAGGGACTGCCAGGAACCTCGGCCACCTTTTTCCTCTACAGCACCACTTGCTTTCAGAGACTGCTTCCCTGACTGAAGGAAGCTGTGGGTTCTCACTGGTGCCCTCCCAATGGTGGCAGCAGCTGAAGAAGTATATCCTGATCAGCCTGTGCAGGTACAGTCTGGAGAGCCAGGCCTGACAAGGACTTAGAGCCTGTTTTGCCCAGTTGCCCCACACTGGTCCTCCATGAGTTCCTCAGCTCTTGCAGCATTGAGGCCTGTGGTCAGCAGGACCCTGTGAGTCTTGTGCTGCCAGTGGGCGGGAGGGAGCCAGTCAGCCTTCTGCAGCCCATCAGTCTCTCTAGGAGGAGACCCAGGTCTGCCTTAGGCACTAATTCTATCCGTCACCTGGGCCGTGATCCTCATGATCTCCCCATGGCAGGTGCCCAGGCATGGGAGTGCAGGATGTTTGCAGCCCTGCTCCAGTTGCTGAACACAGACCCCGTAGCCTACTGTTGTGGTGTGGGCTGGGCTGGCCACCGACCACCTACTCATCCGTGGTTCCAGCTTGAAGCTCACTGCCATTCACACATGTCCACTATGGACAGAGAATGCACCCGCACAGAAGGTAGTTGGAAATAGGCTCTAATGAGAAGAGGGCACAGGCTCGTGCAGGGCTCCATCAGAGCAGCCTGCTGACTAGAAACCTGTTTACACGTACACAGTGCCTTTGTCCCCTTTGCTCTCTTTTCCTGTTTGGTTGCCAAACCACTTTGTTGCTGATTCTGTTTTCCTTCAGACTCAAGACGAGTTTTCCATGACTACAAACACCAGGAACTTAACTGAGTGCCTTCATTTCAGTATTTGAGTAATATACCCATTACGGTGCTGTAGGCATCCTAGTCAAGAGAAGGCTTAAAGGGAAATTGGAAGGTGACCATTGCAGTGGCTCTGTGGGCCTGTAGAAGAGATGCTTCCAAAATGATCGTAGAATCATAGAATCCTTTAGGTGGGAAAAGGCCCTTAAGATCATCAAGTCCAACTCTTAACCTAACACTGCCAAGTCCACCAGTTAATTTTGAAGGTGACTCATTTTGGCTAATCTTGGAGGTGGTTAATTCTAAAAGTGGTTGACTGAGCTCAATCCCTTGGTTTCAAGTCAGTCCACTGTCTCAGACCAGTCTCTCCTCTCGTCCGTGTGCATGATGAGATGGGAGAGTCCCTGGACCAGCCAGGGGATTAATGACCTAAGTGCTCTGGTTGCACGCCGGCACAGGCTTGATGCCCAGCTACGCCACTGTTAGAAATGGAACAGAATTCACACAGCTTTTGCCAGAAATATCAGTTTCCAGCTGGCAGTCCAGAATACCCATGCAAAGCAGCCAGGCTGGAGAGGCATTCCCTGTGTCTGAAGAGAAGTGGGCTGGATCAATATTTTTCATGTCATTGGGTAAAAACACAGAGAAAAGCAGACTCCCTACAGAGCACAATTCTGGTGTCCCATTTCAAGAAGGAAGAGGAAGCCTAAGAAAGGGAAGGCAGGCTGACAAACGTAACAAGATGAGTTTCACCAGGCATGGTATTGGTTACTCTTGCCACACCTTCAAGTGACCGGGTACCAAAATGGATCCTCACAACCCTCCTATATCTTTCCTAAAGACTTTTTCAGTCATTCAAGCATTGAAAATCCTCCTTTTCACACTGCTGCTGGTGGTTGATCT
Source organism: Chroicocephalus ridibundus (assembly GCF_963924245.1). NCBI lineage: Eukaryota > Metazoa > Chordata > Aves > Charadriiformes > Laridae > Chroicocephalus > Chroicocephalus ridibundus. The sequence goes on from NW_026961319.1 coordinate 710,110, forward strand.
GCTCACTGTCATGGGGAATGCAGTCACCATTGCCATCGTTTGGCTCCACCACTAATAACACACCCCCACGTATCCCATCCTCAGCACCTTGTCCTTCTTGGATAGTTGGTTCGCTTTGGTCAAGGAGTCAGAAGCAAAACTCAAAGTACATGGAAGCATTAATGGGCCCCACTGAGGGCCACTGCTGACAAAGTCTCCCCAGGGACTCGTTAGAGGAGATAGCTGGAGGCTGTGATTGCAGGAAGGCAAAGGCACAGTGCAGGTGGCTGTAATGCTGAGAAAACTGTTCCTTTGTTTGATGAAGCAGCAAGGCCAAACCTGACCCTCAGGCCCTGGGAAGGCAGATCCTGCCCCTCAGGTGTGGCTCAGGGCTCTTCCTGGGGGCAGTGGGGTGTGAGGGTGAGCAAGGCCAAGTGTAGGGAAACTGTGCAACACCTAAAGGCTCCCCATGTGATGGTGAAGAAAAAACCAAGTCCAGAGCCTCAAAATAAAGTTTTTTCTGGTGGGCCTCGGTGGCAGAGGCAACTGCCATAGCCAAGGGGAGAAAGACCTTGGTGCTGTTGGGCTTTTTAGCCTTGCCAGGGCCCTGGGCCATCTCTGCTGCAGGCTGACCATCACTGTCCCATGCCTGCACCTCTTTCCTTGCAGGCTGCAGACACCCATGATGCTTTCCCACATCGCTCTCACCCCGGCATTTCCATATCTGTACTGATGTCTCTCCACTCTCACCGGCTGTTCCTTGAAACACAAAGCCATGGGCTGATACAGACTCCCTCCGGGTGACCTCTTGCACCACAGTGCAACCATTTGAGTGAGATTTCTTTGTCCTCACATGCAGTCCGAACCCTCCAAGCTGCACTTTGTTGAGGTTTCCTTCTCTTCCCCCTACCAGGAAAAGCTCCACCATCTCTGAAGCCACCCTTCAAGCAGGTGCAGGCTACTGCTAGAGAGCCCTGGGCCTCCACTTCAAAAGGTACAGAAGCCCAGCTCCCTCAGCTTCTCCACACAGGCCCCAAACCCCACCCTGGCTGATGTCCTTTGGAGCTTCTCCACTTCCTCCTCCTTCCTTCAGAACAGAGAGCCCCACACACAGACACACGAGTCCAGACGTGGCCACACCAGTGCTGGGTCAAGGGGGCTGATAAATGCCTTGTCTGGGTGGCCGTGTGCCCCCTAATGCAGCCCTGTGTGCAGCTAGTCCAGTTGATGGTCCGCATGTGCCACTGGCTAAAGTCGCATCCCTCGTAATGCCCAGGCCCTTCTCCTCGGGGTCAGTCCTCGGCCAGTCAGGTCACAGCATGCCCTCATCTGTGGGGTAATCCTGCCCCCAGGAAAGGCCTGGCCACTTCTCCTTGTAAAACTATGTGAGCTTTCTATTTGCTGAATCCCAGAGTTTTTCAGGGTCCCCCAGGAATGAAGCTCCATTGGGCCAGTCGTTCATGTGTGCGTGCAGATGGCTCTCCCTGACATGTGGTGCCTCTGACAAGATAGCAGCATGAGGAATCGCAGGACACTACTGTGTCCTGTGATATAAAAGGTAGGCACTTGATCAATGCCATTGCTCACCAAGGTGATTCCCATGGTGAAAAGCTCAGAAACGCCAAATGGAAGTACAAAGGAAGCCAAACTAGGACCATGGAGGAAAGGGTAAATAGAGGTGGGCTATTTGCATGGGAGGGTACAAGGATGGTCAAGGGGAAGAGCTTGTGAGTGGGAAAAGAGGGAAAAAGAAATGGTGAAGCAATGGAAAGGATCAGGGCTGTTTGCAGCCCTGCTTCTGAGCAACTATGCCTGGAGTGGGACAAGAAAGTCCCAGATCATCTGACGGGATTTTCTGGTTGACTTCTGTGGTCACCAAGAACCTGACTGATTTCCCTCCCCTCATGTAGGAAGAAAAGATGGTGGATTGAAACACAGAATCATTCACGCACGGGAAGGAAGGTGAGGAGATCTCTAGACCACCCTCCTGCTCACAGCAGGGCCAACTATGGGCTCAGACCAGGTTGCTCAGGGCTTCCTCCATTTTGGGATTGAAAAGCTCCAAGGGTGGAGATGACACAAGCTCTCTGGGAAATCTTCTCCAGTGTTTGCCTGTCTTGACAGGGAGAAAGTTTTGCCCATTTGTTTCAGCTGATGCCATTGGCCCTCATCCTCCCATCACCCACAATAGTGAAGAGCCTGGATGGATTTTCATGGTGACAGCCAAGAAGATGTGGGAAGGCTGATATTAGGTCTCCCCAAAGCCTTCTCTTCTCCAGGCTTTGCACCTTTGCAGCAAAGGTGGCCAATGGCTTTCTGGGCTGCACTAGGAAGAGCACTGCCAGCAGGTCGGTGGAGGTCCTTCCTCTCTACTCAGCCCTGCTACAATTTGTCTTGCTCATTTCCCTCAGTGTTTTCTACCCGACTACCTTCACTTAGAGGTAGCCGTAGGGCTTCAGGTTACTGGTTGTGAATAGCGTAAAGGCCTCTCATGAATGTGTTCACAGTCAGTGTCACAGAAGTCTAAACATCATCTGAACAGGTCTTAGCTCTTCAAACTTTCCAACCCCTACTGTTCTGTGATGCTGTGATTCTTTGATTCCACTGTGTTGCGTGAAACGGGGCCAAGCGGTTTTGGCAGAAGATAAACCCCCTTGCGTTCTAACACTCCTCACCGAGGTGGGAGGCTAGGTGCGGCTAGGTTTAAATTCGGAGTGATGCCCAATTCAGCACTATCAGTCCAATCGCGTTTAATGTGTATTAAACTATTACGATTTGGATACACTAATAGTGGACTGCACCTTCAGTCTAGTCGTACTCCTGAACTAGCACGGCCACTCTCGAGTTTTGGTCGCGTTCAGTGAGAAAGCGAAACGGCTAGCTACTTAAACAGTGCAGTTTATTTAAACAACAGATATACAGGTTCTTTTGGATTGCCGGTGATAAATACACTGTCTGCAATCACGTGCAAATAAAGATATTGCTAAGTATACAAACGCGCGACAAAATTATAAACGATACAGCCTGGCTATAAATGTAGGGTAGAGATTCTCTAGAGAAATTTCTAAGTCCCCGAGAAAGCGCTCGGTGTAATCGAAGTCTTACCCTAAGGCGTCCCTATGGGGGGGAAGAAAGGCTCAGCCCGTCGACTGATCCCGGAAATCAGCGGTGGAATTCTTCGCGATGGTGTCTTCCCTGACATCCCCTCTCTCTTGGGCTATTTTTATATTATTTTTTTATCTTCAAAGTGGAGTTTGAGTGACTTTAGTCATACGTACTTTTATTATGATTAATGTATTCAAGGAGGAGTGTTCACACCTCGGGGGCGGACAGCCTCCGGGATGGAGGTGTGTTTTGGTACATTGTGGTGAGCAAAGTTCGCACAAAAGGACAGCATTTCATCAACATTCGACGAAATGTTGGCTCGGGTAGCGTGTAGGCCACTTATCAGTTCCGTAGTACCATCTCGTCCCCATATCTGCTATTCGTCACAAGGGAAGGCCACGGAACAAGCGTGTTCCGTTCCATCCCTCGTGTAGTTTCGCAAACAACCTTGTACAGGGAATCACAGATGTTGCATTCTTCGTGTGCTAGCTGCGGCTGTATTCTACCTCAGAAGCCTCTTGATTTTATGACTTTCCTTAATGTGTGAACAATGCTGTATTTTTGTATTCTTGGCCAATTTAGTAATTATTCCACATAATCCACCCCGTGACTACAGTCACTCAAGCTCCACGATAATCAATACTGATGGGGAATGTCACATGTCCTCTTATGGCGAGGGATATCAAGTGCAAATACTTCTTGTGGGGTGATTAAGCGAGTTAAGCGTTTCATCATAATCCAAAGTCTTACATACAAAACAATTGTCAAAGCAAAGCACAATACAGTGAGTACTAGTAGAACAACAACAGGATGGAGCATCTTGTTAAAAAGTCCTGTAGCTGTTGGTGACCATCCAAAGAGGGTGTCCTGTAGGAATGTGTCTGAGAGAAAATGGTCACGTGAGCCAGCCTCCCTACCATGAGAGATTAGATTAAGAGCAAAACAGGTGGTAGAAGATGGAATTAGTACATGGGAAAAACGGGGACTGAGAAGGTAGAAAACATGTTGTGCTAATGACTAAGCAATTTACTATGTGAATTCTTGTAACCAATCTGATCTGTGAATGAACTGCATGGACAGTGCGTGAACAGAGACTGTAAGCCAATCATATAGCTGCCGCTAGCGCGTGCTCTTATTGCCTGTCTATATATACTCTGTGAAAGCTTGAATAAAGGGAGAACGATCATACTCATATTGAGATTCCATCGTTACTCCGGGTCCGTCTCCCACTCCGACGTCCTCCGACATCTGGTAGCAGAGGATGGTTCAGCGCGACTGAGTTCTCCGAGACTGCGGTAAGCAGCTAGAGGAGGGGAGTGGGAAACTTCGGCTGGGAGACGTGCTGCTTGGGCGCATCAGCGGGAGCAGACAACGGCGTGAGGTCGCTCCTCACCTCCCAGGCGCAGCTATGGAAACAGAAGCTGCGGCCACGCTACTCGCTGGGATCCTCTCTAAGAGAGGGATTGAAACACCAGCGAAACTGTTGCTCAAACTGATTAAGCCGGGGCAGGAGATGGGACAACAAGTAACAAAAGAAGAAGGGGCTATATTAAGACTTCTCCTGCATATCCTCTCTAAGAGAGGGGTGAAATACGATGAGCGTATGCTCCGAAGGTTGTTAACCTGGTGCAGAGAGAATGGATTCGCACCAGAGCCCCAGACAGCTTTTAAACCAGAAATACGGGAGGCTGTTGGGAATAAACTGTGGGAAGTGATAAGTAAAGGAGACAAAGAGGCATCACCGTTAGCGACGACATGGTGGTTGGTGTTATCGACCTTACAAGATATGAACGCGGAGCGAGCCACA